>NW_026000108.1:47853196-47926546 GCF_001458135.2 Marmota marmota marmota | reverse complement strand
GGTGTCTGTGCCTCACCCCCCCTACCAGGAGACCAACTGTTTCTGTCGCCGCTGGTATTGATGAAGTTCTCTCCTCCGCCGCTTTCTGATGACATCAGATCTCTGCCATGTTGGTATCCTATGCGAATGGCAGCATTTCGTTCCCCTTGCCGGGCAACCAAAGCAACGGGTGAGTCCTGACCGGCCCTCAGCAGGACCCGGACCGAGAAGCAGTTTCCGCGGGCTCCTAGCCCCGGGCCAGGGAAGTTCCGGGAGCCGGAACTCGGCCACCAGCCAGAAAAAGGAAAATGAGCAGGATTTTACCTTTCTGTAAGTTTTTCTTTATTCATTGCTACAATGTGATTTCCTCTTTAAAAACCTCTTAACGTGTGTAAGAATCTAGATTAAAATGGCTTTTTAATTGTCCTTTTCATAATATTTATTATCAACATTTATTCACTAACTGGTTATGAATATTTATTAAAGATTCAAATTTTTAAAAAATTAAGTTACTAAAGTTTATTGGTAATATATACGAATAGATGAGCTTACATATACAAATAGAATTTTTTTTATATTAACTTTGTAGATGGCAACATGGCTAAACTTATTTACTAGTCCTAGAAGCTAATTTATAAGTTATTCTCTACACTCTACATAGGCAATCATATTATCTTATAATACAGAAATTTTCATTTCTTCCTTTACAGTCTGAAATTTTTTCTTGTCGTATTGCTTACCCTCTATTTGTTTCTATTATAAGTGAAAAATCTTTAATTATTTTACTGTTAAGGGTGATGATAACTGTGGGTATTTTGTGGATTTCTTTTATCAGTTAAAGAAAATTTCCTTTATTTCTAATTTTTGAGGTTTTTCACCTTTAGAAACGGATAAATCTTATCAAATGCCTTGTTGCATATTCTGAGATGATCTGTCACAGGACTAAACCTCATATTGGATAAACATTTTTTATATATATATCAGAAGGTAATGATTTGAGGAAATGATAATATAGTATAACAATTGGTCTTTCGTTTTTTACCATTATGATTTGCATCAACTTATTATGAGATTTGTACTGCTTTGCATTGCTTGGGTAAAACATCACTAGGTCATAATCTGCTATCATTTTTGTATATTTGTGGAATCAAATAACACAGTGTAAGAAAGCTACTCCCAAACAACAGAGTGGATTAATAATGCATATTAGTGTTAATGAGTTCTCTCAACCATCTTTCCTGTAAAGAGCAGTTTCATATTGGCTTAACAGTGCAATTCATGTGGAATGTCCAAGGAACAGGTAATATAAACTGGGCTACTATTACCTAAATACGAACAATATTTATAAATTAGAAAATCTAATAAAAGAGAAACATTTCAACTGAAGGTAACAGGTTAATATAGACAATAAATGCAATATAATCAGAATGTATAAGAAAAAAGATTTGCTGTGATTTTTTTAAGCTCATATTATTATGTATGTTCATGTGTATAAATAAAACTAAAGATATTTTCAACAGTTTTAGGAGACACAGAAACATCTAAGAGAGCTTTGGGTTCTTCAAATCTTTATGTTCTTAGTCCCTGATCCTTATGTATATTTGGAGATAAGCTAGAGAAAGGAAGAAATCAGCTATATAATGGATTTCCTCTTTTGTATTGTTATCTTTGAATATAATTTCTAATGATTTAAAATAAATGTGCTTAATGAAACTTCCTGGAAGGACGCTTTAGTAGATTTCACTTGTAAATAATTGTTTTTTCAGTAAATACATAATTTGACCCTGAAGTAAAAATGCAAGTTGATTATATTTTATTAAGTATAGTGAAAGAAGTAAATCTATGCCTATTACCAACACAATTTTTTAACAAACTAAATGTTGCAATGATAAAATGAAAACAATTCACATGCTATTGTATAATTAAACAGAAATCAATCTAATGCAAGTGAAATCACTTTCACAAATATTTTAAAACTAGATAATTTCCTCATTGTTTCTGAGTATAACATTTTTAAAAATGTAAAATACAGCTATCTTCTGAATGAGCTTTTCTAATCTTATAAATTATAATACAAATTTAAAACAATGTACTTTTATAGGAAAATTTTAATTTTATATCTTAAGCCATCAATTCCAAATTGATCTAATCAGATTACTTATATGTCTTCAAATACATTGCTAACCTTTTTCTGAAAATAGCACATTTGAAGGTGAATGTATCACAGGACTAAAACTCATATTGCATAAACTTTTTTTTTATACCAGAAGATAATAATTTGAGGAAATGATAATATAATAATAATAAACTTTTTTCCTGTATAATTATTCTCACTGCATGCAATAAATGTTTGTGTTTTAACAAAATAACAACATCTAGCTCTCTCATCGATTATGTTAATTCTTAAACCTGAAATACAGAATCAGAAGAATTAAGTAAATATTTGTGCAGTTAATAGATTTTCCAACAAGTTCTTTTACATGTGATGGCATTTCAAGAATGATAAAAACACAGTTTTCAGGTATTATTTTGTATATATCTATATGATTTCATCTTAATTTTTCCAAAGAAAAAATGTATTTATCTTTCTTAAATAGAAAAGAAGAAAGGAAAGAAAGAAAGAAGGGAGGGAGGGAGAGGAAGAAAGGGAATGAAGGAAATCCCATCTCCATGTTTTCTGTGGTCCTGGGTATTTCCAAAGAGCATTTCCCTTTTAAATACAACTGAGGTAGACACTGTGGTGTACAAATTATCTTGGGCCATGCAACTTTTGTATATTCCTCTCTGCTAGTGAAAATTTGTCAATCCAATTGTTGTTTATGGCTGATTCTTCTAAAAAATTTTGATTTTCTTTAGAAACCCCTATGCTGGGAACTCCTCGTGCAAAGCACAGTTGTTATGGTGATGCCCTGTTCAAAGGAGGTTCAGCGCTTTCCAGGGAACTCAGTCTTGACCCTCAATTTGGACAACAGCTTCTTCTGGGATGAGGGGGATTACAAGTGTAAGCTGATTATTGTAATTGGGTCTGCTAGTCTCTGACCTTGGTCCTGCTTGCCTTGAAACTTTCTCATGGAAAACACCTTTGATGTTTCCCACCCACATCCAGGGTCAGAGGTGGGAATGGTGTTCCCCTCAGTGGAATGCGCTGGCTGAGAAATAAAACTAAGAGAAACAGAATGGTGAAAAATCACAGCACACAGAAAGTAGTTTGAAAAACAGGGGCAAGACGGGCAAGCTGATCAGACAGATTGAGCCTCTGGTAAAATGGCAACAGTGCCTGCTTTATTTATATTGGGTAACATCAAAAGTCTTCCACAGAATGTTCTTCTCCAAAAGAAGTTAAATGTGGGCTGTTCAGTTTCTTAGCATTATGCCCATATCTGGAGTTACTATGAAGAACCTTTCTAGCAGAGTGGAGGGAAAGTCATGTGCTTTGAGCGATGTATCGCTGTTGGAAAGATACAGAAAGTTTCCAATGCCAGGCCTCTCTCTCCCTAGTTTTCCTGCTGAGAGAAGAGCCTCCTGTATTTCATAGATGGCTTTCCACAGATGTAAAAATCTATTTTAATAAAGTGCTGAGCTGGCTCTGGGTCATTCATCCCTCATCAGGGGATGGAGAACCATCAGGCCCTGGCTTTTTCTCTATGTGTGTCTGTTTGTCTTTTCTTCATTCTCATTGCCCCTCACCAGTTTCTGAATTAATGGTCATGCAGGTTGGGGCAACTAACTGTGCTTTATCTTTTTGTAATACTTTGCTAAAAGCACTACAAACTAGTACCTCAGTAAGTTCCATTACACTAATAGTTGTTTATTTTGACTATGTCTCTTAAAGCTACTCACTTGGTAGAACCACCTGATTTGTTTGACTGTTTTCTCACCTGCAATTTCCTCTTCTCATTTCCTGCTGTTAGATTGCTAGGCCAATGGAATGGAACATACTCTATATTATTGTAGGACAATCCCCATCCCAACATGTTGATATGCTCCTAGAAAGAAGTCCTAAATGTAATAAAAAGTGGAAATTTCTTCTATTTAGTGTAAAATTCTCTGTTCCACATTAACATTCAGAAAGCTAGATTTTCTTCTTCTTCTTTTTCTTTTTCTTTTTTGTTTGGCTTTTGGTGTTTGTTATGTCAGCTTATAGAGGAGAGTCATTGTCAGCATTATTGAAGCTGGATCACATGTACAACTGTGCTATGGCTTAAGGAAAGGGGAAGGTTGTTCACAAGCCAGAGCTTATTCCTAAGGATATGCTTCTATAAACCATGCTTATCACTTTTCTTATCTTCCTTTGGAGAAAATAAGACTACATCTTTGACAGAGATGTTCTTGACCACACTTTATAATGACTTTTTAGAGAAATTTCTTGACTAGGCATTAGCATAGAAACTTGTTTTTGTCCTGCCTGATCCACTCTTTGTAAGAATCTTGGTAAATCAAGTTACTGCAAACCCCTTATTAATCCTTAATATCTTATCAAGTGTCCATCCTTTTTTATAAGTCCTTGACTTGTCTGAGGCAAGAATTCTTACAGATTAGATTAATAGCTATCCCTCCTGCCCTCTGTGTCTTCTCTTAGTAAATTTCCACCCTCTTGCTTTCTCTCTCTGCTCCTTGGCTATGAATCTGAATCTGCACTCATCAGTTGTATTTGGAGTTGAACCTGAGTCTTCTTCCCTATTATAATAACCCTATTTCACTAATTATGAATAAGTCTTCTTTTCAATTACCAGTCCTGAGAATAATGTTTTTCTTTAACAACTTCAGCTGTTAAAGGAAGACTGTAAGATCTAGCATCACTGGGCATCTATGAACTCGTATTTCCATTTGTGAGTGGAGGGGAAAATTCATTTGTCAAATGACTAACAAATTCACTAAGAATTCATACTAGTTCAACTTTTGCATGATTAACATTAAAATCGAAATTAAAGCCTGGGGTTTTGGCTCAGAAGTAGAGTGCTCACCTAGCATGCATGAGGCACTGCGGTTCTACCCACAGCACCACATCAAAATAAAATAAAGGCATTGTGTTCACCTATAACTAAAAAATAAATGTTTAAGAAAAAATCAAAATTAAATATAAATATGCCCATCATACAAGTATTAAGTTCTCATTCTAGATAAATTATAAACATCATTTTATCTGTACAGAAGAAATGGAAGATACAAGAGAATTAAAGGATAAGGGAATTAAATTTAGAGAGGTAATGTATACTAAGAGAACTTTAGTCTAATAAATTGTATATTGAAAATCTGCTAAGATAGTACAGTTTGGGTGCTCTTGACATATATACACACAAAAGGGAACTTTAGAATAAAATGAGCATGTTGAATTGTTGACTGTAATAATCATTTCACCATGGATATGTATATCAAAATATCATGTTTTGTACTTTAAATTTATATAGTAAAAAAAGTAGTTTATGAGAATTCCAAAAAGTATATTTAAGTAAATAAATTTAAGTAAATATTTATTTTAGTAAATATTTATATTTATACAAGTAAATACATATATTTACTCATATAAAATACATTTTAGTAGATGAAAGACATGCTTTTTGAACAGAAGTTATATTGTAGAAACACAAGGAAATATATCATTGAGATCTTTAATTTGATGTTTTATTTATGTTTCTTATGTATAGGAATATTATTTCTTATTACCAATATATATTAACTATGTAATTACAGGGGTTATAACTTATTGAATTTCCACAATTTTCTTTCCATTATATTCTCATTAAAATGAGATAAGTAATGAATTTTAATCCATAGTATTTATTCATATATATAGGTAAATAGAAAGCATTTTAGAACATGCAAACAATTTTAAAATTAACATGATAAATTTAAATAAATTGAATATGCAGAAAATGAAAATGTATTTTGCTGTTAAAGCAATATTGTGAGTTTAATTCATATTCAAATATTTTATGTTTAGTAACTTCAAACAAAAGAGAAAGTGATTTGAACAGATGTGATCTTAGTATGATTCCACTCTATAAAGAATATCATGTTGAGCTACCACAGGCCTATAAACCAAGGAGAAGAATAAAGAGTGACTTTTATGTAGTCCCACAGGATACTCAAAGTTGATTTATCATGTGGCATGTCTGGGCATCCCAAATGGATGGTTAAAATAAATATTTGATGCTAGTGGAAAACAGTGAAGAGCAAAGAGTAAAATATTCCTTTCACTGGATGGAAAAAAGTCTTTCTCTAAATTTAGTTCCACAAGGAAAACAAGAAAACTTATGTACATGTTATAAAATAAAACTGAAATGCTTTACTTACACATTCTGAGGTTGCCATATCTGTCTCTATATTTTTTCCTCTCTCTCTCCCTCTCTTTCAAGATCTTCAGTGGGCCTTAGTCACTGTATTGGTAAAAACTCCCTGTCTAATATTCCCATAATGGAATGTAACCACTGGAATACAGTGTGTTTGAATTTTTTGCTTCCTGCTGGAAGCCAGATAGCCTGCTTCACAGTCCAGCTTTGTCATTTCTCAGGTGGATGACCCTTCCTCAATTTATTTATGTGTAAACAAGAATAATAGTAATAGTATCTACATCACAGATTGTTGTTATATACATACACACACACACTATATATATATATATATATATATATATATATATATATATATATGACATCAACTGTCATTTTTTTTTTAAATATACCTGTTACATATGCCCATTTGCAAAGCCACTTTATCATAGATATTTTGGGCTAGCTAGACACCAAATAAGGAATGTAAAGAATGAATCTGTGGTATAATTCTGATCCTAAATAGTGGGAGATATAGGTTGGTTAAACTGAATGAGCTAGTCCTGAGAAAGTTCAGCGAGGTCTCTTTGCTTAATTTTTTTTTAATCACTATTGACTTAAAATAGGGTAGATTTGGCCAGATGAATTGGAAAATAACTTCATGTGAAAAGCAAAACTTGTAGTGAAACCCTAGTAATGAGGGAGTGTATTTTGGAAAGACAAAAAAAAAAAAAAGAAGAAAGAAAAATAATTTTTTTTTTTTTTTTTACCTATAACAAAGAAAAAAGCAGTGAATTAGCTCATCATGGGGCTGGATAAGTAGCAATTAAAGAGTTTGAATTTCATGTGTATTTTCCATAGCACAATTTTTGGGGGTATGGGGGTATGGCAACATTAGATTCATTTTTGTTTAGTATCACTGAGGAGCATGACTTAGCAGGAACTTTTGTTTTTGTTTTAGTTCTTATTTGTAACATACTAATGATGTGGCCTGGGGCAAGATACCAAGTTGTCTAAGTAAGGATTACATTATTGTATTTGAATAGAGTAGAAATCATATATAGATTATTATTATGGGTTGAATCATGTTCCCTACAAAAAGATATGTTGAAATCCTACCCTAATTCCTACTACTATAGAATTTGTGGTCCATCCTTCATATAGGATCACTGCAGATGTAAATAGGTAAAATAGAATCATACTTGTAATACAGTTCTCCAGAGAAATAAAACCAAAAAGATCGTGATAGAGGTTTATTACAATGTGTGTTGGTTCATGCAAGTATAGAGACTGAAAATTCCCATGATCAGCAATCTGCAGACTAGAGATCCAGAAAAGCCAATGGTGTGGTTTGAAAGGCTGATAACAAGAGATTTGATAATGCAAATTATAGTCTGTTGGAAGGCCCAGGAACCAGGAGAATCCAGGTCAGCTCAAGCAGTAAGGCAGAGAGATAGTGAAAATTCCCTCCTTCATTTTTTTGTTCTATTTAGACCCACAAAGGATTGGATAATGTCCATCCACATTGGAAAGAGCAGTCAGTTTTACTAAAGTCCCCAATTCAAAATTGATCTCTTCTAGAAACACCCTCACAGCCACACCTAGAAATACTATTTAACTAAATATCAGAATATCCCAGATACAGTCAGATTGATTCATGAACTTAACCATCAAAATACAGGAATAGAGTTGTCTCCTAATCTGATTGATGTCCTTATAAAGAAAAAGCTAAAAAAGAATTAAATATGAAAAGACAGAGATGTACAGAGAGAAGACAGCCATGGGAAGATGCAGAGATTCAAGGTGCCACAAGCCAAGGAATATCTAGCTTCACTGAAAATTAGAAAGATTATCTTCACCCAAAGGGAGGATATCCTCACTCAGAGGAGGCATGGCTCTACCAACTCATTGGTTTGGTATTCCCACTCTCTAGAAATATGATAGGAAAATAATTTCCGCTGTTTTAAGCCACCCAGTTTGTGATAATTTGTTACTACAACCCTAGGAATGGGCTATTGAAAGCTCTTTCGTGTTCTCCAAAAATTCCTGCTAAGTCATGCTCCCCAGGGATGCTACAGAAAAATGAATCTACTGTTGCCATAACTCACAAAATTGTGCTTTGGGAAATACACATGAAAATCAAACTCTTTAGTTAGCTACTTATCCAGCCCCATGATGAGTTAACTCACTGCTTTCTTTCTTTGTTATAGGTAAAATAAGCAATTTTTTTTGTCTTTTGTGTTTTCTGATTTGGACACTAATCATAGTTATTGCAATTATTTCATTTATATGAGAGTTTTCACATTAATCTATAAAATATCTGAGGAGAGTGTCTATTTATTTTGCAAATTATTTTATCTCAACTTAAGTGATAAATGTTTAATTTACTATATTTTATGAATTTAGGCAGTGAATTTCAAATTTCAGTCATACCATTAAGTTCATATATAATGAAAAATAAAATGTTTTATGAAAGATAATTTTTAATTATTATCTGAGAGTAATTAAATTAATAGACAACATTTTGCTTAATATTTTTAAAAATAATTGTAAATATCTTTATGCAATCTAACTGAAAATTTTTTTATAAGTATAATTCTTAATATAGTAAGATGATAATTTCCCTCTTGTTTTATTGAGTTATAGTTAACATACATTGCTTATCCTTTCAAAATGTACAACTCAGTAGTTTTTAGTGTATTTGCAAAGTTGTGCACTAATTATCACTATTGAATAGGTTATTTCATTACCCCAGAAAGGATATCTCATACTACTTAGTTGCCATTATACAGTTCTTTTTTCTTCCAGTTCCTGCCATTAATTTACTTTCTATTTCAAAAAATCTATGTATTCTCAATATTTCACATGAATAAAATCTATGCAAACATTTTATATAGTTTATTTCGCTTAGGATGTTTTCAATGTTCATCAAAATTGTAGCACATATTTCATTCTTATGACTGACTGAATGTGTATCCATTGTATGAATGAATTTTTTTTTAAATCCATGACTCAGTTAATAAACCAATGTATTGTTTCCATTTTTTGGCTATTATTTAGGATGATGCCATAACTATTTTCTCCAAGAATAATCAATCTTACAATCCATATTTATTCATAGTATTTATGCAATGAATTTTTCAATTAAAAAAAAAACTTAATTACTTTTCTGGCTTTATTTATGAGGGATTTGATCTTAAATTAATCTTAACATAATATGCTACATTTATAGATGTGAATTGATCTTGTGATTATTTTTATTAATATTTCTATTATATGTTTTATAATATTTCTATTATTTTCATGTTTCATAATGATTAAATTGCAATTGAAATTAGAGAAGGAATATCCATAGAAAAGTTTTAAGTAAAATTAAGAAATTTCTGGAAACTAAATTCCATACAGTTCAATCTCATACTAATTAAAATACAAATAAAATGTTTCCTGAGGTTTTTTTATAGTAAGGGATGCACAAATAGTTCATGTTCTGCCAAGGAAGAGAAGAAAAATAAATATAATACATTGTTTTTTAAATCATAAGCTGTTTGATGAATTATCAAGGACAACTAAGAATGACTGAGAATATAACTTTATGAATTTCAAGAACAAGATATAGCAAACCCAAGGTAAATACATTATTAGTCTCATTAAATCCATATATGTACAAGACTTATAACTACAAATATATTATGTTATATATTTGGAGTTGAAGTAGAAAACCAAATTTTTGCCATAATTTGACAACTCACTTTGGATAGAAAATATAAGAGATACTATTTTAAGTAAAAAGTTAGGACCCATAAGCACAAATTGGATTCCAAATGATCTGAACATTTGATTGTTTATCAAGCTTTAATTATTCAATACAGTATGCCTGGACTTTTCCTGTATAGTTTTATTTTTTGTTGTTGTTTTTGCTGCTATTATTTTTAAGATTCTTAATATAACTAGAACTCTCTGTATTTTTTTTTTTTTTTGAGACTCTCTCAGCTTAAATGAACATTAGGTACTTATCAGATCATATACCTCCTCAAGAACTTGAAAAAAAAAAACTAGTGTGTTATAAATAACAAAATAAGTAACAATATATCACATCATCCATGTGGTGTTGATTCTGCAGGAAAGCAGGATGCTGGAGTTAAAGGGTCATGGAGGCTTCCACAAAGATTTCAAAGGACGATCTCTTAGACCAGGCAACGGTATTGGCGTCAGAATCCCTGTGAGCTACCTCTGAAGGCGGAATGCATAAAGCTGTAAAGGAAAAGCCAAAGTTGGAATGGAGACCCTAGGAATTAAGAAATGGCAGGAACAAGAACTGTCTACTGACAAAAGATGCTGGCTGTGGAGGAAACTAGGCTAAACAGAGGACATGTGGGCTAAACGCAGCAAGGCCCAAAGGCAGGGTACCTTTTGAAGAGTACATCTCACTGCCATGTGTCCTAAATTCAGTAGGAGGAGTTATGCCTGGCTAGGTTGCAATCTAATTTTTGTTCTATCTCTTCTTTTTATGCCCCTATTCTTCCCTTTGGGAATGGGTATGTTTAATCTGTGCCACTATATATTGGATATATGTATTTGCTTTTAATTTTCACATGGGCACACAGCCAAGAGTTTTCCTTGAGTCTCAGATGACACTTTGAACTTGGATTTTTGGGCAATGCTGGAATTGTTAAGACTGTGAGAATCTTGGAGGTGGACTAAATGTATTTTTCATTATGACATAGATAGAAGCTTTTGGTGGCCACAGGCAGAATATTGTCATTTGGATATTAGGTATCCCCTCAAAGCTCCTATGTTAATTCAGGGATGGTTGAAGGTGAATTGATTAGATTGTGATAGCTATAAACTTCTCAGTTTATCCAAGTTTGAAGAGACTATTTAGGTCTGTAGGCGGGGGATGGGGTGCATGACTGAAGGAGGTGGGTCACTGGGGATATACCTAAAAGGGTTCATCTGCCTTGACACCCTTATTCCCTTTCTTGCTTCCTGGACGCCAAGAAAATATCAGTGGTCTCTCCCACCATGACCTTCCCCCATGATGTTTTGCCTCACAAGGGACTAGAGCAATGAAGTCATCGTCTCAGGGACTAAACCTCTAATACCATGAGACAAAATAAACTTTTCCACCTTTAAGTTATTATTGTTGGATATTTATCACAGTGAAGAACAAGTAACACAGAAATTATATTTTTTATTAAAATAACTTTTAATATGCAAGTGTATTATGTACACTATGATGATTTGATATATGTATAAGTACATAATCATGAAATAATGATAATTAATATTTTCATCTTTTACACATTTAAAATTTTTAAAATTAACACATAATAATATATATTTATAAGGGAAATATGATATTTCTAAATATGTATATAATATGTACTGATCAAATCAGGATAATGAACACTTTCGTCTCATTATTATTTTGAGTTTAAGCTTTTAAGCTGCTGTCTTCTATTAACTCATCAACTACACAGTAAGTTGTTGTAAACTGTAGTGCTCACACTGTTCTGTAGTGAACACTTTGCTCAAGACTAGAACTCATTATTTCTATCCAACTGTTATCCAGTCTCCTACTACTCTTTCTCCCCTTCTCAATCTCTGTTAATCAGTATTATACATTCTGATTGACTTCTATTTTTACCATTCATATATGAGAAAACATGCAGAATTTGTCTTTCTGCATCTGACTTATTTCAGTAACATAATGTATTCCAGTTCAATAACAAAATGTACCATTTTGCTGTCAATGATAGGATTATTCCCCGCCTGAACAATACTCCATTAAGTCTGTACAATGAAACTATATAATCTTTTAAATTATTCAATATAGTGACCTATCTTTACTAAAAGTGCATGTATTTTACACATGTTAAAATATTTCTTCTGATAGTGTTTATTCTTCTTTATATTTCGAATTTATTTTCTATTATTATAAATCCTATTTGTTTAAATTATTAATTGAAGCTCTGCTTTTTTATTTTCAATGTGTTACATTTATTTGCCATTTTATTTATTTATTTATTTATTTATTTATTTTAGTACTGGGGATTGAACCCAGGGGTGCTTAACCACTGAGCCACGTCCCCAGCCCTTGTTAGATTTTAGAGACAGGGTCTCACTAAGTTGCTTAGGGCTTGACTAAGTTGCTGAGGTTGGCTTTGAACTCAGCCTCCTGAGCTGCTGGGATCATAGGCATGTGTCACTGCACCCAGGTGTGTTTATCACTTTGTTGTATAATTTACAATTTTTGTCATTACTTTTTAATAAATGGAAGATAACAATTCATTTTAGAAATGAGGAAATTTAGTCAGAATTGAAGAACATTTAATTCTTGGTGCTCCTGGTTTGCTTTAAATATGCAAATCATTTTTTTTCTGTTTTAATTTTTTCTGTTTTAACTTTTGAATATGGAAGAAAAAGCAGTGATGATGTAGAAAATAACTGAAAATATTACTATATTTTCACTAAGAAGAATTGAAGGTAAATATTAATTTCACCCATCTTAAGCTTTTCATAATAACAGGAATAAAATAATTATAGTATATATTTTGAACACTCATTGACAATCAACTTTTGCATTCTACTCCAAATATAATTAAACTCGTTTCCAACATGACTACTTTCTAAATATTTTTACATTTTTACATAAACATAAGTGTATTATTAAAAACTTATTGTGTTCTTTTATAGCTCATTTTTAAACCTCTATATTCAATTCATTATACTAAACATTTTAATTATCAAATTACTCATTTCTAGATAATAATGTGGCAGGTAATACATGTTAAAATTAAATGTAGTAATTAAATATCACATTTGTCTCATTATGTTCTATACTAGAAATAAGATTTCCAAAGCATAAAATATACACTTTGAAATATACCTGGACCATGCCTACTTACTTTTAAAAGTGAGATTTATTCATTTCTAGTACCTTAGGGTATCTCTGAGTATTTCAGTTTTTAAACAAAAGTTGCTGAAAAAAAGTTTAAAAAACTAAGAAAGCATTATTTTAGGTATAATCTTATATTTAGTGCTTCACTCTGCTAACCATACTTTTTACTTTCTATATTCTCATACTCTTATTTGTTAAACCTGGTCACCATTTCCTGGGTTAGTTAATTCCTAAAGGTAGCAGACAACTCACCTTTTCTGACACCTTTCATTACCAGTCAACCAATTCAGAGCTGCTATCCCCAATGATTTCTTTTCTACAGTTCTCACTTTCTAAGCCCCCATCCACCTGCATTAATCAATGCAATACCAGTTTTTTATAATTTTATATTGATTTTTCTTTAAAAATGATCATACATTCTAAATATATAATACTGTATTTTGGGGGTGTTTAAATCACATAACGTTAAACAAATACACATTGTTTGGAGAACTCCTGTGATGAAATAGATGTGATAAATAAGAGAAAATGTATAAAGGATTTTTTATAAACCAATAATTACAGTGCAAATCTTAGAAAATAAATGCATTAATAGAATGATAATCTTTTCATTCAATGTTCTAATTATTTGTAAACATCTAAGTGATATAGCCCACATACAACTTTCATTGAGATATATACATTGTTAGGTATTTTAAAAATGTATTTTGTATAAATATATATGTATAAAAATATATTTTAAAAAACTTTGCCTATGGAACAAAAATAAGCATCAGAGAAACATGAAAAAATAAGGCTTTTCAATAATGGAAGGGTTCTTCCCTAATATTATTTGATCCACTGAATACTAAAAATATCTAAAAACCCAGACTGTTGGAATGATAAAGTTCTTGAATGACATAAATTCTTTTTTTGCTATTAAACTTTGTTAGAACTCTTTCATAATGTGTTCAACTCAATTCTTGTCACATCTTGCTTCACCATTCTCCTTAATAGTAAAATTGTAAAGGAATTTGTCTTGAAAAGAGACATTACTGAAGGTAATCATTTATATATTCTTCTTGCTTACTGTAAAAAAATAATAAAACTAATATATTTTTAAATTAAAAATAGTGCAATATGATCATCTTCACTTATTACTGACCTTAATGATATTGTTCTGCCACATTTGGTTTACAGAGCCTTAGTCTACCATACATAGGAGAGAAACACACTTAACCTGATGTATTTTTGTCTTTATATATCCTTAAAAGTATTCCCTGAAAATTAAAATGTCTGTTATCACATCAAATTCTTAGACATCAGATAACTTTTAACATATCATAATACATTTGTTTATTTAAACTTTTTAAATAAAATTATATTTTTGATAGATCCCTAGGAAGCATGCCTACATAATTTGCATTTTTTGACAAATAGTATTTTACCTGAGAAGTAAAATAGATGATACTGAGTCATACATGAAAATAAACATTACCTAGATATTCATTCACTTAAATAGTTAAAACCTTTCTATCACATGGCCCTCTTGGAAATGTGAACTTTACAATTCTAACCAATAAAATCTTAGATTACTTTTGAGTAAGAGGAATGTCTGGCATGTTACTGCTCAGTTAAAAAAAAGTCTAAAAGGAGAATTTGTTCAATCTTCTCCATTTCAGTATAAAGAACTGACAGAAACAGTAGGAATAATTTCATTTGATTAATTAAAGCTAATTTTATAAATCTCTTTTTATTCCAAGCTTGTCATATGGGTAAGTTCAGGCGAGATATATGAACTCTAAACATACATTAGCATTCTTTATGGTAATTTTTTGTCCCATAGTTATTATTGACTCTGTTAGTATGAAGACATGGCTACGATAATACAAAATTGGGCTCAACTCTTTTTATAATAACCTACACAATTTTATAATATTTTTATTTGTTCTTATTAGTTAAACATGATAGTAGAATTTATTTAGACCTATTAGACATATTATGTATATATGGAGTATAACTTCTCATTCTTTTGGTTGTACTTGATGTATAATTACATTGGTCATGTAATCATATATGAACATAGCATAGTAATTACAGATTCATTCTATCTTCCTATTCCCATTCCCTCTCCCTTCCCTTCATTCCCCTTTGTCTAATCCAAAGTACTTCTGTTCTTCCCTACCCACCACCCCTTATTATGAGTTAGAATCCACATATCAGAGATAACATTGGCCTTTGGTTTTGGGGGGATTGTCTTATTTCTCTTAGCATGATATTCTTCAGTTCCATCCATTTACCAGCAAATGCCATAATTTCATTCTTCTAATGGTATTATTACATTGAATATATATACCACATTTTCTCTATTCATTCCTCTGTTGAAGGGCACCTAATTTGGTTCCACAGTCTAGCTGTTGTGAATTGAGTTACTTTTCTAGTAGCTTGTTTATCATTGATGTGGCCATGTTACTAAAGTATGATGATTTTACAAATTTTGCGTGACCAAAATAAAGCTATTGGTTTACATCTTACCTCTTCTTCAACAGTCTTCTTCTTTTTTTAAATTTTGTTTAGTTGTAGATGGACACAATTTATTTATTTATTTTTTATGTGGTGCTGAGGATTGAATCCACTGCCTCACATGTGCTAAGCAGGTACTCTACCACTGAACTACAACCCCAGTCCCTCAACAGTCTTCTTTACTTCACTAAATAGTAACAAAATCATCCTGTTGCTTCAGCTTACAATTTAGAATTTATCCTTGATTCCTCTACTTCCATGTGAATACACATAGAACCCATTAGTAATTTATATCAAAATCTTCTGAAAGTATATTCCTAAAACACCTGTCTCTAGTTAGGCCACAATCATCTTACAATAAATTCCTGGGTCATTTTAATTGTATTAGCTTATGATTATTCTGTCTCTGCCTGCCCCTGTCCTTCTAGGATCCATTTTCCATTAAACATTTGGAATAACCTGATAAAACTATATACTGGACTCATCTTCTTACAAACTTCCTAAAGTATTCCCATAGAATAAAAGTTCAAACTCCTTTACTTATACTTTCTGCACTGATTTCATCTTTCATTAGTTTTGTTCTTCTGTTTCCACTACCTATAATGGCTATAATGGCTTCTTATCACTTTTCTATTAACTATTTCTCATCTTATGATTCTTGGATTGGTTGTTTGCACAGAATACTCTTGCACAGTGATGGTTGTACTTTTAGCTTTTCTTGTTCTTCAGGATAATCACTGATTTTTTTTTTTTTTTACGTTTATAGAAAGGCCTTCTCAGTTGCCTTCCTTGAAAAGCCAACCTGTTAGTCACAATGAGAAAACTACATTATACTTCTGTACATTAAACAAATGCCTACATTTGTTTTCTACCTTTTTTCTGAAGTGTCTTCTAATTCATCTGGATACTTAATCCAAGTATCTAGAGACTTGAGATTTGTCAAATAATTATTGGAAAAGAATGGATTAAAGAAACAAAAAAGTAAATACAACTTACTGTTATCCAACTTAATTTACATAAGTTTATGAATGAAATTTCAATTTAATGATACAAAAAATAAAATCATGGAATTATGAGACTATCACAAGTAACTGATTACCAGAAAAATTATGGTCTCTGAATGGGAGAAATCATGTATACCCACTAATCATTGGATAGATCTCAATGACAAGACTACACATCATTTCAGGATAGGTTTAAATATATCTTTGTGATTCAGGAACAAGGAGAAATAAAGTATCCCATTAACTAAGGAATTCAATTTAGGAAATTCACCTTCCCAGGAAGAACATCAATATCTTCCTCAGCACATAGAGCAGAAATCATTTTCTTAGTTGGCATTCTCCAAAAATAAACCATAAGAAAAAGGGGGGTATATAAGTAATTTATTTGAGATATGATCCAAAGAAATATCAGAAGTGTAAATGAAAAGAAAATTTGAAAGTCAGTTTTTAAGCAAGTTACCACTGTTTGTAAATGGCTGAGTTCTATAGGACACTACGGCCAATCTGCAGTGTTTAAGACTTCCTCCTGGTCATGAAAAGTGACTATTGGCCCATATAAGAAAAATCGGCTTTGCCATTCAAAGAAAATTTCCCGGTGATGAAGTTCAGGGGCTAGCAGTTGGTAAATCAGGCCAGTGTGCCCTGAAATTATGAAGGCTAAAAGGATAGAATCAGTGAGAACCTCTGCTTCAGTTGGCATCATTCATTGTTTAACACTGAATCCTGAGATAAAGCCAAGCACCTAAATAAGAAGTAGGTTCAAGAGTCCTCCATTGTGCACTATTTCTGTCTGTTCTTATCGTTGTGGGTCTGCTTTCATGGCTGCCGTGATCTCCTGACTTTCTTCTCAAATCCCTCATTAAAGGGGAAGTACTATGATAGATCTGATATAGAAATACTTCTCTTATTAAGTTATGTAGAACTCCAACCTTGCATGATAAGCAAGATCTTATTAGTTCCCTAGCTCAATAACATGATATGTATGTCCACTTCAGCTGGTGATGGGAAAAGGTGAAGAGTTATAGTTTAGATATGAGGTATCCCCAAAAAAACTCATGTGTGAGACAATGCAGGAAGGTTTAGAGGTGAAATGACTGGGTTATGGGAGCCTTCACCTAATCAGTGAATTAATCCTCTGATATGGATTAACAGAGTGGTAACTGAAGGCAGGAAGGGTGTGGTTAGAAGAGGTAGGTCATTGGGGGCACTGTGTTGGGTTTATATTGTATATCTGGCAAGTAGAGTCTCTGTCTGTTTCCTGGTGCCATGTATGGAGCTAATCTCCTCTGTCACACCCTTTCCCCATGATGTCCTGTCTCCTTGGAGCCCCAGGGAATAGAACTGGCTGTCTATGGACAGAAACCTCTGAAAATGGGAACCCTCAAATAACCTTTTTTTCTTCTCTAATTGTTCTTAACAGGTCTTTTGAACACCGCAGCAAAAAAAAAAAAAAAAAAGCTGACTAAACAAGAAGGGAGGGAAAAATAGAAAGGAACACAGTAATAGGTATCTTTACAGAGGTGGATAGTGAGAGAGCATCAGGTGTTTACAAGTTCTTGCTGATTGGAAAAGCATTCTTCAATATGATTTAAACTGAAGAAAGATGATATAGCATATGAATGTATACAGAAAAAAATAATGTTTTTATTGTTTAGTGGATTCTTCAATTTTTAAGCTTATTTTACCTTTTATTAAATATGAATAAGGCTAATGTCCAAAATATAATATTTGACACAGAAAAAATAAACAACAGCCTGGTACGTTAGCACACACCTTTAATCCCAGAAGCTCAGGAGGCTAAGGCATCAGGATCACAAGTTCAAAACCAGCCTCAGCAATTTAGTGAGGCCCTAAGCAACTTAGAGAGCCTTTGTATCAAAATTAAAAGTAATAGGGGCCTGGGGATGTAGCTCAGTGGTTTAGAACCCCAGAGTTCAATTCCTGGTACTGAAAAAAGAAGAAAAAACAAACAAACAATATCCAGACTACATGTAGATATTATCTATCTTATATCTATAATATTTTAGTAATATATGTATACAATATATAAAATCATGTATATATATATATATATTATATGTAATGAATATAGAGCAAATAATTACCTATACATTAAAATGTTTCATTAATACAGAAGAGTTCAAGAGTTCATCTTAAATTTTCCAACTCAAAGCTAATAACTTGGTACTATTAGTTTTTGAAGCTAAAACACAACTTTCACTTCTACTAATTAGGCTCTTTGAAAATTCTTGCCTCCAAGCTAACAGATTGTTTTCTTCCATCATATTCTGCAAACTAAATACTTCTTGTTGCAATCAAGCTTTAAAGTTACATGGCTTCAGGCAAGATTGTTAAGTAAGATTCTAAACAAAGTCTGTTAAGCAATGATGGGAAAAAAGTTCAATGAAACTTGCTTAAAACAAAACTCTAAGGACCATGAAAATTAATATGAAATAGGTTCACTATAATATTTGGGAGAAGTTAGCTTTATGTTTAATTAGGCATAGATTATTTTACTTAAACTTAATACTTTATTCATCTTAGACTCATTTTCCTTTTAAATGTAGTAATAATGTCTTCAAATATCTGTGTAACAATAATATAATATTTATACTTACACTGACAATTATTTTTATTACTTTACATATAATGTAATTTAGGATACTCCATCTACTGAATTTAAGCTTTTATTAAATTTGCTATGCTTTATAATTTTGAAAAATTATGGATACCACCATAATGTCAGGAATTATTTATGTTGGTTTATTTTGATTTTTAAATTCTTATATGAATTTATTACATTTTCCAAAAGGTCATTTGAGATATTACTAATAATATTTTTAAAAATTTCAATAGGCTAGGGTCAGTGGTAAAGTGCCCTTGAGTTCAATCCCTGGTAACCTCCCAAAAAAATAAAATAAAATTTCAATAAAATTATCCTTTCTTTCACATCTGACATATGTGCATCACTGTTAAAAAGAAGACTTTGCCCTATGTGCATAGTAGCATCCTGCTAGTACATTTCATCATTTCAAATAAAAAGTAATGTTGTCAGGTATAGCATTAAAATTAGGAAATATATTCAGAATGACACTTGAATTTAAAAATATAAAACCAACTTTATACATGGTGTAGAATAATTCTGGTGGTTTCTGTATAAGGAGAACAGGGAAGAGGAGGGAGTTTGAGAGGGAGAAGTGGGAGATCATGCACTGAAATCAAATTCCATGCATGTATGATTAGGTTGACATGAACCCAACTACTATGTATAACTATTAAGCTCTACTAAAAATATAAAAACATAAAAACTCATAGTAATTCTCATGGATGAAATAAATGAACAGACAAATTAGTGTAGTGAAATAAAGAATTTTTATTTTTTCTCTATCCTTATTCATAGAAGAGTTAGATACTTCAAATGCTTCTTCATATTCAAAGGAAAAATGCAAAAGATCAAAATTTTTCATTATAAAGGAAAACTACTTCAGAAGAAGAAATGGTGTATAGTTGTGATAGTTCATTTTATTTGTCAACATAACTGGGCAATGGTCACATAGAATGTTTTCTGGATGAGATTAAAATTTAACTGAGTGGACTTTGGGTAAAGCAGATAGATTTCTAGAATGAGGAGTGACACAATTAAACCAAGTAAAGTCTATAATGGAATAGTGAATGACTTCACTCAAGAAAGAATAATTTCTGCCTGGTGACTTCCTTTGAACTTCAACGGAAACATTGATTCCCTACTAGGTCTCCAACCTGCAGATCTACCTGGCATATTTTGGATTTTCTAGGCTCCATAATTGTGTTACCCAATTCCTTAAAACAAATCTCCCCACCTCCATGATGGTTGAGGTATGAGATTTCCCCCAAAAGCGCATCTGTAAGATAACTCAAGAAAGTTTAGAGGTGAAATATTTTGGTTATGAGAGCCTTAACCAAATCAGGGAATTAATACCCTGGTAAGATGAACTAGACGTTAACTGTAGGCAGGTAGGGTGTACGGGTGGGATCCTAGGGGCATGCCTTTTATTTTTGTTCTTGTTGAGCGGAGCTCCTTCTGCTTCCTGGTACCATGTTCCCTGCTGCTTACCTCGGCCACACTTTTCTGCCATGATATTCTGTCTTCCCTCAGACCTTAAGGAATGGAGTTGGCCATATATGAACTGAGACCTTAAACTATGAGCCCCCAAAATAAACTTCCTCCTCTAAAATTGGTCATGTCAGTTCATTTGGTCAAAAGCAGTGAAAAAGCTGACTACACATTGTATGTGTGTGTGCATGTGTGTGTGTGTGTGTGTGTGTGTAATGTGATTTGCCAATAAGATGTGCATATCTATATACATACACACATACAGACACATACACACACATACATACACTTGCACATACACACATATGTGTTCTGTTTCTTGGAATAACCCTGAATAATACATTAATATTTTAATAATACTAACAAACATTACTTATTTAATATCTGCACATGATTCTCACCAGGTTTTTCACGCATTAACATAATTCCCAAAATCACATTGTAAAGTAAGTTCTACAGTTTTACTCATTTTTAACAATGCACACCATAAGAAGAATGAAAGATATTTCAGTGAATAAAACGAACTGACAATGATATTCACACCAAGGTGAATGGGGAAGTTGTGTTTCCCCATCATGAGTCCTATATTTATTTAGAAAATTTAATGCACATAAATTTAATATTATTGTTGACAGAGATAGTGTTAGAGTTACTGGTTTTTGTTGGTTTTCATTTTTCTTTTTATAATAACTTTATTTATTTATTTATTTATTTATTTTTATGTGGTGCTGAGGATCAAAACATGCAAGGTGAACGCTCTACTGCTGAGCCATAACCCCAGCCACTTCAATTTTTACTTTATTCCTATGTGACTCCTTCTGTTTTTCTTCTAGATAAACGATGTTGCATTTTAATTACTCTTGAATTTTAAACTATACCTACTTGCTTTATTTTCAGTGATTAATTTAGGTATATTATATGCAGCATTAACCTACTGAGTATTTTATTACCTACTTCACTTAAAATTTAAGAAACTTTTAGTAATACAATTTCCTCTAATATCCTCTCTTTTGTGTCATTACTTCCATATATATTAATATTATATTCACATACATTATAAAAATCACAATATGGTATAATGATTTTTAATTTTCTCACAACCATTACTCTTTATTTCTTTTCAAAGATCTGCATTCCCACCTGGTGTTATTTTTCTTCTGCCTGAAAAACTTCCTTTGAAATAACTTACAGTATACAAATCTGCCAGGAATAATTCTTAAAGTTATGAGTCACATGCAATATTTGTATTTTACCTATATATTTGAAAAGTCATTTTATTGGATCTACAATGCCAAGATTTTTTTTTTGTAATTTAGCTACAGAATGTTTTAATATTTTAATTCTAACATCCATTGTTCTGATCAGAAATAAGAATCCTTGGTATGGTCATTCCTTTATGTATATATGTGTACGTATGTGTGTGTGTGTGTGTGTGTGTGTGTATGTGTATTCACATACATGTATAACACACATATCTTGGCAGTGTACAAAAGTTTATTGATTTTTTTTTGCGTTGAGTAATTAGACTATGTTTAATTCAGGTGTATTTTTTCACTTATTTTTTTTTCCCTGCTTCAGGGCTAAAATTCTTAGATCTATAAATTAAAACATTTTTTAAGTCAAATTTGAGAAATAGTCAATCTTTTTTTCAATTTTTTTTTTTCTGTTCTATTCTCTTAGTCCTATTCTAGAATACTCAGGGGCAATTTTTCTGTGCCCTGCTCTGTTTCATTAATAATTTATGTGATTGTTTTTTTCACTGCTAATATTTCCTCTTATTTATTAATTTTAATCATATTTATTTGCAAGTGGTTGAATACACTCTTGATAATTACTCTAATATTATTGTCTTAGAATTTTAACATTCAAATCATCTGTAGTTTTCTTAACATACATTAGTATTCTTATTTTTTTCAAGCCTATTATTTTTTTAATTTCATTTTTAGTCATGATATTGTGAATAATAACATATTTGGTCAACATTTCCTGGATTATGTGGATTTCTGTGCTAATATAAGTTCTTATCTTGGCTAGATTTAAGTTCCAAATTAATTATCCCTCTCAGTGGACAGCAGACACAATCTTCATTTAATTCAAGATGTCTACTGGCTCCTTTGAATGTCTCTCTAAATGCATAATTTATGAACTAGGCCAAGAATTTGGGTAAATTTACTTTTGCTTTTCCATCTTAACTCCTTTTTAATGTGATTTTCATCTTCATCTTTCAGCTTTGGTGGCAACCCAAACTACAATATTTTTCTATACTTGGAATAAAACCATGAAATTCTGCTTGAATACACAATGCTCTCTGACATCAGTAGTTTAGGGAACACTGTGAAATAAGAATTCTCATAAACATAAATCTCAATTTTTATTAGTATATTTTCCCTCTGTTTTTAGCCTAGTTCTTTTTTGCTTTGTTTACTTTATTCTTTTTACTTTATTCACAAAGGTTATTGTTTTGTAAATAAATTTCCACAGTTTATACTCATTTTATAGAGAAAGTTATGTGCATTACCTTTCCATTGCATGAAAAAATGCCTGAGATAATCAACTTAAAATAAGGAAAGATTTATTTTGACTTTTTAGAATGTAGTTATTTTGCTCCATTGCCTTGGATCCTGTGGTGAGGTAGAACATCATGGTAAAACAAAGTCGCTTACCCCATTGTGGACAAGAAAAAGAGAAAGAGAGGGGTGGGGGGAGAAGGAGAGGGAGAGAGGGAGGGAGAGAGGAAAGGGCCAGGGTCTCAAAGCACCCTGAGAGAACATGCCTTCAATGACCTAATTTCTTCCACTAGGCCTCACTAGCTCCCTGTAACACCACAGAATGGAAACCAAGTCTTTAGCATATGAGCCTTTGAAAAAAAAAAAAAATCAGACCCAAACTCAAAACTTGACCTGGTAAAACCTACATATATATTAACAGAAAGAGAAATGAGATATTTTGATATGTCCAAGTAATATTCTTTTCATTTGCTTTACTTTACATCAAGCTAAATTGTAGGTTGAATAGAATCAAATTCATAAGATAAAGTAAGTAGGAAGCAAAACACTTTTTCCAAGGGAGGGTATCTTCAACTATATTTTCTTGGAAGCAATGTATTTGGGGATGGAAATTCTTTTGTTTAACTTGATCAATATACCCACGGCCCAGTAAAATACTGTTGCTAGATGTTTTAGTCAGCTTTTTAGCTGCTGTGACTAAATGAACTGACCGGCACAATTATAGACAGGAAGAGTTTATTTGAAGGCTCACGGTTTCAGATGTCTTAGTCCATAGAAGGCTGCTTCCATTTCCCAGGGCTCAAGATGAGGTTGAACATCAAGGTGGAGTGTGTGGTAGAGGGAAGCAGCTCACATCATGGTGATCAAGAACCAGAGATAGTGTTTCTACTCTCCAGATATGAAATATACACCCCCAAGCCACACCCCCAAGTCCCACTTCCTCCATCCACTCATATCCCTTCAATTACCACTCAGTTAATCCCTATCAGAGGATTAATTCACTGATTGGGTTAAGACTCTTATAGCCCAATCATTTCTCCTCTGAAACTTCTTGCTTTGTCTCACATGTGAGGGACACCACAACTAAATCATAACATCAGATGCCTATATTGTATGTAACTTCAGGTATCTTCTATGGACAGCTTCAAAATTGCTAATGAAAAATCTGAGAGACTAAGTCACCCAGAATGAAAGAGAGGCATTATTTCTACCTAAGTACTCCTATCTACTCTCAGTTACTGAAACCATGCTGTACAGGGCTCTTACACCCTTTTCCTTTGAGATTCATACCAACTGAACACATATGGCTGTTTTTAGCTTTGAAAATTCAAATTTAAGTCTGAAAATCACTTGTTTAAAATTTAAATCTTCAACTTCCTCCACTTTCTATAAAATATTTGTATTTTCAGTAAAATCATATCAGTGGAATATCATTTCCCACCTTAAAAAAAATCATGTGCTTGTTTCTTGTGATTCCATACTTGTTTAGTTTTATCTTTAAACCACATAACACCTGGAATTAAATTTTAAATGGAAAACTGAACGTACCATCTTTCTCTAAAAAGCCATGCAAAGATGTCTGTTTTACTTCATTCTTAGTCATTATCAATATAATTCAGTTTTGAATCATAATTCTCCCCATCTTCAAACACAATTCAATAAGAACTGGTTTAATGCCTTTATATTTCTTATGTCTTATCTAGTAACATGTTTTCAATATAAAAACAAGGAGAATTCTAAAAATATTTTAAGTATATTATTTCTTATTGTTCACCTTTATACTTTCATTAAATATGGAAATATATGAATTTTTTTGTATGTTGATAAAAATTTAACAAATTTATTGATAATGAGTTAGGAAAAAAATAAGAATAACTAATATACTCAAGACTGTATTTTGCTAGAATCATGAATGCAGGCACCAAGCTAAAATTGAGCAGATAAGTCCTATTTGAATTAATAATAATTTTTAATACAATGTCCCATAAACCTTTTTTATAATTTGCCATATGTTATATAATTACATAAATGTTAGTGTATGCTGTGAATATCCTGCAAATTAACAACATTTCTTGTTTCTGGAGAGAAAATGAGAAATTAATTTGGCAAATGTCAAGTTCAGTTCATGTCAAGATGTTTTTTGTGTCATGATCCATCATGAAAAATTAAACAGATATGTTCTACTAAATAGACCAATTTGGGACAGCAGCTGTGGCTCACATTCTTTCATTTCAGATTCATTCCACCTGACTTCAGAGAAATTGCTAGACGATATTTTCATAGTATGAATATGTTTTTATTTCCTTTGCCCAATTCAGTTAGAATTGGTTGAGAAAAAGAAAGTTGTGTTATATTTGGATCTTCAGTTGAAAATAGCTGCCACAGTAGTTTTATTTGTTCATCAGTAACTAGAAAATAATTGAAAATTAAAACTGCATAAATGTAAGGTTTATTTTAATGTTAGATGGGATATGTGTAAGTTTCATGAATCAGTCTGAATGAGTCATAAATTAATATTATTAAAGCTCACAATGAAAATAGATTTCAGCAGCATGCACTGTTTCCCATAGGATTCTAAACCACATATACTTAAAACTGATTCATGGATGGGGAAGCAATTTGTCATGACCCACAGCCAACAGGCATTTTACTTAATAAAATGTAGCCCAGATTTTTCATAATTTTCCACTTTGCCTTCATACCTACACTCTCATGACAGTTCTCTGGTATAAAATTATTTACCATGGTAAGCACATCTTTAATCTTTTTTTAATCTAAAATATATTCTTAAACAATAAGTTTATATTTTAGGAAAAGCATCAAAACAAACTTAAAAGCTTTTCATTATCCTGAACTCTTCTTATTTAAACATTTCACAACATTTATAAGCATAGTGTATTATCAAAACTTTAAATTACTTAGTTTGCATGCCAGATATTTTGTAAAAACTTGATTGTAACTAATTTAAGACAATTTCAACATCTACATGTGTGTCAGGTATTGAACTAATTATTTTTATATAGGTTTTCATTTTTGATGGTCATAGTAGGCTTTATTATCCTTAACATATACATTTGCTATGGTTTGGATTTGAGGTGTCCCCAAAAACTCATGTGTGAGACAATGCAAGAAGGCTTAGAGGTGAAATGATTGGGTTATGAGAGCCTTAACCCAATCTTTGAATTAAATTCCTGATAGGAATTAACTGAGTGGCAACTGAAGGCTAACCAAAACAATACCAAATAGATAATTAAATATTAAATAGTTTGATCATGTTACATATACAGTAATATTAACTCATAATGTGAGTCCATGTACTCAATAACTTGTGTTCTTGATCTTTGTGAGGAAGTTGACCTGACAGCAACCTCCATGTCCTTTTTAGTTGTGACTATCGTGAGGAAAATGCAATAGTCTTCTAATATCCAAAATAATATGTCCTCATCTTTATTCTAAATAGATATAATTATTAGTTCTTTCATTATCTACCATTGAATATGGCATGAAATTCAGATCTAAAATCACATGAGGAGTTGTTTATTTTTAGGCTACCTTAAAGTCTTACTCAAAATTAAATTTTACATAAAACTTTCAGTGTTATTATTATTACCTTGTGTTGGTGTATATTTAGGAAACAATTACATGGAATCCTTTTCTGTAAAAAAAAATAATAATTTCTACAACTCTAGGGACCTGATAATCTTTTCAGGGAATTGGACTACATTTTAAAGCTTCAGTGGTCCAGATAATCTCTTAGGGGAATTCAACCCATGATTTAGTCCAAAGACAACACAGCATTTCCCTTAGAGACTATATTTTTGTAATAAAACCTTTTTAACATTGAGAAATACCGTATCCACTTACAAATATATAGTTAAGACTGTTTTTTAGTGTTAAAAATGCCTATTTTGAACCAAATGTGTCTTTGTTTGATTGTTATGTTTAACACATAAGCATATGAATTTACCACTAAAATGTAAAATAACAGTGGCATGGGATATTTTATGCTAGTTCCTATAAAATACTCAAAATAGGCTGCCCAATGAATTCATGACAATGAAAGCTCCCAGAAGTGTTAAGACTGACAGAGACTATTTTCCTGGGGGTGGGCAGGAATCCACAGAGAGAAAGAATATAGAATGTTCACACGCCTATAATCCCAGAGGCTTGGGAGGCTGAGGCAGGAGGATGACAAGTTCAAAGCCAGCCTCAAAAAAAAGTGAGGCACTAAGCAACTCAGTGAGACCTTGTCTCTAAATAAAATAAAAAATAGGGCTAGGGATGTGACTCTGTGGTCTAGTGCCCCTGAGTTCAATCCCCAGTACCACCCCCTAAAAAAAAATCTGAGTTTATTTGCCTTCCTTCTCCCAAACAAACCTAGAGAACCTCTCTTGAAATACTTGAAATTCGTACTGTCACAAGTGAAAATAAAACATCACTTCCAGAGCTCCATAGTTTCCCAAAGGCCATATATTGGGTAATAGGTGAGTATTTCAAAAGAGGACTGCAGTGGACAGGACTACTACTTATTAGGTGCACTACGAAGAAGATATGGTCAAAAATTAGAACAATCCCTATATATTTCACCATCAATAGGGGAAAGGAAAGTTTTTAAAGACTGTTATTATTCATAATTGCATTAAGTATAATTTCTTGTTTTTTATTATAATTTTTAAATTATTAAAATTACATGAAATGATATTAAAATCATAGAGCACAACTTTTGTATGGATTAGTTCAAAGAAAAAAAAAGTCCAACTATTAAGAAAAGTCTAAGACAATTCAAACCTAACTTTTCTGTCTTTTAAGGAGTTCAATACCTGAGGTGGCTTTCAGTATTGTCTTACATGGAAGCCAAGTGTATTTCAGTGCTACAAGAAGATCAGGGTTAGACATAATAGCATTCACTAAGGTCTTCCCTTGCAGTCTTCTAACCCTTTAACTATTTCCTAGGTACTGGGTGAACTTAAAAGAGTAAAATTAATATGACAAACTATCATTGTTCTCTGTGATTATTCTAGAGAGGGTAAACAAGATCCATCATCTCTCTGCTCCATACATGGAAGTTTTCCCTAATCTTTGCTTTAACTTTAATGGACCTGCATTAGTTACACAGAGCTATAGTAACACATAAACACAAATTTAATGGCTTAATATAATAGGAACTTTCTCTTTCAAAGTTTTAGAGGCTATAATAAACATGTGGGCAGGGCTAGGCTTCCTATAAAGAATCACAGGGGAAAAATCCTTGTTTCACCTCTTCTACATCTTAGTGGCTTCTGGAATTTCTTGGCAACTTAATTCTAAATGTCTACCTTTCTCTGATATATTTCTTTATTTTCTGTGCCTCCATTTCTGTGTGATGATATCCTTTGTGGACTTAGTTAGGGCCCAGCTTAATCCAGTCTGATCTCAATTTGCTGTTTTTCATAATTTTCTTTTTCTCATAATCTCTGTAAAATTCTATTTCCAAATCTGGTAATATTCTGAAGTTTTAAATGGATATGTATTTTGGGAGGATGCTATTCAACCTGCTGTAATGTATTCAGATCTCAGTGCCTATCACTCCAATTTGTAACTAAATATGCAAAATACATTCCCCCAAATTTTCTTAAAATCTTAAAAAATATTCAGCATCAACTCTAATTTTAAAATATCATCTAAAAATAATGTTAAAAATCCCAAATCACATTATCTAAACCATGTAAATTAACTAGGATAATTCCCTGGATATGATCCAGTATGATGGGAATTCTTACCTACCTGTAGACCTATGAAATCACAAAAGAAGCTATCTGCTTCCAAAATACAATGATGAGACAGAAATAGGATAAACATTCACCTTCCCAAAAAGAGAGACTGAAAGAAAGAATTGGTTCACCAGACTCATGCAAGTCTGAAAGTGAGAAAAATAGCTTAGATTTCAAGCCTGAAAATGATTCTCGGTACACTTTTCAATTTTTTTGTGTGTGGGGGGGAGTATAAGAGATTGAACTTAGGGGCACTCAACCACTGAGCCACATCCCCAGCCCTATTTTATATTTTATTTAGAGACAGGGTCTCACTGAGTTACTTAGTGCATTGCTTTTGCTGAAGCTGGTTTTTAGCTCGTGACCCTCTTGCCTCAGCTTTCTGAACAGCTGGAATTACAAGTGTGAGCCACTGCACCCAGCATTCTTTTTAATTTTTATGTTTTTATTACTGCCTTACAATTATACATAATAGTGGGACTTATTGTGACATATTTATATATGTTATATTTTGGTTATCAAATTGATTATACTATGTATTTGGTTTTATCAAATAAATATCACTAATAAAGAATTCAGAGGGAGAAGAAGAAGAAGAAAGAAGTGAAGGGGGAGGAGAAGGAAGAGGAGGAGAAGGAGGAGAAGAAGAAGAAGAAAAGAAGTAGTAGTAGTGGTAATAGTAGTAGTTTTATTGTCACCATCTTTGTCATCTGGTTTTAATCCTCTGGTTTAAAGCTCTTCCCTCTGGGTTAACCATGGTAGATCTGCCCTCTGAGCATAATTATATGCCTTTTGAGTTGATTCTCTTTTTTCTTAGAGTTTTGCACTGTATGGGGTTCCAGTTTGAGGGATTGGGAAATGATTAATTTGTAAAAGGAACATAAAAGGCAGTGCTTGGACAAGGTTGCTTGAGAAAGCAAATAGTTAAAAGATTAAATGGTTCAGATGCTTACAAAGTGCGGACCACCTTCCAGAGGGCAAAAAAAAACTGTGGGAGATAAAGATGGCAAAAAAGGCTTATGTATCTAGACAATGTCCTTCAGTAGTGCAATGCTAAACTGCCCGACTACAGGTCAGAGAGCTCTGAACAAGAGCAGCACTTTGAGACCTTCACTTATTCAAGGGCAATAGCTGCTTTGTGAAGTTTTCTGGGATCTACAAATCAGTAGGCTCTCAATGACACAAAATCTGCTTGTTTGGGGGATATTTAAAAAAAAAAAAAACTGGATGTGAAAAAAAAAATTGTATTTGCCCTAATAGTCTTTGAACTAATGGGTCTCAGATAGCAGTAAAATGGTAAACAATTTAGGGGCCAATAAACAGTGGCCAAATGTGACTTATGTTTATATCAAGTATATCAGGCTTCTCTAGAAGAAGAACAGAACCAACAGTATAGAAAAATACTGATTATTTATTATATTGACTTACACGATCAGCTGGATAGTCTCAATGGTTGTCTGCAGTCTGGAGAGCCAAAGGAGCCAGTAGCTGATCATGGAGCTTCAGAACAAGAGGGAACAATGATGCAGCTCCAGTCCAAGACTGAAGGCGTGGCGACTCCCTGAAGAATCATTAGTCATAGTCAATGTTGGAAGCTGAAGTCCAGTGTCTTTGGCCAGGGAATGGCAGAAGCAATGGGCAAACCTGCTCAGAATAGATCTTGCATCTTTTGGGGCTTCTTCCTTCTTTGTTCCATCTGGGCCTTCAGCTTATTGTGCTATACCATTCACATTCAGGGTGGTCTTCCCCTTAGTTTGCTCTCCCACATACCAATCATTTCTGGAACACCCTCTTCAATAAATGCAGAAGTCTTTGAATCCTAGGCATTTCTTAATCCAATCAAGTCGATGTAGTTTAACCATCACTCTAAGCACATGATTGTAACCAAGTAGCTCTTGGTGGTGTACCTAATTGGCCCATCCCTAAAATGTTTAAATTCCTGGTCACTGTACTTCCTCAGGCTGATACTGCTGGACTTTTTTTAATGTTTTCATCAAAATTAGATAAGACAGAATCAATAGATAACCCAGTGGATCAACTGTGTTTCAGATGCATTGTTCTCTATCCCATTATTTAATAGAAGCTTCACTACCTCCCCCCTGAAATTCTGTCAGGAAGATCACCCTGTCTGTTGACTGCTAATTTTTTGGCACCAGGAAGTCCCTAGAATGACTGGGTAGAGGCAGTAACTCAAAACTCAGTGGTTGATTGGTAACCCTTGGTAACTCACACTCAAGATGGTTGATTGGTTGACCTTTTAAGAACCAAATATACTGAGCCATGAGATTCAGGTTTATGGGAACATGGAACACATACTCCTGAAATGGGTCATGGATATTTTTTGGAAGCTGGGTTACTCCTAGTCAAACTATATTCCTGGAGCAGTCCACATCAATTTCATTTTTTAAAGACAGACAATACATACTTGATGAAGACAATACAACTTCATTGACTGTTATCTACATGCTTGTCTATTAACTGAACTTCCAAAAGGTCATTCTATCACTATTCGGCTAGAAGCTTCTGAGTATTATATGACATTACAAAGTCTTTTGATCCCCTGTTTATGTTTCCTGCAACAACACTTTTCCCGTATATCGGGTTCTTTTGTTTGTTACTGTTTTCTGAGGAATCTCATGCAACTGGAGCAAACATTATGCAAACATTATGCACCTCAGAGTGCTAGCTGAGGCCTGTAGGTAAAATGATATGCCAAATATGTGTCTCTCACACTCAAGATAATTCATTATGCCCTCCATGCAAATAATCACAAGCAAACAATTTATAGTCAGGTAGTTCCTTTTGGGAGATAGGGTCCTATTGAGGAATAAATATTTATCCATGTTGATGGATGTAAAATGGAACACTTATATAGCCATGTTGAAGGAGGCAAAGAAGGACACCATTTAGCTTTGTTTGCATGACTCTATGCTCTTTCAACCACAAATATTTTCTATCCCTACTACCCTGTCTACCCTGTGTCATCCCTGTGAGTGGGGAGAGAATGACAGAGGCTATCTAAGATTAGTTAGTCAAGTCCTTGTATTTACTTGGGTTTCTTCTGTGTTGAATGTTCTATAGTAGATGTCAACATGTGATACACATATCAGGCTTACAGCACTTTTCACATGTTCATGTGCATTTCTCCCTAGACCTTTTAGTTGCCAAAATTTATTTATTTTTTTCCTTCAGGCCACTGATTAATGGGCCAAGTCATTCATCACTGACCACGAGTCAGTGTACAGTCTTACCTGAGGTCACTTCTATTTATACATCAAGTGGGACCCCGTGCACTGCTTGGAATTGTGCCCTTTAGGAATATTTTTATGATTGCTCATTCAGGTACATAAAATCAATCAAGCTATTTTCTGCTAACAGTCCATTCTTTAATCTGTATCCAAAAAAGCAACCAATTTAGGTATGAGTCAAACTCGTCCTTTTCCCTCTCTTTATCAACTAGTCATAAAGAAGTCCCCCAAGTGGAATAAATGTGAGCTAAGGCAAATAACAGTATACTGAACAACTGGTTTAGGGAGATATAATCTTCCATGAATCACATGCTCCAGAATGCTCTCCTGAATATGTCAATAAAAAAAAGCAGTGGCTACTCTTCATCTGTGGCATTCCGCATGGTTACATTTGCAACAACAACAACAACAAAAGCCCTTGAAGGCTGAGGTAATATTTCTTCTTGAATAGGAACCGGGCCTTGCTTTGAAACAAGTGAATAACCCATCAGTGTTTCTGTACTGAGATACTGAATATAATCACAGTCTGCATCTGCTGTTCTGCAGAGTCCCTCCTGGACTTGTGGGGATTAAGGATGTCATGCTAACATGGATCTCATGCTACTTTCTGTGCAATGAATAATAAAGTCTTTTTTCCTGTGTCAGAATTCTCATACCTTCTATCTGCATCCAATAGTCACAGGCTAACGGATGAGGTTGTGAGTAGTGTAAAGGCCCAGTTCATTTCACTTACTCATGGTTCCTATATTTACTCTCTCTGCTTATGATTCATTCTGGTTATGTGAGTTCTGTCATAGTGAGATGATTATTGGTCCCAGCTAGCTTTACAGCAATTTGTTCGTTTGTATCACTGATCTTTTGATGGAAACTCTGACTTCATGGTCACTTTATTTCTCATAATTAGGTGTTCTATTTGGATCAGGACCTAGCTGCATACAGGTGTCATTCGTCAAATAGAGTTTACATCTTTGGCATAAATAATTTGGAGTTATTCCAACCTAAAGGATAATGAATGTGCTGTGTTTTGTGTGCATGTGCATACACAGGTACTGCTGGATTACAAAGTTTATAAATTTCTTTATGAAAGACACACATCAGACAATTTAAAACTTTAAAGTCTTCACAATCATGTTGATCAGCATTTTAGAAATCTCCCAAGGCTTTCCTGATTCATTAGGATATAGAGAACCTAGCAAGTTATGGAATCAATGAATCTTAACTGCAAAAAATTTCAATAGATACTCTCCAGGGGTTCTCTGATTGATATGTATATCTCACCTCAATCTTATTGCAATGCAGAAACCTGTATGAATTCACTTTTATAATAAAGAATTTTTTTTCAACAGAGACTCTACTGTTTCATCAATATAATGAGCATTTCTAACTTTGATTTCTGCAAGTGGTATATTCAAGTATCTTTTTTTCTTTCTTATGAATCTACATTTAATTCAAATCTCATACATGACCTAAAAAACGATAACTTTTAGTTCTTAACTTATTTTCTATCCACAGTTTCAAGGTAAGATGAAAAATATTAAAACTTACACTAGTTCTTATAGAAAATGGAACATTTAATGTAAGATGGAATAAATAAAACACAAAAAATTAAGACCTGAAGATATTAGGGGACTTCAGATAATAAATTAACAGACACTAAAGAAAGGATGTTTTGCTATCTCATTTTTTTAAAGTTCTAAAAAAGGCAAACTAATACATAATGATAGAAAACAGATTAATGACTTGGAATGCAGATAGAAATAGAGGTGAGAGGAAATTTTGGAGGGATGTTACATACGTGCCTTGTTTTGATTGTGGTGAGGTTTTCACATATATCTACATCTTTCTGTAACTATGTATTACTAAGCTTTCAATATGCGTATTTGTTTCCAATTTAAAAATTACAGAGGCATAACAGGGGGATATTAATATAATATAATATAAGTATATTAGTATAATATAAATTGAAATGAAATAATCTCTCTTATTAGATGCATAATCAAACTTGTTTTTAACAAAAATACATCAATTTTTTTCTAAAAATAAAGTTTAAAAATACACAATTTAAAAAAACTCAATATATTCTTGATTCTTTTTTCCCCTCAGAAATCATAAATCAAGTGATAGCAAGAACATTAAGGATGAGTTGAGTCATATCTTGCTATTGCAGTTGAAAGAGATATACCAGTCATTGAGGACATAAGGGCACCTTTATTCCATATGCTCCATGAGAAACTAAAGTGATGGCATGTAAGAATGACTGTGTCAATCCAGATCACATTGAAAACTCTAGAAAAAGATACATAGGAAGAGTAATGTTAAATTTCAAGTTCTACATGAAACTAATAATTAATGACTTGCGATAATAACTTTTCTACCTAATATAAGTATTGAAAAAGCTTTTATGTATAAGATAAATTTTGAAAATGTCAAAGATGTGCATATACATAAAAGTTGATTATTTATTATTTCTCAACATTTAGTGTTTATTCTGTTCCAGGAAATGTTTTAGGCATTGGATATAGTAATAAAGAAAAACCTTAACTTTATAGAAACTAATATTATTTTGATTATGCATCTAATAAGAGAGATACATTTCAATTTATATTATACCTCTAAATATTCCTGTTATGCCTCTGTAATTTTTAAATTGGAAACAAATATGCATATTGAAAGCATAGTTCATCACTATTAAACAATTGTTGGTATCACTTTGATTGCTGCACCAAAACCAACTCAGTACTTAAAATACTTTGCACTGACATTGTCATTTAAGGAAGATCTCAGAGTCCTATGTTTCTGTAGCTAACTAAAAATTGATTTTGAAATTAACTGAATATTTATGTGTGTCTGATCTTTCACACCAGTGTAGTGTTCTGCATAGCATTATAGGGAAAAGTCATTTTGCATTATCTGATCCTCTTTTATACTTCCAGAATCTTTGTATTCCTAAGTGTTAATTATATCTTGGTTATCTGGTTGTCCTCTCTCTGGTGTATATTTTATGTTGTCCTTAGGAAATTAGTTTTGATATAAAAAGATAAAGTAAAATATATTCTACCATGAACATGACGACTGTCATTTACACAACCATATTACTTCTCTGCTTATTTAATATATTCCATTTTCTACAACTTTGAGATAAATGTATATTTCACTTGTATCTTTTGCATTTTCTCAAATATGACTTGGGAATTATGCAATAAAAGGGCACAGCATTTTCTTTTATTTACATAGATCATTTGCACAAATACTTAAAACAAGATTTTGGACACATAACCAAGGAAGAAACTTGTTACCTGCTTTCATGTAGGTTACTGTCAGTTTATATCTCATCTTTCTCTTGTATTATACTTAGAATAGAGTAACTGAATTCTTTCTGCATTTGTAAACTCCATTCACATTGAAAAGGCAATGACACATTGACTCCATGATCAATTTTCAGATTTTCTCTGAATAAATATCTCCAATGACTTTCCATTATGTAAATAGATATTAATGCAAATACTATTTTTTAAAAAAATAAATATATGGAAATATATTTGCTTGAAAATATTTCTACACAAAGGATGTTGGTTATGAATATTAGTTGTTTGTCCTTTATTCCTGCATTAACCACTTGCAATTGATTGCAAGCTACGATCGGTGAATGAAGCTAGTAGTCTCAAAGCACAGAATTCTGTATGAAAACAATTGAATTGGTTTGGCTTGGCTACTGAGAAGTGAGCATTTAGATAACTTTCTATTATTTCTTTTTAAAATACAATCCAATTTTAATGTGTTTTTGGTTGTAAAGCATATAGTTATATGTGAAACATATAGTGATTGTGGCACATTGCAAAATCAACCATTATATTTTCCTGCTTATGTTTGCAATGTTGACTCTGCAGAACCTTTTGTAAACTGGTGGATTTTTAATCCTCTACTCTTTGAATCCTGGCTGTCCACTATGATTTGCTTTGGCCAAAGGATAGTAAAAAAACTTGATGAAGCTGGGCATAGTAACACATGAATGCAATCCCAGTTACTTGGATGGTTGAGGCGGAAGGAGCTCAAGTTCAAGGCCTTGCTTTACCTTCTTTACCTTTACCTTCCTCTCTACTTAAATACACTTAAAATATAAACAGAGAAATAAAAAGTGTAAATCTAAAGGAAAATATTTGGAGAAGAAATTCTGTAAAATTATTAACATATGGACAACAGGTGGATGTGCTAGCAAACATGAAAAAGCCAAATGTTAATTGTCTACAGAAAAAGATGTAAATGTCACATAATCAAGGACAACTTCAAACTTCAAAAAACACAATACAATAGAACTGGTGAAGTTGAAATATAATGAAGAAAACAGGGCTGGTCAAAATTCCATTATAAAAACCTGTCAATACACCCAGTTTCCTTTCAGTGTCCAATCTATCTGTAAAAATAAGCTGACTCAAAACTGCAGAAGACAGAAGCTTCATTACATAGAGAAAATAAAACTGAAATAGTCTTTTCACTGAAACAAGGGATACTGCAAAGGGTGAGTCTCAAAGATAAAATCAAACAATGAAAACATTCTGTACTGAAAAGGAAGATTCGCAAATACTTACATTGTCAGAAGAAGAAAGAAGAGGGAGAAGAAGAAAGTAGAAAAGGAAAAAGTCAGTGGAGGAGGAAGAGGTAGAGGCAGAAGAGAAGGAGAAAAGGAGAAGAAATAATTTTTAGTGATTGTTGTTACAACTAATATAACCATAGTTGCAGAACTTATCGTGATTTCAATGATTCTCTCTTTATGAAAAATGGAGTTCCCAGTATTTAATGAAAACACTTGTCTTAATATGAATTTTGGAGCCCCCCAAAAAAACAAAATTGGAAAAAAAAAATCTCATGTATACACACACACATACACACACACACACAAATACAGGAAAAGAAAGACAAGCTCAAACAAGTGAACAAACCAACAAAGCAAGGAATTGAAAACATAAAAATTGTAAGTTTGTATGCTATTGAATCTGCTTAAAAAGACAAAATTTAAAAGAAACAGTGGGGGGAGGGTGTATTTAATAAGACTCCAAAGCTCAATAAATGATTTAGCAGGAAAAGTTGCTCATATTTGCTAATAGAAAAATACGAAACGTTCAAAAATAGTGAAAAAATTCTTTGAATTTCATTGTATGACTACTTAATATTCCAAAAAGTAAACCCAATAAAATCAAAGTTGATAGATTCAAAGAAGTAATATAATTTTGCCCAGAAAAATTTATGTTTATATTTTATGTTTTAAATTGCAAACATCTGGCTTATGAGGGAATGGAGGAAGAGGAACCATACTGTTTTGGTCAGCAGTTTTGCTTCTGTGACTAAATGACCCAACCAGTACAACTGTAGAGAAGGAAGAGTTTATTTGAGCGCTCACATTTTCAGAGGTCTTAGTCCATAGAAGGCCACCTCCATTTCTCAGGACTGGAAGTAAGGCTGAACATCATGGTGGGAGAGTGAAGAAGAGGGAAGCAGCTCACATTATGGTGATCAGAAAGCAGAGACAGAAACTCCATTCAACAGATACAAAATATATACCCCCATAGCTGCACTCCAATTTCCACCTCCTCCAGCAACACCCTACTACTTCAATTAATCCCACCAGGGATTAATTCACTGATTGGGTTAATATTCTTACCATTCAATCATTTCTTCTCTGAACCTTCTTGCATTGTCTAATACATGAGCTTTGGGGCAACACCTCACATCCAAACCATAAAATATACCAAGTCCCATCTAAATAATATTTCAGAACTCCATTTTCAGATGGAAGGTCCAAAATCTAACTTATGAAGTACTATAGATAACATACAAACATGAAGCTGAATGTACGTAACGGGACTAGACTTCTCAAAATTTGAAGAGTAAATTAACACTTTGAAAATTTGTAAGAGCATTAGTTTTCATATTGAATTATTATTTTTTTAATAATGAAGACTGAATCTATGGGTGCTCTATTACTGAGCTACATTCCATTTTTATTTTGAGAAAAGGTCTTCCTAACTTTCCAGAATGGCCTCAAACTTGCAATTTTTTTATTTTGATATTTATAAATTATCTTAGTATTTATTATACTTTTTGGTTATTAACAATTTACACTGATTTCAAATCAAATGTGCAAAACAAGCAATATTTAAAGTCTAGATTTTCTTTCTTCCTGTCAGCCAATTTCTCTTCAGCAAAAAGATAACTGTCTTTAAAATTTTTACATTTTTATCTTTCTAATGTTAAAAACTATAAACAAGTGCTCCTATATGTACACATCTGAACTTAAGTAGATAAATGATAAGCTAGTAAATGCAGTTGTCTCCAATTTGCCTTCTGCATTTTAAAAGCCCAGGAAGTATGTATCTTCTAAAGTCCATAATGTGCTTGTGAAACACAATTTCTCTCAGGGAAGGATTAGGGAATGTAGAAAATTGGTGAATTAAGACAAAAGAAGAAGAACTTTTATTTTAATTTTGATGCTAATGGGTGAATTAAAAGTAAGTGAAAACAGTATTCTAACTTTTAAATAGAGGAGGGATATTAGAATTAGAAGATTAGTATTTGTAGAACTCAATTTTAATCATGTCAATTTTCTGGCTTAAATCTTATAAATATTTCCATTGCCTGATGAATAAAATTCTATTTGTTATTTAAAGATATACATGATATTTTGTCTTTAGGTTCATTTTTACCATTGTCCCCTGTACACATTTACATATAAATATATGTAGGCTTTAACTGAAAAGTTGTGACAGTGTTTGTTCTTTCCTTTTTCTGTTGAAATTTAAAAAAAATGCCTTTGTTTAATCAAAAACTTTTATATTCTGCAAGGTAAAGAGGCCAAAAAAAAAAGCACTGAGAAGTTTTTGAAACAGGACATGATAAAAGCAGCTATTTTGCAACAAGAAAATCTTTTTTGACATATATTTAAATATTTAATGTGTTATGAGCTTGAGAAACCATCTGTGGCTGAGAAGTTGTGCAGTTTTCTGTTATCACCTGAGGCCAGAGCCCCTTAACTAGCCTGAATCAACATTACTCTGCAATCCCATATTGTAAAAAAAAAAAAAAAAAAAAAAAATCTTTGCAAAGAATGACTGAATTGCCCTTTTCTTCACATAGAATTGCTGTAATGCTTGTATAATCAGGATGCCTTCCTACTTCTTTTAGAAGTCAGCTGCCCTGTGTAGAACATTTAAAAAGTAACTATCAAACAAAACATCCAGGTGGTACTAATTGGTGTAGAAAAAAGTGGTAGAACAGATAATAATAATAATAATAATAAAAACACATAAGAACAATGCAAGTGGGGGACTAGATAAAAACAAGACTACCTAATAAAAAGCATTTCAGATAAAACATTGACCAAGAATAATGCTGAAGGAGATTCTGCAGTATTTCAGCAAGGCCTTAAAATGCTGCCTGGAGGGAAATATTTGGAGAAATAAAATGTACACAATAACTTAAAGATACTTGAAAAGCCAGACAAAGACCTGCAAAATAAATATTCAGTACATCTTAAGAATCATTAGAAAAGGTAGTTTCTCTTCAATGTTTGGTATATGTGGAATAGATAAAAATTATGTACATTTTTTAAGAAACTCAAATAATGTTTTTTTTTTCCATTTAGACTACTAACTTGGAAGGAGCAAATATAAATAAATGATATTGAATTTAAATAATAGAAAAGCAGAAAGAAAAATACATAGTTTCTCTAACCTTTTATTAATTAAGTATGTAGTCTTGGCAATTGAAGAATCTGCCTTCTTGTGTAAATCTCACAAGAAAACAGTCTTGGAATTAAAAAAAAAAGCCTGATTTTGAAACATTTTACATGAGTTATCTTCAGGTTCACACAAAATCAAGAATTTTCAAAATGGTAAGAATCAGAAGCAATTGAAGTAACTCAATTTTTATAGCTATAGTTAATTATTTTACATATTTAAATGTAGCTTGTGACTTAGCATAAGCCTAAACTAGATTTCATTATAAGACTCTGAATAAGAAAATTGGAAAAAAATACAAGAAATAGCACTGTTTTCCCAAAAAGTATCTGATATGACTCACTAGTCATTTCTAATAACACTGAAAAGTGAAAACTGACTTCCATGGAACAGCTTGAAAATGCATTAAGTTATATCTAATGTAATAGGAGTTTATCAGTCCCTTTGCAACCTGAGTTCTTCATTCCTTTTGGATGAAAGTCTGCAGCTGGTGGGCCCAGGAATTTGCATTTTACACAAATCCTAGGCAATTTTTATGTGTACTAAAGTCTGAGATAGCTGTAACCAAATAATAGCTAGTCTATTAAACTACACAAGCTGATTGACAATCAAATTTCAGAACATGTCAATACATATACTAGTAGGAAGCCCTTATATTTCAGAACCATTGTAAATATCCTTGAACTTATTGTATTGCAAGAGTACAGGAAAATGTTCATTGAGGTCAATTTTCAATATCTATCAATAACATTAAAATGTTGATAGTCTTTTTCCCAGAAATTCTATTACTAAGAATTTATCTTGGAGGAATCTCTTTTTCTATTTCCTGAAAAAATTGAAGATTATTGGTATTAGTTCTTCTTTAAAGGTCTTGTGGAACTGGACTGTGTATCCATCCGGACCTGGGCTTTTCTTGGTTGGTAAACTTTTGATGACATCTTCTATTTCTTCACTTGAAATTGATCTGTTTAAATTGTGTATATCATCCCAATTCAATTTGGTCAAATTATATGCCTCTAGAAATTTGTATATGCCTTTGATATTTTCTATTTTATTGGAGTACAAGTATTCAAAATAATTTCTCATTATCTTCTGTATTTCTGCAGTGTCCATTGTGATATTTTCTTTTCATCACGTATATTAGTGATTTGAGTTTTCTCTCTCCTTCTCTTCGTTAGCATGCCTAAGGGTCTGTCAATTTTTTTTTTCAAAGAACCAACTTTTTCTTCTGTCAATTTTTTCAATTGTTTCTTTTGTTTCAATTTCATTGATTTTTAGCTCTGATTTTAATTATTTCCTGTGTTCTGCTTTTGGTGTTGATTTGTTCTTTTTCTAGGGCTTTAAGATGTAATCTAACTCATTTATTTGTTGACTTTTTTCTTTTTTTAAGGAATGAACTCTATGCAATGAATTTTCCTCTTAGAACTGCTTTCATAGTGTTCCAGAGATTTCAATATGTTGTATCTGTGTTCTCATTCATCTCTAAAAATTTTTAAGTTTCCTCCTTGATGTCTTCTGCAACCCATTGTTTACTCAGTAGCATATTATTTAGTCTCCAGGTGTTGGAGTGGATTTTATTTCTTATTTTTTCATTGATTTCTAATTTCATTCCATTATTATCTAATAGAATGCAGGATAGTATCTCTACTTTTTTGTATTTGCTAAGAGGTGCTTTGGGGCATAGTATATGGTCTATTTTAGAGAAGAATTCATGTGCTGCTGAGAAAAAACTGTATTCTGTCATTGATGGTTAAAATATTCTATATATGTCAGTTAAGTCTAAGTTATTGATTGTATTATTGAGTTCTAGAGTTTATTTGTTCAGTTTTTGTTTGGAAGATCTATCTAGTGATGAAAGAGGTGTTTTAAAGTCATCCAAAATTATTGGGTTGTGGTCTATTTGACTCTTGAACTTGAGAAGAGTTTGATGAATGTAAATGCTCCATTGTTTGGAGCATATGTATTTATAATTGTTAAGTTTTGTTGGTGTATGGTTCCCTTGAGTAGTATGTAGTATCCTTTTTTTTTCTGTTTGTTTGTTTTTATTGACTTTAGCTTGAAATCTACTTTATTTGATATGAGGATGGAAATCCCTGCTTGCTTCTGCTATCTATGTTAGTTGCATGACTTTTCCCAACCCTTCACTTTCAGCCTGTGGATGTCTTTTTCTATGGGATGAGTCTCTTGGAGACAGCATATTGTTGGGTCTTTTTTTTTTTTTTTTTTAAATCCAATCCGGTAGTCCATGTCTTTTGATTGGTGAGTTTAGGCCATTAACATTCAGGGTCATTATTGAGACATGATTTGTATTCTCAGCCATTTTTGTTTATTTTTGGTACCTAACGTGACTTGATTTCTCATCTGATTAGATTTTCCTTTAGTGTAGTGCCCCCCCTCTGCTGATTTTCATGATTACTTTTCATTTCTTCTTCTTGGAATAGTTTGCTGAGGATGTTCTGTAGTATAGGCTTTCCAGTTGTAAATTCTTTTTTAACTTGTTTATCATAGAAGATTTTAATTTCATCATCAAATCTAAAGCTTAGTTTTGCTGGTTATAATATTCTTGATTGGCATCCATTTTCTATTAGAGCTTGGTATATGTTGCTCTATGATCTCCTGGCTTTGAGGGTCTGGGTTGAAAAATCTGTTGAGAAATGAATTGTTCTCCCCTTATATGTGATCTGATTCCTCTATCTTGCAGCTGTTAAGATTCTAACCTTATTCTGTATGCTAGGCATTTTCATTATAATGTGTCATGGTGTAGATCTGTTGTAATGTTTGTACACTTGGTGTCCTGTAAGCCTCTTGTAATTGGTTTCCCAATTTGTTCTTCATGCTTGGGAAAATTTCTGATATTTATCTCATTGATGAAATTGTGCATTCCTCTGGTTTGAAACTCTGTGCCTTCCTCTATCCCAATAACTCTTAGATTTGGTCTTTTGATGCTATCCCATAATTATTGGATGTTCTGTTCATGGTTCCTTACCATCTTCACTGTGTGATCAACTTTATTTTCCAGATTGTATACTTTGTACTCATTATTGGATGTTCTTTTTTCCAGGTGATCTAGTCTGTTGGTTATGTTTTCTATTGAGTTTTTTATTTGATTTATTGTATCCTTCTTTTCAAGGATTTCTGACTTTTTTTTTAGAGTCTCTCTTTCTCTCTCTTGAAATAATCTTTTGCTATCTGATTTTGCTCTCTTAGCTCTTTATTGGTGTGATCGATTTTGCCTGTGTTTGCTAAATCAGATCATTATTTATTTATTTATTTATTTATTTTTGCATTACAGTTCTTAATACACCTTTATACCACAATTTCTCATATCTCTGATTGTATATAAGGTATGTTGACACCAAATTCACATCTTCATACATGTATTCTGTATAATGATGAGGGTCTCCTTTCACCATCCATGCTATTCCCTTCTGAGAGAAAGGGAATCCTTTTCTCTCCTACCCTTATTCCCTATCTAGAGGTAATCTTCCTTCCTTGCTCTCCCTCCCAACCCATTTTGAGTCACCCACCTTATATCAGAGAAGACATTTGGCATTTTTTAGGGGGGGGGGGATTGGCTAACTTCACTTAGCACAATCTTCTCTAATGCCATCCATTTCCCTGCAAATGCCATGATCTTATTATTTTTTATTTCTGAGTAATATTCCATTGTGTATAAATGCCACATTTTTTTAATCCATTCATCCACTGAAGTACATCTAGGTTGGCTCCACAGTTTAGCTATTGTGAATTGTGCTGTTATAAACATTAGGTCATTCTTTAATTCACAGATTATTTTAATTATTAATCTTTTGAACTTTTTCTCTGACATTTCATCAACTTCTCTGTCTATAGGTTCTGTTATTATAGTATCCTGGTTTGTTTGGGGCACTTTCCTCCCTTGTTTTTTCATGTTGTCTATGTGTCTTCCTTTCTTGCCATGTGGATCTGAGATATTACAGTTTTTTTCCCTATGTTTTTGTACAACCCATGCAGATTGTCTGTACCTCACCTTGATATTGGGCTTCTAGACCCTGCTGGTGTCCCTCAGTGTATGCTACTGCATCTAAAGGTGGTGGCAGCAATTGCTGAGGTAACTTAAGATAATAGTTAAGGTGCCCCAAAATGGAAGCAATGTCTTTCAGAAGTGGGGCTGAAAGGGTGGGCCTCACACTCCCTTTGGGATGCCTGCTCTGAGAAGTAGCTGCTTCTAGGCCCTGTTTGCTGTCAAAAAGTTAGGGGCTACTGCATGGGGAAGGCTATGTTGTGGGGAAGGCTATGTCTGCAGTGTCCCAAGATAGAAGAGGGTTAGGCTTAGGATCCCAGGTGGGGGGCAGGTTGACCTCGGACCTACCCTGGTCCTGGGTCTTCTGCAAGTTGGTGTGGACAAATCTGGACCAGGCCTGGTCTCCTGTGGTATCGTCTGCTGGTCAGAAGAGGCAGTCCTGTGCCAGAGGCTGGGCTCTGGTGGGTGTCTGCCTGGCTGGTAGAGGGGTGGGCCCCAACCTACTGTGAGCCTGGGTTCTGCACATGCCGGTGTGGCTAGGTCTGGGCTGCTATGCTTGACCTCCTGCAGTAGTTTGCTGGTCGGAAGGAGCAGTCCTGTGCTGGAGGATAGGCTCTGTCAGGTGTCTGCCCTATGGGTGAAGGGGTGGAATCAGGCCTATTGTGAGCCTGAGTCCTGTAAGGGCTGGTGTGTGCGGCCTGGGCTGGGCCTGGGCTCCTGGGGTAGTCTACTGGTCAGAAGAGATGGTCCTGTGCCAGAGGCTAGGCTTCATAATGTGTCTGCTCCATGGATGGAGGGGTGGACCAGAGCCTACTCTGAACCTGGATCCCACCCAGGCCAGTGTGGGTGGTTCTGGGCTGCTATGCTTGATCTCCTGTGGTATTCTGCTGGTCAGAAGGGGCTTTCCTCCTTATTATGGTTTTATGGGAAGTTTTAAAATTTCTATTCTGTAAAATTCTATATACTTTATTTAAAAATTTTATTCTATGACTTTTTTTTGTTTAGCAAATAGTCTTCACATAACAATAGCAATGTTAAAAATTGAGAAAAATAAATCAAGTACTTTTTAAATACTTGTATATTGCATGTATTCATAAAATTTCATAATGAAGTGTCATTTATTTGCACAATAGCACTTTGTACATAACAATTTTTCTTCATTATAAAATCAAAGAAAGGAGTTTTAAGTTCATTTTTTAAAAAGCAAATTTGGGGGGATTATAAAGTATCAGGAAAGAATTGGATAATGTCTTTATTATTCATAAGAATGCATTTCTAATTTATGAGAACTTTGAATGTGTCATTTAAATTGCTATACCACCAATTAAGCCAATTTATTTAATGACAGTGATGACTCTACTTTGTCTGAATATTAATTCCTTGGTCTGCTTTACAACTAAAAAAGTAAAATGTATTTCTTGCTTATTATTCATGTTAAAATAGTTTTTACAGTTTTAAAAATAATTTTCTACCATTTTCTTCAATTACTGTCTGACATAAATGATGGCATGTCCATTTGCATTATTACAAACTTTAATAACAGTATATTTGTGTGTATGAGCATATATATATATATATATATATATATATATATATATGCATATAAATCCACTTATCTAAGATATTTAAAACATTTTCTTAGGAAAAATACTAATCTCCTATAGATTTATTTTTTTGTTTCAAAAATATCAAAATATTAAATTTATTTGAAAATGTATAAAAATATGAAAATTGGGATTATATAGCTTCTGATCATATTTAAAAATTGTTTTTAATTCTCAGCAAGTAATCAAAGAAATCAGCCAAAATTGAATTTTACTTATTGGTTAATTTATTTTTTGATAAGTAAGCATCAAATTGTTGGGTGCAGCAAATGAATTGTGGTCCTTGAACTGCTCTGTGACAGAAGTGATGTCCCTCCTAGGAACTCTCATCACAAAGGCTGGATTTGAGACTTCCTGCTACTGTAGTGATGCCCTATAAAAATGAAGGTTCCATGCCAACCAGGGAATTATCAGTTCATGACCTAGGTTCAAACACCAGCTGTCTGGACATAGAAAATTATGGGCACATGCTGATAGTTCTAGTTGGGCTAAATATTCCCTCAATTTCAGTTCTGTGTATCTTGAAGAAAACTTCTCACAATAAATCCTTTTGATGTTTGAACTTATATAATAAATACGCCAAGCTTGTTTGTGGTCACTATCCCCCTATCAGAATTGTTAAGGAACCACTGAGTCCCACCTTTTCCTCTATTTCTGTGTCTGTTTGTCTTTTCTTCATCCCCTCTCCACCAGGGTTAGTTTTTTGAATTACTGGCCGTACAGGTTGCAGCATCAAATGTTATGTATTATAACTTACCTAGGGAAATAATATGAGGTAGTATTAAAAAAAAAAAAAACTATGTAACTATTTTCTGAAGTTAAGACTAGTCAGCTTCAAAAATTTGGGTCTCTAAGAATGGATTTAATACTGAATATCACTATGTCTCAATAACTGGCAGAGGATATTATTATATGTTTTAGCAAACATATAATTATTATATGTTTTAGCAAATAAAGTGATTCTTTAACATTTTAAAAGTGAGTCACTTTTATTCTCTGCGATCTTAATTTTTAATTAATGACAGCACTAAAATCTTACTTGTAACATTCAGTATGAACTTCAACTACATGCATACAGAAAAGAGGAACTAAAAGGAAAGAAATACAAAACTCATTACATTGAACTACATTGTTTCTGACCTTTCCATTTTAATTTACATGGCAACTATATGCATTTTAAGTTATTACAAAAATCACAATATAAAGTAGGAGTACTAAACTTCAAGTTTTGGTAAGAGTTAGTTCACAAAAGAACAGCAAAGATTGTTCTTTTCCTTTTCTTCCTAAGTAAACTGAAATTTCACATATGTCATGTGACAAGAAGTAAAATAGATGTCAGAGTGCATTCTGAGGACTACTTGTGCTCTCCCAGATGCCATCCTAACAGCATGTTCCATTAGAAACCATCTTCAATTTAGGCAACAATATCTTACATTTTATAAGTCAACAAGCAAATAGCACCATAATATTTACAATATAAAGTAGCGTGTAATGATCAAAGAGTATCTCTGACATTTTAAATATCCCTGTAATGAACTTTTGTTCGTACATTCGATATTCTTAAACAGTTGTCAAATAATTTACTGTAAGCTAGGTTATTAAATAGTAATAATGAACTTCTATTAAAAACCCACATGGATGCCCTCCTTTTCAGTTTTATTCAGAATAGCATTGTTAGACAAACATAGGGTTTAGGCTTATTTGCTAAATACTCAGACAGTTTTTCACCTATTTTAAATAATTATTTTAACTTCTGAAAATTTAGCATAATGTAAATTACCATCTATTTAGAACTGAAGAAGAGAACTTAGTGATTATTCATGTGGCTGACATATTCAATAGGATAAAATTTTCTATTTCTATTATGGAAAATACCTTATGACCAAATTCATCCAACTTCATATATAAACTTCCCTAACATTTAAGTAAAATCCCATTTAATTTATAATTAAGATTACCGAAAATAAGGTACTTTGTAGTTCATGGAAAAAGAAAATGAAAAGAATAATGTCAATATATTTTCAGACTCATTAAAATCAAGTAGTAAAAATGTACTTCATATGAAAAGACTTTGATGACAGATTGTAGACCTTCAATTTGTCCCAGTGTCTATGATTTCAATTTATACTTGCTAATGAGCTTACTTTCTGTATGTCAGATAAATCAGAGATTTCAGTAGAAATAGGATTAAAAAAAGACACCTCTCTCAAATTTCCTCACATAGTCATACAAGAAAATTCATAAATTTTCTTTTGTCCTTCATTTTCTCATGAATCTAATAGACCAGATTTATAATAGTTCAAATTGTTTTAAGATAATTCTGAGAATTGTGCATTAGGCTTTATTAGGCTTATAAAGTTGTAACAAACAAGCAAAAACTTGTTTGAATATCTGGTTTAATAGCTGGCTTGTTGATTTGCTTAACTCATAATATCAATTGTTATCTTTGCCAATAGATTTCCAAAGAAGCATTAATTCCCTTTTCAATACACTTTATAAATTTATAATCTTATAAATTTACACTGGTTTATACTTTTCTTGGTTCAAAGAGTTTCAAGATGATAAAATATACTGGGCTTTTATGAGATTTTAAATATATTCCATAGAAAATAAAAGCTAGAAAAACACTAAGAAAATTTAAAAATTACTTCTATCTATCTTGAAATTCTATGATTCCATTTAAAAATAATGCATAATTGGATTTAAAAAAATTCTGTTTGGGAACAAAGAATACATTAGTACACAAGACATGCAAAATCATTCATTACCTTTTTGCTGTAGAGCTTACATTCTAAGGTGAAAAGCCATAAGCAAAAAATGTAAGTAGAGTACATTGCATGTTAGATGTCAGAAATACTTTGAAAGAGCAGAAATCAGACAGAGGCAGGAAAATTCTAGGAAACAGCTCTTTCAATTTGAAGCATGGTGGCCAGCAAAGACCTCATGGAAGAGGTAACAATAAAGAGAAAAATTTGAAAGGGGTGAGGAATGGGAGTTGGAAAGTTTGAAGAAGAACGAATAGAGAGTATGACTGCCTTGAAGTAGGCGAATGCCCTTCTTGAGAAATAGAATGTATTATGGGTATTAATGTAACCTTTCTAATGAATCAAGAGATAAGTAAAAGAACTAAGTCATGCAGGTGTTTATCAAAAGTGGGTGGATGGTTAACTCATTTACTGGAAATGAGGAAAACTGAAGGAGGCAGTTCTGCAGTTCTGCAGATTCTGATCAAATTATTCTTTTTGACAAGTTCATTTTGAGATGGTTCTAGAAATTTACCTGATCACCACCCCCAATGGCAGTCTTCTCTGGAGGTATCCACTGTTCAGATATTAATATCTATTCTCTATGTCATGTTTGTGTAATTGATATGTATCATTAATGTTATGTATTTTATGTTACCATCGTACTATATATACTTTTATAAATTATATTTATTTTCTTAATCTTAATTTTGTCATTGAGAGTTGATGTCTTTTATGCTACAAAACTAATAATTCTCTGATATTCTGAATACATACATATTATTTGAAAATAAAACCATTTTGTCCCTTACTTCCTGATGCTTAAAAATATTTTTAATCTACTCCATAGATCATTACCTCATATTCTCTTTAATGTAAGTAATTTTATGGCACAAGTACAACATCAAAAAATATTAGTTTTATCAGTCACTCACAGCTTTTACCTGGCATCAATGCTAATAGTGCTCGTGTGTGTGTGTGTGTGTGTGTGTGTGTGTGACTAAACAACATAATATAACAGAGAAATCCATAAGGTAGAAAGCTTTTTTCAAGTTAAGGGAATATATATTACCTTGTCTAGCTGCCAAGGGTGATTCTGATAAAAAAAAATGAATATTTTTAGAAATAACTTTAGAAGGCCTACATGTTTATATGCTTTTTTCACTTTAACCTGTTAACCTACTGACTAATATTAATACTGACTTTTAAAAATTAAAAAAAAAATTAAAAATTAAAATAATATTATTATTGTCATTAAATTAAATTAGTTTACTTAGATCCAGTTTTTATATTTTGTTTTAGAAATATGCTACATTAGATGTCATATATAATGTTGTTAAATCATTAGCATGCTAGAAATATTATTGACAAAATGCTAATCAAATATTTTGATCAATTGATTTTCTTTCTTGGTCCCAAGCTCTGAGAGTTTACTATTTGCATAATGCAAAACTGGTGAAATGAATAAAGTAGATGTTCACACCTACACAATGTTTGTATTAGATGAATATTTTATTTTTCTAAATAGAATATGGATTATCTCTGTAAAGAAGAGTATACAATTAAGCTTATGTGCTTGCTTCCAGAAAAATTTCTGAAGCAGATTAGCTGATAAGTGGATATTTGAATCCCAAATTTATTTTTCTCCAGATCATTAGGTCCTTATTTTTATAGTGTCCTATTTCTTATTTTGGAAATATTTATTTTCTTTAACAGTTTAACTTTGGATTTCAAACTCATTTCCATAATATTGCATATATTTTATTATCATGTTAAGCACACTATCTGGAATTATTATTGTTTTATTCATTTGAAATTCTGTCTTAAGCAAATTTGGCAAGATATAGCTACTTCTTTAGCCATTTAAGAACCTCTCTTTGCTTTTATTTTGTCAAATCTATAATTTTATTTTCTATATATTTCTTATTTTTAAAATATTTTTAATGTGCTATGTCTTTCTAGCATTTTTAGTAAAATTTTTTTTAGTTTAAATACATTTTTAATCTATAAGTGTAAAACATTTTTAATAGTGTTATTAAATAATGTACTATCGAAACATTATTAAACAATCTATAATTTTCACTTTGATTTTTAAAACTTTTCACATATATACATCAGTTAATATGTCTTTGTGGTCCATTAAAATTTCTTCATACTCTTTTCTTAATGTAGTAATTATCTTCAATTTAAGTCAATGTCTATGAATATGTATTATGTATATTATATATATATATGTGTGTGTGTGTGTGTGTATATATATATATATATATATATATATATATCCTAATATATTTGATTGTATTGATATGTTTCAATATTATAATTATACTCTTAGGAAATTTGAAAATAAAACCATAAAATCCATGTAGTATATTTAGGATTGTTATAATGTAAGAGAAAAAAATTATTATTGTATTTTATTCAATTTCCTCATTAATATAAAATTTTAAATTTTACTTAACTTCTGTCTGCATACAGATATATCATAATTGTTTCACAAAAAACCTATAACAAACAACCAAGAAGAAAGCTAAACGTATATAGAACACTGCCCTTTTGCCTTAACAAATCAAAGAGGAAACTACCCCTCTCTCCCCTGTATCTTTGAAGAGGTTTGTGAGATACTAAAGACAAGGACCAGTTCATTGATGGGATTCTACAGATCAATATTGGCTAACACCAAACTTTTTCCTGGGTGAAAAAATAAACCCCTCAATGGGCAAATCTACTCTAGGTGTATTTCTTATTTATTTCAGTCTAACAAAATGTTGAGTTTTAGAAATCATTTGCATTATACTTGCACTCAAACTTAGAAAATTGTGTGTTGTATAAAAGGGATGAATTATTCAAATGAACGTGGCTTAAAATTAATAAAAGCTCACTATAGAAGCATAAAAATATTTCCTAAAATAAACTGCCTTCTGCAGGTACATGATCCTTATTGGAAGATGTCTCCTTTACCTGTGTACTCCTTGAATTAATATATTTTACAACCCAACACCACCTTTGTAAGTACCCCTCCCTGTGGCCCATAACCCTGGGGTTAATGCATACAGGAAACCTTCCAGAAGTTTGAATCTGTCTCCCTGGATCCTTTCACTTCTTTGTCTTCCTGTTGCTTCAGCTGTTTTGTTTTATTTTTAATCATGAAACCTTGAAAATATAATAAAGTTTAAAATACAAGTGTAATTGCATTTTATTTTCCTGTTTATTGATATCTTTTTAGAACTGTAGACACGAAATGCCATGGTATAAAGAGTCAATGTCTTGTTCAACCCAATTAATACATAAATACCGTATGCTATGTCAAAATAAGTAATCATGCATAATTATTAAAAGAGAAAAGTACACTAGATAATTTAAAGTGTCTGCCACTAACTTACTATGTAACTTGCAGTAAGGAAATTAATATTTTTGGTCTTCAATGTCCCTTCCTTTAAAATAATGAGATATGGTAAATAATTTCAGTGCTCCATACCAGTGCTATGAATTAGCATAAATTTGCTTCCCAGTGATTAATTTGCAGTTCCTGAAATTGTTTTTTCCTGTTTGAGCTTCGTTGAATATGCTAGATTGCTACAAAAATCAGTAGGTATAGATCTTTAGTAAAAAGGACTAGAGAAATATTGCTGATTAAGTATTATAAACACCCCCCCCCCAAGTTTTAGTAAATACACAGTATAGACCAGCTGTAGGAATTCATTTTGGCATAATCTTTGAAAATATAGAAATTTGAGCAAGTAATAATCACTGCTCATTAAACCTTTAAATTGCAAAGTTAAGGGCAGGCATTATATTTTTCCAATACTAGTGAAAGCCCACATCTGGATTTTTAAATACTCTTTTCTTTAAAAGCCCAAAGCTATAATTCATTACAATACTATTGCACCTGTGAATAATGCATAAGAATTATAAAAAGCGTATCATTGCTAATTCTTTATCGTTACACAGTTTTTCATAGGCAGCTTGATATTATTTGATAAATGATGAATGATATCAGAATGAATGTAAATTTTGGTGTAAAATATACATAGATTAGGGTTATAAAACATACACTAATATCAACTTAAACCATCCTGTGTGCTTACTATGTGGTACGTACATAAATGCAAACCAATGTCATTAACTTTACACTTATAATACAGTTAGGTAGGTACAGGTAGACAAACTATGGTTTCTTTTCTCTAATTTTTGTTACAGTTTTATTTTGCTATTGTTTTAGTTTTGGAGATATGTACAAAAGTGACATTTTTCTATCATACGTAACTAATAGTAGGCTTTTAAAATCAAATTTACACAGACATTCAGAAATATCGACATGAATTCAAATGATATCCATAACTTTCAAATTGTAATACTGTGAAATGTTATGTAAAGCTGAGTTGTTTACATACATTGAATTATTAATACAACTTCATGCGTATGTATTCATTCCTATAGGATTTATTTTTATAGGAAATATAGGATAAGAAGAATGTTCAAAATTATCCAAGTATATGTGGGGCTGGGGTTGTAGCTCAGTGATAAAGTGCTCATCTCGCACCTGGGGTTCGATCTTCAGCACCACTTAAAAATAAAATAAAGGTATTGTGTCTATTTACAACTAAAAACATATTTTTAAAAAATTGTCCAACTATATAATTAAAGAAAATTACAGAGTTTGACTTTGATTAAATTTGCCTTCAAAATGGTGATATTATACTATACCACCTATTTGTAAGGTCTTCTTGTTTAAATGTAATTCTTCAGTATGCTACTCAATGTTTACTTGTATCTTGAAATACATGGGAAATGTAAAATAGTAAAAGAAATGTTAATTGTCAATACCATGAAGTAAATTGTCTGAAGGTTGAGTCCTGCAAATGAATATTTAGAAATATCTCACTACTGACTTAATAAAATAGGCACAGACTTATATGTTCTGCATATTAATTATACTATTATACCAATTAAAAATTAGCATGCTTTACTGGGTGTGATGGCACATGTTTGTCCTGTAATCCCAGCAAGTTGAGAGGCACAGGCAGGAGGATTGTAAATTCTAGGCCAGCCTCAGCCACATAGAGAGACTCTGTTTCAAAAAAAATAAAAAATGCCAGGGAGGTAGCTCAGTAGTAAAGCAACTCTGAGTTCAATACCCAATACAAAAATAAATCATCATCATCATCATCATCATCATCATCATCATCATAAAAGTGAACATGGTTTGCATATTTTGGGTCTTTTGATAATTTGGATATGAACTAACAAGAAGTTATTTTTAAGGAAAGAAATACATTGACCAAAAATTGTAAGAAAAATATATCTGTTCTCTTTTCTTTAAATAATCTTGATTTCAGATATATATTTTTTAGAAAATCTATAAATAAATGGTAGAAAAAAATGCAATAGGTATATGTAAGGGTACAAGCTTATAACAACAAGATGGAAAAATTAAAGAGGAAGTAGAAGTTTCCTAGTTATTCTAAGAATACGTATACCTGTGCTGAGGTTGTGGCTCAGAGGCAGAGCACTCGCCTACTGCGCGTGAGGCACCAGGTGCGATCCTCAGCACCACATAAAAATAAAGATAGTGTGTCCACCTATGACTAAAAAATAAGTATATAAAAAAAGTATACCTGACTTTAATTTCATTCCAATAGGTGAAAAATAATAAGTACTTTTTTTTAAAAAAAAACTAGTGCCATGAGCTTGTTAAGCAAGCCCTCTATTACTGATCTATTTCCCCAGCCTTTTTTATTTATTTATTTTTTATGTTGAGATAGCATCTAAGTTAGCCTCAAACTCAGGATGTTCCTGCCTCAGTTTCCTAAGTAGCTGGATTACTGGCATGGGCCACTGTACATTTGAACTGATATGGTTATTCAGATTTTTAAAAAATCTTGTATTTATAAATACTGAAAAGAATAGAAAGGAAAATGAATTAGTAAAACATGTCATCATTAATTAAATAAAAGATAACAATGGAAACTATAAATTACTATACACACCTGCCAATACCATGATATATGAAGCACCTAAGAGTAGTAAGAATTGATATACAACTCCTTAAATGCATTTTTAAATGCCATAAATATTAATTCTCATAACTTTCAGGAATAGTAAGGTGGCCAGGTTAACATTTTCACTCTACCTAAGACAATGGATTCTAAATGTGAAAAAAAAAATGAGTTCACTGATACTTGAATTAGAACAGTGAACATGAAGCAGGGAGTGATTAAGAAACAATTTAGGAGACAAAAAAAGCAGAGCATATGGGATGTGATGAATGAAGAGCATGGGTTGAAGGATACTAAACCATTTTCTGACAGTGAAATGAGTGGTAGTAACATTACATTAAACATGCTAATTTATCTTAGCAGCTGAATATTGATATGGTATAGCAGGTGGAGGTGATCAGTTTCATTTGGAAAATACAGACTTTGAGGCAATCTATGGTATATCAAAATGGAAATAAAAAATCAGCATTGACTTCAATGATGTAAGATATGTCCATGGATCCTCACACACACAAGGAAATCAGGGGTAAATAACAGAGAAGCCACACAAATCCGCTGAAAACTTAAAGCTGTAACAAAGAAACTGGTCCTTGTTCCAACCCAGAATCTAATTTAGAAATTCTGATATTCAAGTGTCAAGATGTCAGGAAGAAGATAAGAGTGGAATCTTTGTATGACTTTAATTTTTATGGAAAATAATATTTCAGTGAGATTGGAAAATGAATACCTGCCTGAAAGGAGTAAAAAACAAAACAAAACAAACAAACAAAAACACTTGAATAGGTCCACTTTGAGTATGAAACTCTTCAAAACTACTAGAGAAACTGTTTGATAATGTTCTCAGAAGAAACCAACAAGATACTAAGAATGGTTTTGGTAAAGTCTTGAGGATGAGAAAGGCCAAGAATCTTACGGTTATTTATTTATTTACATACAACTAAAATGTTGTTCTATCACTGGTTCCATATGAGTTATGGAAAAGTGCTTTGAAAGTTATTGAAAAATTATTGAAAGTGCTTTGCCTGATTAAAAGAAATATCTACCATGAAACTAAAGAGGGGTCAGTATTGTGACATTGATATTATATGAATAGCAAATATAAAAGAACATATGATCTAATCATGCATATTGTATACATGCAGATTTATTGAACTAATAGAATATCATTATAGTGAATTGGATGTTAGAACTGAAAAAGTGGCGAGCAGTAGACCCTCACTGGGAGTCTTAAGTTTAAGAAGACAGTATTACAACCACATTCCAAAGTAGGGATGAGGAAGTTGTTACCCTTTCAGTAATTTTGTGTACCTAGAATAATGGCAACTTAGACATTTGACTTCTCACAGTGGCAACTTGCAACTTGTAGGCTGACATTCATGCCCCCACAACCTGGCTGTTAACAGTTAAGGTCAAAAATAATGACAAATTGGGGTTGAGGTGGTGGCTCAGTGGTAAAGCACTTGCCTAATATGTGTGGGGCACTGGGTTCCATCCTGAGCAGCACATAAAAATTAAAAAAAATGAAATAAAGGTACTGTGTACAACTACAACTAACAAAATATTAAAACATATAATGACAATGTCGTCTTCCACTAAAGTCCTTTATTGCTAAAACACATTTTTAAAAATATTTTATAAAATTAAAAATAAGTTACCAATATTTTGCTGTTCTACAATGACAATATTATCTTTCCTCTGCCCTCCAAATCACATTCTAGAACACTTTATTTGCAAAAAAAAATTACTATTCAGAATGTTTACTGGAAAGAAATTTGGCAAATGAAGGATTTTAGAATTCTAGACATTTTAGTAAAAGACATAATCTTATTAGAGTAAATGCCAAAATGCCCATCTAACATATTATACATATTATACTTATACTCTATTTTCAAAATATATATACTAGAATTTTTGAAGCAAAAAGAACATAAAGTAACATAATAGAAATGTGGCTGCAGAAAGCAAACATCATGCTGTTCAATCTTCATTCTTTGAATTAGAAGCATCCTTTAGTGCTTAAGCACATGCATTTCTTACAACACTTTATCATAATTAAGAGTGAATTACCAATATTTTGTTATTTTACAAAATTATTGATAGTAAGGATAGTGATTTCATTAGTGCACAGGACATTTTTGTAACTAATCAGTTATATAATTTCATACTATATTAAAATACCTTAATTATAACAAATGTAAACTTTAATGATAGGAAATATTTTTATCTCGTCTAAAAAATTAATAGCAGCATATTTCTCAATTTGTCTACATAACAAAGAACCACTGGTTTATAACAATTATTTTGAATTAAATATATATATATTTTTTTTAAATGAAGATTGTGTCACACACAATTGACCTTATGAATAATTCTATTGGTAATGCACCTCTTTAAATAAATAGAATTTTAGTAACTATCTGAATTTATCAAGATTTATGCAATTCTTTTGAATTTAAATTTTTTGATTATTTTTGTTTTCTCAGAAATCTTAAGCTAAATTCAAAAATTAGTAATATAAATGATGTTTGTAAATGCAGCAAAATGTTATCCTTTGCTTTAGGCAAAATCTTGAAACCTAAATACAAATAAGAAAAACAACAATAAATACCTTCTAAAAAATATAACTTCTACTAATAGATCACCAGGAATGAGGAAAAAGTCTTTTTTGGAAATTTTCAAATTCTGAGGGTTTTTTTATACATTAACTTTGTCTCTTTTCCTATAATAATATCAAAGTTTTATCACTGCTAAATTAAATGTTAGAATAATTTTAATAAATAATAATTAATAAATAAAAAGACCAAACAAGATATATATTAAATGTGAAGATAAAATCCAAAGTAGTACTAACATTATAAAATAAATACACAATATAATATTCAATCTCATCAAAAACAACACAAAAAATTATAATTTTTTAAAAAATACTTATAACTGTCATATGTACATTAAATAAGGTTATCTCAGAAATTTATGCAAAGTGTTATCAATTGACATGAATGTTATAAGATAAAAATTTGATATGTATTTCCAGAAAAAAATGACTCATATTTCACCATTATCTTATGAAATTATTTATTTTATCAAGCTAGACACAAATAATAATGTTATATGAAATTGTTATAATCTAAAATGTAAAAAGAATTAAAAACTGAATTGTCTTAATATATACTATTTCATAGACATGGCTTATTTTAATTGTCTTAATATATACTATTTCATAGACATGGAAATGCTCTTATATATTTTTAGTCATGGTATAAGGCTAGAAGGGATGATTCAAACATACATATGTAGATAATATAGGGAAAACATGTTAAATGTACAAGAAGATTTTGATTTTCAGTTTTGTGTGTGTGTGTAGTTATACTTCCTTTTGAGTGTCTTTTCTTATTTTTCTAATTATTTTAAGTGTTTCTTCTATCAATAACAGGGGAAAAAATGAAAAGAAATTTGTACTTAATCACCATTCTGACATTTACCTTGTTAAAAAGTAAATTAATATGGTCCCCATAAAACAAAATATTTTTCTTTCAATCCACTATGAAAAAGTGTCAGTTCAAAATTGATAAAATATAACCATTGTTTTGGTCTTCTTTTCTGCAGTTGTGACCAAAAGAACTTTCAGAAATAATTAAAGGAGCAAAAGTTTATTTGGGGGTTCATGGTTTCAAATATTTCAGTCCAATGGTGACTCCTTCTTTGGGACTTGAGGTGAGGCAGAGCCTCATGCCAGAAGAGTGTGGAGCTGGAAAGCAGCTTGGGGACATGGCCACCAGGAAGCAGAGAGAGAAAGAGAAAGCACAAAAAGAGAGAGGAAGTGCTCTTCTCACCAAGAACAAAATACAAACCCCAAAGGCATGTGCCAGGAACTCATCTCCTCCACCCCCACATGACCTGCCTATAATTACCACCCAGTTAATTCCTAACAGGGGATTAATGCAGTGATGAGGTTAAGACTCTCATAACCCAATCATTTCACCTCTAAAATTTCTTGCATTGTATCATGTATGAGATTTGGGGAGATACATCATACCACTGATTATTTTATGACACACTATTTTACATTATTCAAAATCAGTTAATTCATGAGCATCCCTTTCTTAGATCAAAAGTATGTCAAGCAAAAGTAAGATTATATTAATCTCAGTTATTTCAGCTACCTGTTGTGTGAATGTGGTATATATCATATTGTTAATCTATCTGAAAGACAGGGTCCATAATATCTTTTACTCTCATCTAACTCATGAGCTAGCTCATAAACTGGGGGAAGAATGTTGAAGTATTTGGTCAATAAAATTTCTCTGACATGATTTATTGTCTTATTATGTATTAATTTAAATTATACTTTCAGTTATGTGATTTGTACATTACTTTTTGCAAAAGTATTAGAATAAGGTTTTTTTTGTAGTGTGTTCAGATTTACATATTGTATAAGGTCTCCATAAATGTTTGAAAACACATTAGTGTTTCTAAGCATTAAATGTTTAAAAACACATAACTCTATTCTTGGAAAAAAAAAAGATCAATGTAATATTTTGTTATATATTTTATTTGACACAAATCATGTGATGAAAGAAACAAATAACAGATCTAGACAACTTTTGGTGTTTTTTATAAAATAAAGTAGAAAATAGTTCTACAGTATTTGTGTTACTGTCATTGAAGTAACTGCATCTATTCTAATTTCAATGACATATACATGTTTATACTATGCTTTTCTTGACTGCTATGGCTTTGTCCCTACTGTCAAAGATATATCTTCTTTTGGCACAGTATACAAAAATAGTATATTGCTTTTTTTAAAAAAATTATTTGCAGTAACTTTCAACAACAAAATATGTACCTCAAAGCATTTTTATACAATGAAATATCTGAATTAATGCATTTCACAATAATAACTTTCCCTTATTATAGAAACATTTAAAATGAAAATTATACTAATGGTAGGGAGTATAAGACAATATTTTAAAAAATGTTACAGTGGTTATTTTTGCTCATGTATCCTACATGTCTTCTTCCTTCTTTGTTCTCTACAAAATCCCACCATGTGTTCAGTTAAAGTTATCTCCATGTTCAGCTTCTGCATTGGTGCACAGGTAATTCCATCTACCTTGCAAATGATTGGTTTATAGTGATCACATGACTAAAACAATGTATCCAATGCAGATTGTTTGCTAAAAAATAATGGCAAATCTTTTGCTCTTTAAGGCTCAGAAATAAAACACTGTGAAAGTAAAGAGAAGGATTACTGCAGATACCTTGCTACCACATAATCTAATGTTTTGGAGGAATTTGAGTATATTATTTTTAGTTGAGTATATTTCCATTTATATAAAGCAAAAAGCAAAACATCACAAAAATTATACTTAAAATAAGCAGTAGATTTTTTTGTTCTGCTATGATCTGCTTTCAAATGAATGACATTATATGTAATTTACTCATTTTAAAATTGCATAACACAACATAAGCAACTGTCATTATAGGATGCTAAGATAAATAAGATCTGTTGGGATATTTAGAGACTAAACATAAGGTAGGTTTGATGTACTCTTTGGCCTAATAATCAGAAATAAAACTAGAAGCCCTTAGAGAAGACATAATGAGACAGGATGGAAAATAAATGTAAACAGATAAATGTAATACCAGAAGGTAATTTATCTTTCTTCACAAACAAAGTCAAAACATCTGATTTTTATTTTCTATTTTCAGTATTTAAAGGAACCATATATATAACTATATAGGAGGCGAAAAGCATAAAATATTATTTATTCCAGGGCTCATTATGCACCAACCACCTCTAATTATGGGTTTAAGCAAAGAATAAGAGCAATACTCAGAAACTACACATTTCAAGTTTTGTTTACATCCTCTCCTGCTCAACATTGTATTTGCCTCAATTCATTTGAAACACCTGGGAGTCTCAATGACCAAAATCCACCTATGCATTGTGTAACTGTGTCAGTTGACTATTTTCCTTTCTCATTATTTCATGCATATTAAATAGTAGAGCTTACAAAACACTAGAGACATGACCTATAACTGTATTTCACTTAAAATTCATGAATTTGACAGGTACGTTTTTCATAGCTAGAAATTTTTATAAGTCTGTATTTCTTATGCAATAGGGACATTTGCAAAGTTCAAGTCAGAATTAGTTATTCACTAATCTTATGTGACTGCATTGTCAATTTAGAAGACAGACTTTGAAAAGTTTCACCCTTCTATTTGCTTTATTTTGTATTTTCTTTTTCCTTTAAAAATAATTTTGGAAATAAACTGAATAAGTTTAGGATAAGAACTTATGTTATTAATTTAAACCATGTATTTGATTTTAAAATATATAGCAAATTAATCAAATAATTATTTATTGATTGGATATGGCAAATTGTCTCATTGTCAAAATATTACCTACTGCCACTTAACATGCCTCATCACTAAACAGACTTCCCCACAAAAAAATATTGCATTTTCCTTTATACCATATGATGTCTTTTGGCCAAGAAAATTTGTGTGTAAATTTTCATGATACTAGGAATCATTGGGTGGTTTCTATATTTGTCTTTTGGCTCTACTCTCAGATCTACATGTCCCTGACAGGGGCTAGGCCTATAGCTGGACATGAGTGTGGTTTTAAATGACTTAGACTGAAGGTCAACTATTATCACAGTATGAATTATCCCAGGGCTCATTATAGCACAACCAAGTGGACAACCACTAACTAAGTGGACAATTTCATACAGCATCATACCTCATGCCACATATTTTATGTAAACCATATCTTTTAATTCTTTTAACCTGTTGATATATTATTATTTCTATTCTAACATGAGAAAAATAAAATACAGGTAAGTTGATACAACAAAGCTAAGTTGATACAACAAAGCCAAATCGACTAAGATGTCTGATTTTTTAACTGATATAAAAAATATAAAAGTTGTACACATTAACGAGGTACCATATGATACCTGATACATATACATGTGTACACTTTATAGTGTGTAAATTGGTTTTTCTCCTCAAACATTTAACATTTTTATGGTAAAATTCTTCTATATCATTTCTTCTACCTTTCTGAAATACACAGTACATTATTGTTTTTTTTTTCAGTCGCCATACTGGACACCCAGTATCCCTAGCTAGTTACCACCTTATTATTCTTCACTTCTATGAGAAAGCTTTTTTAGATTACACATTAGGGTGATCCTGTGCTACTTTTAATAGATGTTTGTTTGTTTCACTTAAAATAATGACCTCTGGTTACCTCCATGTTTTTGTAAATGTCAGGATTTCTTTCCTTTTTATGTCTGAATAGTAGTCCATTGTATATATGCACCTCATTTTTTAATCCATTTTTCAGTTAATGGATACTGAGGTTGTTTCCATTTATTTCCTATAGTGAGTAGTGCTTCAATGAATATGGGAGTACAGATGTCTCTTTGATATACTCATTTTAGTTTCTCTGGATATGTGCCCATTAATGGGAGCTGTCTGATTTTAAAATATATGCATTAAAATATTAGCATATACTTTATCCTTTTATGATAAGAATAAATCACATAGCTAAACAAAAATCACAATTTTTTATAAGAAATGCATACAACTGAGCATGGTTACCATAATCTCAAGTTTTGTTCAAGTCTTAGATAATAATTAGAGTGATAAAAATATTCTTCTTCTACAAAATTTGTTCCATTTGAGAGTGATCTTAGATGTGACATTTCTTTTAAGTGAAATTATAAAAACTGAAAACTAAAAGCAATTTCCTTCAATTCTTTTGAATCATATGCATATATAATTTAAAAAGTAAAATAAAAGAATATTAAATGAGAATTTCTTCACAAAAAGAAACTGCCCAAATCCCCAGACTGGGAGAAATAAATTGCATCAGTCATCTGTTTATTTTCCCATTGACAATATATGCATATGTAAGAAATGTTTAAAATATTTTGCATCTTGCTTTCATTATTAAATAAATCTTATACATTATAAAAAATAAATTGTGATATTTTCATTCTTGAAAATAAGATCATGATTTGTTAAATGAATGTTTTCATGTAAGCTTGTATATCTGTCTTTAAAAAAGAAAAATACAGAATTAGGAAAATTTATGACCTAATGGATATTGCTAAATAATTCTTGTGAGAACTTTCACCAACTTGCACTCCCACAAATAATGCAAGAAATTTCACCATACATTTGTTCAAGTCAGTGTGTTAGGAGAAAAAAAATGTATTTCAAAGTGACTGGATTTGCGTTTCTATTTTTACATCTATGGCTGAGCTTATTTTCTGTTTAAGAGTACTTATTTTACATTTTAAAACTCTATTCATATCAGTTGCTCATTTTTGCAATGTTTTTTTGTTATTTTATTTAGTGATTAAAAAATATGTTTTTTCATGAGTGTAGATTTAATAATGAAAATACATTTTAAAAGTTTGATCTCATAGACATCTTTCTATATTATTTATTTTTTGATTTTTTAAAAATAAGTGACAGCAGAATGCATTACAATATTATTACACATATACAGCACAATTTTACATATCTCTGGTTGTATGTAAAGTATGTTGACACCAATTCGTGTCTTCATACAAGTACTGTGGATAATGATGTCCATCACATTCCACAATCCTTACTAATCCCCTGCCCCTCCCATTCCCTTCCACCCCTCTGCCCTATCTAGAATTCATCTATTCCTCCCATGCTCCCCCTCCCTACTCCAATATAAGTCAGCTTCCTTACATCAGAGAAAACATTTGACATTTGTTTTTTTTGGGATTGGCTAATTTAGCATTATATTCTCCAAGGCCATCCATTTACCTGAAAATGCCATGATTTTATTCTCTTTTAATGCCAAGTAAAATTTCATTGTGTATATATGTCACATTTTTTAATCCATTCATCTACTGAAGGGCATCTAGGTTGGCACCACAGTTTAGCTATTGTGAATTGTGCTGCTATGTCCACATTGATGTGGCTGTGTCCCTATAATAGGCTGTTTTTAAGTCCTTTGGGTATAGACCAAGGAGAGGGATAGCTGGGTCAAATGGTGGTTCCATTTCCAGATTTCCATGAAATCTCCATACTGATTTCCATATTGGCTGCACCAACCAATTTGTAGTCCCACCAGCAATGTATGAGTGTACTTTTTCCCCCACATCCTCGCCATTATTTCTTTATAATAGCTACCATTCTGACTGGAGTTAGATGATATCTTAGAGTAGTTTTGATTTGCATTTCTCTAATTTCTAGTGATGATGAACATTTTTTCATATATTTGTTGATTGATTGTATATCTTCTTCTTAGAAGTGTCTGTTCAGGTCCCTGGCCCATTTGTTGATTGGGTTATTTGGGTTTTTTTTGGTGCTTAGCTTTTTGAGTTCTTTATATACCTAGAAATTAGTGCTCTATGTCATGTACGAGGTGTGAAAATTTGCCCCCAAAATGTAGGCTTTCTATTCACCTCACAGATTGTTTCTTTTGTTGAGAAGAAACTTTTTAGTTTGAGTCCATCCCATTTATTTATTCTTGATTTTAATTCTTATGCCAAAGGAGTCTTATTAAGGAAGATGGGGCTTAATCCCACATGAAGAATTTTAGAGCCTCCTTTTTCTTCTATTAGACACAGAGTCTCTGGTTTAATTCCTAGGTCCTTACCTTAAGTTGAGTTTTGTGCATGGTGAGAGATAGGGGTTGAATTTTATTTTGTTGCAAATGGATTTCCAGTTCTCCCAGCACCATGTGTTGAAGAGGCTATCTTTTCTCCAATGCATGTTTTTGGTACCTTTGTGTAATATAAGATAATTGTAATTTGGGGGGTTAGTCTCTGTGTCTTCTATTCTGTACCATTGGTCTACCAGTCTGTTTTGGTGCCAATACCATGCTGTTTTTGTTACTATTGCTCTGTAGTATAGTTTAAGGTCTGGTATAGTAATGCCACCTGGTTCATTCTTCCTGCTAAGGATTGCTTTAGCTATTCTGGGTCTCTTATTTTTCTTTAGCTATTCTGGGTCTCTTATTTCATGATTGCTTTTTCTATTTCTATGAGGAATGCCATTGGGATTTTGATCAGAATTGCATTGAATCTGTATAGTGATTTTGGAAGTACGGTCATTTTGATAATATTAATTTTGCCTATCTAAGAGCAAGGTAGGTCTTTCCATCTTCTAAGGTCTTCTTGGATTTCTCTTTTTAGGGTTCTGTAGTTTTCATTGTATAGATCTTTCACCTCTTTTGTTAAGTTGATTCCCAATCATTTTATTTTATTTTATTTTATTGAGAATATTTTAAATGGGATAGTTTTTCTCATTTCCCTTTCAGTGGATTTGTCACTGATATACAGAAATGCCTTTGATTCATGGGTGTTGATTTTATATCCTCCTACTTTGCTGAATTTATTTACTAGTTCTAGAAGTTTTATGGTAGAGCATTTTGGGTCTTCTGGGTAAAGAATCATATTGTAAACAAATAGTGCTAATTTAAGTTCTTCTTTTCCTATACATATTCCTTTAATTTCTTTCATCTGTCTAATTGCTCTGGCCAGTGTTTCAAGAACTGCCACAGTCCGGCTACAGCAAAATAACTGGGGGGTGAAGAACAACTTGTGTAGATTGATACAGCAGGAGTGGGAGCCGTTTATTGTAGGACAACAGAGGTATTTATACATTCCACACAGCTTATCTTAATTAACATAAACTAGATACAGCAGTCAACCAATAAGGAATCACCACACTTAATGGCTTGCTGGTGTTACTTCACAAACCACTCCCTCTGGCAAAATGCCAGGCGCCATCCAGACTTGTTTACAGACTCTAACATTTGCCAGGTGCCATCCTGACTTGTTTACAGACTCTAACATTTCCCCCTTTTGTTTAATTTAAATAACGGCATAGTGGTTTTTACACAAACACCATACATAATCTGCTACAAGCAGAAGGGGAGGATACAAAATGTCACAATACCAAGCCATTTGATGGCTCCATGCAAGAAGCCCTTAGAAAAATTATACCAGCAATGACATCGTTTGCAAAGATACCAAGTTACAATTTGTTGTAGATTACAGTTTGTTGTCTCAGTCCAGGTAAAGCAGTGTCTCAATAGATTAACTCACAGTCCAGGTAAATCACAGTCCAGGTAAGTTCTGCAGGCAGCTAACTTGATCCGAAGTCTTGTCCAGTTCTCAGCAACACTGGAAATTCTTTTACCTTCCTCTTCACCAGGACTGGGACGAAGGCAGGAACTCCGGATGGCTAAAGAAAATCCTGTAGTATTCCAGCAGGCACTAAGAAAACAACCTTCTGAACAATTTAGTACATTATCTCAAGGATTTTTACAATTGAAATAAGCCTTAATAGTGCTCATTACTCATTAGCTTCCAGGTGTGGGAGAACCATTGTAGTTACTGGCCTTGGAAATGATCAAACTTCAGGGACACAGGCCATCTCCCGCCTGCAGGTCCTGGGCAGCCCCAGATGGCCCCAGGGAGAGTCCGGCAGTGTTCCGGACTCAAACTGCCACTGGGCACAGGGAGCAAGAGCCTGTGAGACTGTACCTCCAGGTCAGGTTTGGATTTGGGCTCTCACAGTGGCGTCCTGCTCCGGGGGAGGGGGGCTGCTGCCCTTTGGAAATTCCTTGCTGCACCATGATTCGCTTGCGCATATGACAGCCTCCGTGGGGATTCACGCACCCTCTGGTAAGGAAAAGTATTCAGTAATAGCCTTTTGCTGCAACTTTTTTTCTGATAATCCTTCTTCTTTTGAATTTCCTTTTTACTCTGACTAGAGTTCCTGGGCTTTTATTAACACATGCCCTAATTGCTCTTGGTTCCACTGGGGTGCCTTCTTCCCTTAGTAATTTACTTCTCACCCCTTCCATATTTTCGTCACAAAGACAATACAACATTTCAAGACAAAACAAGACACAAACATACTGTATCAATCTTCTCCATTTTCTCAAAATGGCCATTTTTCCTCTCGCCCTATCTGCCTAGGCACTAGCAGATTTGCTCCCGTCCTATCTATGGACGGGCAGCTTTTTTTTTTTTTGTCCCTTACCTCCGAGTGTCCCAGGGCTCCCCATAACGGGCCACCATCTGGGAATAGGGCATATCCTGCTGCCTCAGGCGCCCGCTCCTTGAGTTCCCATTGAGTTCTCGTGGGATTCAGAGAGTATTTGGGATGCAGAGCCCGGTGGAGGTGTGGAATTTTCCCAGAACGTGCATGTAGAGTGCCGGTGAGAGGTCGGAAATAAAGAGTTGCTGTTTGAATCTACAAGGCAATGTGGTGGCTCGGTTATTTTGTGCCCAGCCAGACTGCGGCAAAGAACTATGCTGAATAGAAGTGGTGAAAGAGGGAATCCTTTTGTTGTTCCTTTTTAGAGAAAATGCCTTTAATTTTTCTCCATTTAGAATGATGTTGGCCTGAGGTTTAGTGTAGATAGCCTTTACGACTTTGAGATATGTTCCTGTTATCCCTAGTTTTTCTAGTGTTTTGAACATAAAGAAGTGCTGTATTTTGTCAAATGCTTTTTCTGCATCTATTGAGATGATCATATGATTCTTATCTTTGAGTCTATTGATGTGGTGAATTACATTTATTGATTTCCATATGTTGAACCAACCTTGCATTCCTTCAAGAAGTTCTATCTTCATCTTTATGTGATTTACAAATAGTTTGCAACTTCTTCATTTTAGTTCTTGGTAGATTTTTACTATGTGTAATTTAAAAAACTTTTTGTTATTTTTAAAAATCACTTCTTGGTTTAATGTTTAGTTAGTGCATTATCACTTTAAAATTAGACATTCCATTTGATTCATTTTCATATTTGTGAAGTATTGTAATCATTGATAATTTATATAAATATAAGATGTGCAGTATAAATCTGAGTTGAATTTTATAAGTGTTCATTTTAGTTAGCTTTTTTTCATCACTGTGAGCTAAAGACTTGACCAGAACAACTTAAAGGAGGGAAAAGTTTATTTTGGTTCAAGAGGTTGTCCACAGTCAGCAGACTTAATATTCTTGTTCCAGGATAAAGCATAACAGCATGGCAAAAGGGAGAGGTAGAGAAAAGCAGCCCAGGACATAAAAACTAAGAAACAGAGAGAGTTTTGCTTGCCCAGGACAAAATACAAACTGCAAGGGTATGCCCCCCCACTTACCTACCACTTCCACCCACACCTTAAATGCCTGTAATTATATCCCAATTAATCCACATCAGTGGATTAATATACCAATTAGGTTACATCTCTCACATCCTAATCAATCATTTCACCTCTGTAATGATGTCTCACACATGAGCTTTTGGGGGACACCTCTTATGAAAGGCATAACATTGTTTATTCTGCTTTTCCAAATAATATATATTTATATAAAGTTTTTCCTTTCCTCACTGGCTAGTCATGTTACTTGTGGTAAATTATTTTCAAGGATTTTCACAAAACCACTACCCATTTTTCATGTATTTGTATTATGGCTTTGTCACTCCTTACATCAGATGTTGGAATCTCACTTTGAATCTTGCTAACCCTGGAACTTGCTTTGAATATGTGTGAAAGAAGTGCAGTTCTGGTAATTCCATTCAGAGGCCTTTGTGTGACTAAGCAGAGCAGATGTATTCTACTCCCAAGGTGAAAGTAAAATGGAATTGTGAATTAGGTATATGTGTGTCAAATTATTAAAGGGCACCCCAGAGCATTTTTTGATTAATAACAAATTCTTTGATATTTTTTCAATTTTATTGGATTAAATACTTAATTTTTTTTGCAGTTATACAGCAAAGTGAATAGCTTATTAACTAATCCCCAGCTACTCTCAAATCATAGCTTTTACTATGAAAATGTAAATGGTCTGCAAATTAAAAAATAAATTTAAAAAAAGGAGCAATTGGTGTTGACATTTGATATTTCTATGGTATTGAATGAATATGTGCTGAAATTCTCAAGCATTCAATTTTGATCTATGTGCATATGGCAGGGGAGATATGTGTGATATGTGATGGGAAGGGAATCTGGTAATGACCCCCAAATAAATTAGCAGTGAATTTCAGAATATGTGGTTGGTGAATAATCTGAAACACTTCAAAGTAAGTCTTTTATTTTAGAGACAAATTCTGATTTATATTTTAGTACTTCTTTCCCCAAAAGAGCCAAAGTTTATGGAGAGTGGGAATTGAGATTGTAGGGAACATTAAAGACACATTTTAAAAATAAAGCATAGTCAATTTAAAATCATGCTTCTTTTAAAATATATTATTTAGCTTGCAATCTATATTAACATTAATATTCTCCAACATTTTCAAAATGGTAATTAATATGCCTCTAGAGATACTATGGAAACTATGACAACTCTTTTAGCCATTTGCAAATCTCATAATTTGAATATTACCTAGTTAAATCTTAAAGAGAAGTGTTATTGATAAGTTTTACTGTCAGTATTTTGTCTGAAATTACTTTTAATAAGACTCTCTTGTGAGCTCACTTTCAGATATATTCTTAAAATGTTTTTAAAATATGTAGCAAGGTAACATAATAATTGTATGTTTTGTGACATGATCGATCATCAATGCAGGGAATATGAAGATAGGAAGCAAGGCTACAAACACATTTCTTATTTTTTCTTGAGTGTGGAATTATTGCAATCCATTTCACCAAGTCCATCACAATTATAGTAGAAAAGACAAAAATTGTGCGTCTTTATGGAAGCATGTGGGAGAAGGGAACCTGCTGTAGTAAACAATGTATGTACATAACATCAGGGAAGAAAGAACATACTGCAATGCCAAATAAGTAAATGTTCAGCAACAAGGATGGCATGAGAGGAATTTATTTCTCTTTAAACATAATGACACTCATTTCAGTTTTATCCATAACAATTTTCTTCTTCCATAGATAAAAATTGTGTTAGAATAAAGCTAATAGTAAAAGAGGTGGCATGGTGGCACATGGCAATTATCCCATTGGCTTGGGAAGCTGAGCCAGGAGGTTCAAGAGTCCAAAGCCAGCCTCAGCAAACGTGAGGTGCTAACCAACTCAGTGAAACCCTGTCTCTAAATAAAATACAAAAATAGGGCTAGGGATGTGTCTCAGTGGTCGAGTGCCTCTGAGTTCAATCCCTGGTACTAAAAAGAAAAAGAAAAAAAAGATGATGAGCAGATAAATCCCTTACCAGAGCCATCAGAGAGCATTACAAAACAAGAAACCTTTTGATTTTCTGTTTGTAGTTTTATATTTTCCTTATAAAAGGTGTACATCTTGGGAATTTTTTCCTGAGTAAAATAATCCTAGAATTATTTTCTTCAAATGAAAAATAAGGAAAATGTCAGAAAATCACAAGTAAGTAATCTTGCTTTTGAAGATGCAATAAAAAAGATAATTTCAATATTAGTGCAATAAAGAAAGTGTAAGGACATTCAGAAATGATGTTTATTAACTATGATGGTCCATTTTACATGTTGACTTGACTAGGCCTTCATATCCAGCTATTTGGCCAAATATTGGTCTTGAGGGGATAAGCTTTAGCATTTAAATTGGTAGACTTGAAACACAAAGATCACCCTCAATAATATGAGTGAGAGTCATCCAATCAAGTTAAAATTCTGACCTCACTAGAAGAGGGAATGCTGACAGCAGACTGGTTTTAGGTAGAAATATCAGCTCTTCTCTAGGTCTCTGTCCTGCCAGTCTATCCTACAGATTTTGAACCTGATATCTTTCATAATTGTGTGAATTAATTTCTGGAAACACTTCTCTCTTTCTTTTTCTCTCTCTCTTTCAGTTCCCCTCTCTGTATGTGCATGCATGTTCCTGCAAACACACACATATTCTGTCTCTGGAGAATTCTGATGAATGCAATAGAATATTACGAAAATAGTGACATACCTTTTAAACAATTCAAACATGTATTTTTAAAAAGATAGTTTTTAAGGTACTTTGCTAATGAACCAGCAGCTCAGAGTTCTAGGCTGATATAAAATGACACAATGTCACTCGCCTCAACATCCAAGATATAATGGTCAAGCCCTTCTGAATTGCTAATTGAATGGACATGTATTAATGCTGTTTATAGGTAGCTTTAATTCCTAATCGGGTGTTATTTTAAATTGGACAATTGCAAACTTTACTACTGTTTGAATGTGTCCCTCCAAAGCATATGTTGGAAACTTAATTCCCAGTGCAATAGTGTTAAGGGATGGGACTTTTAAGAGGTGATTAGGCCATGAGGTCTCTCTACCCATGAATAGATTAAGATGCTTGGGCAAGAATGAATTTACCATAAAAGGCTGATTTTTACTCCTTTTCTCTCTCTTATTCTTCCAACTCTGCAGTTAATAAAACAGAAAGGTCGTTACCAGATGCGAAATCCTTCCTTTTACACTTCTCAGTCTCCAGAAGTATAAGGACAAGTCATTGTTCCCTATAAGTTATCTGGTCTTCTGTTATAGTAGCATAAAATGTACTAAAACAGGATTATTTATTTATTCATTAAATGGTATTAGTGGGCAATGCCCAAGGAAAGCTTTCTTACTGGAAAATTTCTTATTTTATAACATTAGTGTTTGATTTAACTTGCATTTATTCTCTACTAGAATATAATGGTGAACTCTACTTTCTTCTCATTCAAAGCTATGTCCTTAGGGTCTAGATTTATACTTGATGTACATGATATACTCAGTAAATGTGTGTGAAAGAAACAAATGAATACATAATGTGGAAACTTTTTGTTGAACATTTGGTAAGATTTATAAATAAATACCACTCTGAGCTTCTTAAGTAAAATTATTTTTAAAATGTGATTACCTTGGTTAAGAACAAATAGATGTAAGAAATTTATTTGAAGACAGAGCTAAGCCTTCATAATCTAAGAATATTTTTCAAATTTTTTAATAAAAACTACCATTTTTTGACTGTTGTACAATCTTTACAAGTAGTGCAATATTGTACTTTTTACAACTTTTATGATGACACATCATTTGGGGGGATTATTACTTCAAATACCCTTTGATTTACCAGTCAAACCCTAACCCCCTAATGATGGTTCTACTTCCATTTCTGTAAGTCACACAGAACAAATATATCCCTTTTAAATGATATATTCAAAATAAACACAGTCTGTATACTGTGGATTACCATAAATATTTCATTTCTTATAGGTAACATTTAATAAAAATCCACCATGTTTTCTTTCCTGAAGCAACACTGACAATTTTCAATATTCCTTTTTAATTGCAATATCCAAACCAAACAAATATTTTAGATATTGCTGTCAACCTTGACATTTGTCATTTTATTATGTTTTCAAGGGAGTGTATTTGAACAAGTTTGCAACACTAGAAAATTTCAAAATTAATCTTGACTGAGTGCTAAGTGTCTTTCACATGTAATATTTTATAGTGGAACCTATGTTTTCATATTCCCAAGGCTGTGTTCTATCTCACAAAACTCATTGAAAACTAAAAAGATCACAATAATGCATAGCCTAAAGATATTTACATTTATTACCATTGTAAAATGCATTATTGAGGATGTGATAAGAAAATGTCCATATCTTTTAATAAAAACTGAAATACTTTAAAATTAGAGCTGGTTATCTAACTCATGAGTAATAGAAAAAATATCAATTTGAATTTGAATATAGAACCTAAAAATGGCAGTCATTAAATCTTCTAATTTATTAAGGCACAAAAATATAAAAAATAAGTGAAATTAAAGTGAAGAGATAATATATTGAAAAGAGTTTGTATTTTTTGTATCATTACACACTGAAGTAGTTTGAGAAGAAAAGAATTATTGGAAAATAAAGAACACATGAACATATATGACTAGGCATATGTATCTAAAAAATATTTTAAAACACAAGAAATAAGTAACTTCACAGAAGAAATAAGAGAAAGTGGTAGACGTTTACTGAGTAATAACCTATTTGAAATATAATTTTAGAATGATTTCAGGGATATGTGTTGCAGGTTTCAAATAACAGATTATTACTATACTTTATGGACTCATTAAGAAATAATTAAAATCAGAAAAGCTATTACATTTCATCTCTGACAGGTATTATTTCATTAGCACATTGAGAATGGAAAGATACTACCCAAGATTTCTTCCACTTCATAAATCAAAAATAAAGGTTTGACTCAAGAAGATTTAATAAGATTTATTGTTACAGGAAAATAAAATTATTTAAATTGAGAAAGACTTGGGTAATTTTTTTTTTGTAATAAGAAAGTTGCATACATCTTTCCATTACAAAAGAAAATAACAAATGTTCCTGTATATAGTGAAAGTATAATACCAGATATTCTTTCTCTATAGTCATTTTAAAACTTTGAAGTTGTATTTGATTCCTACAAAACTTTAATAAATTTTATTTCAAATATAAGTCACATTTAAATATATTTATATATTAAAATATTATATCTGAATAATTACATTTAAGCTCTAAGAACTTACTCAATCTTCACTATAACTCTGTGATCTATGCACTAGTGTTATGGATTGAAGTTTGTATTCACTAAGTTCAATAATAAAATCATAAACCTCCATGTGATGATATTAGGAGGTAAGGCACTTAGGACATGGTTAGGCCCAGAAGATGGACCATTCATGAGAGGGATTAGTACCCTTAAAAAAAGAGAGCTGAATGTGCACCCCTGTGGGAGAAAACAGTAATAAGAGGGATGTCTAAAAACCAGGAAGTGGGTGTCCTCACCACACGTTGGATGTGTTGGTACTGCCATCTAGAATTGCAATAAATGTTTGTTTTTATTTTTTTTATTTTTTTTTATTCTTTTTTTTATTATTAGTTGTTCAAAACATTACAAAGCTCTTGACATATCATGTTTCATACATTTGATTCAAGCAGATTATGAACTCCCATTTTTACCCCGTATACATATTGCAGATTCACATCAGTTCCACATCCACTTTTTTACATACTGCCATACTAGTGTCTGTTGTATTCTGCTGCCTTTCCTATCCTCTACTATCCCCCCTCCCCTCCCCTCCCCTCCCCTCT
>NW_026000108.1:47807377-47852661 GCF_001458135.2 Marmota marmota marmota | reverse complement strand
TATTGGAATCTATGGGACACAATGAAAGCAGTTTTAAGAGGGAAATTCATCGCCTGGAGGTCATTCCTCAAAAAAAGAAAAAAACAACAAATAAATGAGCTCACACTTCATCTCAAAGCCCTAGAAAAGGAAGAGCAAAACAACAGCAAATGTAGCAGAAGGCAAGAAATAATTAAAATCAGAGCAGAAATCAACGAAATTGAAACAAAAGAATCTATTGAAAAAATTGACAATACTAAAAGTTGGTTCTTAAGTTGTCGATCTTAAGTAAATAAGATCAACAGACCCTTTGCCATGCTAACGAAGAGAAGAAGAGAGAGAACTCAAATTACTAACATACGGGATGAAAAAGGCAATATCACAACAGATGCTACAGAAATACAGAAGATAATTACAAATTATTTTGAAAACCTATATTCCAATAAAATAGAAGATAGTGAAGACATTGATAAATGTTTGTTTTTTTAAAAAAAAGTATTTATTTTTTGTTGTAGTTGGACACAATATCTTTTTTTTTTTTTATCTGTATGTGGTGCTGAGGATCGAACCCAGAGCCTCCCACATGCTAGGCGAGTACTCTATCGCTGAGCCACAATCCCAGCCCCTAAATGTTTGTTTTTTAATCCACTTATCCTATGGTACAATTGTCAGAGCAGACTGAATTAAGACAACTAGTATTTTAAATTTAAAGTTAAGTAAACTAAGGATTCAAAAAATTCAGTGATGGCTAAATTACTAAGTGATTGCTGAGTTAGTTAATGATGAAGCAGTTAGTGAATGATATAAACCAGATTCAAGCCCAAGTTTCTCTGAATTTTGTTCCATGCCTTTAGACATTGTCTCTATGCTGTGTCTGAAAAGTATGCAAAAGTATGGACACTCTAATAGTCAAAAATTTAGAAAGGAAGACAAGAATGCCCAACATCAATGGACATATAGGAGGAAATAATAGAATACAGTGTTGCTAAGCTACAAAGAAATGGACAACTGACAGAAGATTGCATTCCAAAAAAGATTAAAAAATGATGAAAATAGATCAATGTCAACTAGTCTAATAAAAATTGATGAACACTTGCTCAATTTCTAAGCCTAGCCAAGAACCTATTTACTGAAGAGACATACCCTGAAAAAACAGAAAAAAAAATAGGGATTATGATTCTTTTAGTTCTTCCAAAGGGATCTATAGTCCTTTTTCAGATAGCCATTCAATGGAAAAAGAAAATTTCCCCATTATAAAATAATAATTTATGGTTACAGGGACTAATTTATCACTAATCTCTAATACTATTGTTTGAAGGTGTGCCTGAAAAAAAAAGTGATGGACACTTAATCTCTAATGAAATAGTATAGTCAGACTAAAGCCATTATTGAAGGGTGAGTTGCTTATAAAAGGATGTTTATCCCCCTTTTGCTCTCTACATGCCCTCCCTTTGCCCTTCTGCTATGGGGTGATGCAAACAAGGAGGCCCTCACCAGATGCCTGCTCCTCAATCTTGGACTTCTCAGTCCCCAAGACTGTGAGACAATAAATTTCTGTTCATTATATAGTACTCACTCCTTGGTGTTCTATAATAGCAGCACACAATATATTGAGACAGGAAGGGTACCAGAATATAGTTATGGTCTTCTTGTTAAAGTAGAAGGCCAGTTAATAAAAGGAAAGGCCAAGGTCTCCATAACATTATACATTCTGAGTCTTTGGACCTAAACAAGTAACTTTTTCAGAATTCCCCAAACATATTTTGAGATGGGCATACAACATGTCACATTGACAAGGTGACATGGATATATTTTAGTTCTGATAGGATTTAAGAGAAGAAAGATGTGTACATTTCAATGAAACAAGTCATTGAAACCACCATGATGCAGCAGTCCATTATACCCATGGAAACAGGGATCTGTATGGATAAGATACGGTATAGGCAAGAAAGATATTATATAGAGTCATTTTAAAATCATAAGAGAGTTATAGAAAACACCCCATCATATTTTCAAGGAAGTTTATGCTGTTTATAGTGAACAACTCTGTAAATTGTTTTGAAGGATAAATTCCTGTAAGCCATTGGACTTTGGTAAAACCTTAACATCTAACAAAGGGTTATCAAGTCAGCATGTGGCAACATATCTGGTTATGATCTGAATAATATCTCAAATAACAAGTAATAAACCAAGCAAACCCAGAAGCAGTACATTTTAAAATACTATCATGAGACAGTAAATGCTATACGTAGCAATTCAGATGTCCAAGTTCCCTACACCGAAGCAAATAAATTTCTTCCACATCTCAAATCTATAACATTATAATGCATTCCCTCTGATTAAGTTGATTAAGAATAAAATATCCAATTAGAATCCCACTCTTGTGGTTGTCATGGTGTGGGATCCTAATTAGAATAATTTAAACTCCATGCATGCACAATATGTCAAAATACACTCTAGTGTCATGTATATCTAAATAGAGCAAATATAAAAATCCTAAAAAAATTGGACTTCTTGAAACCCAAAATTATGAGAAATAACTTTCTATTTTATAAAAAGAATAAAATATTCAGAGTTTCTTCTCTAAACTATCAGCTCTATATTCTAAAAGATGCCAAAAAAATGAACCGATTGCTTTTCAACCCCATATAAGAATGACTCTGGAAGACAATGATGAGGCTAATCCATGCAATGTAAAGCTTTGGCCTGTATTTCCAGTAACCTTCTTTCTGCTAAGAAATAAATGACCCTAAGGATGGGCATCAAATCCCAGGGGATGATTGGTTGAACTGAATGACAAATCAAATTGAAGAATCAGGATTGGAAGAAAAAGAGAACTACAGGGAGGGAAATGAAATGAAAGGAGGGTGAGCAAAATAAGTGTAAGACTATTTATGTCACAAGAGAATTTCAACAAGAAAACAGCTGTTACAGAAGAGGCACTAAATAACTAAGTGGACAAGACATCAACGCACTACAATTATCAGCACTTGAGTGTCACATTAATAGAAATAGAAATTGTAGAGGAAATAAAGGTCATGCATGGACCTGACAGCATTGGCCTCTGTCTCACCAAGGCCAATCTAACTGCTGCTCCTGCCATTGATCTAACTTACCAGTTCAATGAAAGGCAACAACACTATCCTACAAGTGATGATTAACTTCATGTGTTACCTTCACTGATCCATAGGGTGCTCAAATACCAGTCAAACACAATTTATATGTGTCTATGAAGACATATTTAAATTATATTAACATTTGAATTGGCAAACTGAGTAAAAGAAATTGCCCTCTACAATGTGGATAGACCCAATACAATACATTGAAGGCCCTAATAAGACAAAACGTTAAATGAGGGGGAACCTACACTATTGGATTAAATGTCTTTAAGCTAGGCAATTTGTCTTCCTTCAGACTCAGACTCAGACTCAAACTCAAACTATAACTTTTGCCATTACCTGTCCTGGTTCTCAGACCCTTTACTGTAGATGGAAATTATAGCATCATCTCTCCTGGGTATCTAGTTTGTGATTACAGATCTTAAAACTTCACAGTCACTATAATAATAGTATAAACAATATCTTATTAGCGTCAATATGTGGATAGATAGATAGCCTATCTTCTAGTGATTCCAATTCTCTTTTTAACAGAATGCTAATACCTAATAAAGAAAAGCCAAGATCTGATAGCTTCAATAGTGAGTGCTACCAAAGGCCAGTATTTAATACCAATTATCCTTAAATTCTTTCCCACAAAATAGAAAAACTCTTTCATTATGAGTCCTATATTACACAGGTACCAAAGCCAGATAAAGACATAAATATAATTGTATGATACCAGTAGTCTAGACAAAAAAAGATAAATTAGACTTCATCATAATTATAATTTTTAAAAAATTAATTGAAAGATTGACAAGGTGAAATGGCAACTTTTGCAATAACAGAATGAGAGGAATATATGTAAATCATGTATCTGTTAAGGGTATCCAGAGTACATATATAACCCTTAGAACTCAACAACACAAAGGCAAATAATTGAATATTTTATAAAAGGAGTGAATAACTTGAGTAGACAATGTTCCAAAGAAGATGCATTAAAATATATACAAAAATATGTTCAACATCATAGCTCATTAGCAAAATGCAAGTCAAAATATTAAGGAAATACCACTTCATGCTCATTAGGATGGCTGTAATTTTTTAAGATGGAAAATAAGAATCTGGAGATGTAGATCAGTATTAACACAGTTTACTGGTATTTATAAGATCCCAGATTTGATTTACAGCAACACTTTAATAGTACTAATAAACAAATAAAGTAAAAACTGAAGATGATGCACAAAAATTGGGTCCTTATATATATTTGGTGGGAACATAAAGTAGCACACTCAGGGCAAACCAGTTTAGAAGTTGTTCAAAATTTAAACAGATTTACCAGATGACTCAGAAATTCTCTTATAAATACACCCAAATGTACTCAAATGTTCATAGAAGCCAATCCAAAACAGATTAAAAGGTGATATATCTTAAATACTCATCAACTGTTAATGGATTGTCTAATTGCACTATGCACAAAAAATTAATATTATTCAGTCAAAAAAGAATGAAGGAATGACAAGTGCTACAATATGGATGCACCTTGAAAAATTATTTTAAATGAAGCTAACCAGACATAAACAGTCACACATTGTAAAATTTCATTTATATGAAATATCGAGACTAAATCAATTCACGGAAACAGATTATTGAATAGGGATAGAAATGGGAGAAATGGAGAACAACTACTTAATTGGCACAGAATTTTATTTGGGGAATGATGAAAATGTTTAAGAAAACATATAAAGAAAATAGTTAATACATATATATCCAGATTCTTAGGATTTCTGACTCAGACTGAATTATATCAAAAGTTACATGATCACAGTTACATCAACTCCCCTGATTCCATGGTTCTAGGCCTTCAGATTTGGACTTAATTTTACCATCTTCCCTGGTTCAATAGCTTGCCAACAGCATATCGTAGGATTTTTTAGCATCCAAAACTATTTGAGTCAATCACTCTAAGAAATCCATATATACGTGTGTGTGTACACACACGCACACACACACACACACATATACACATCTGTTAAGGCCTTGAAAACAACTGGAGTTTCGGAGTCAAAAGTTTGTCTCCTCCATCCCCGCCACCCACTATGGATCAGCATCCACTTTCCACTTACCAGAGAAAACATTTAACCTTTGTTTTTGGGGGATTGGCTTACTTTACTTAACATGATATTCTCCAACTCCATCCATTTACCTGAAAAATTCCATAATTTTATTATCTTTTAATGCTGAGTAATTTTCTCTTGAGTATAGGGGAAGAAGGGCAGGGAAGGGAACATGGGGGCAGGAAGATGGTGGAATGAGATGGACATCATATGTCCATGCACATATGGTGTAACTCTCCATAGTGTACAACCAGAGAAATGCTCCATTTGTGTACAATGAATTGAAATGCACTATGCTGTCATATATATCTAATTAGAACAAAGAAATATTTTTTTTTAAAAAAGGTTGTCTCACTAATCTTGTTCTAGCATATTCCCTCAGAATTATTGCAAACTATAAGCCCATGAACCTGGAAAATCATAATCTTGAGTATGTCACTTAATATTTGCAATTATCTCTATCATATATAGGATGTAGGCTGGAGTGCATGTTAGTGGTGCCCAGCAAAATTCCTACCACCTATGTCAACCATACTCCAGCTGCTCTAATTGTTTTCTAATGACAACTCATAGCTTCTGCCTTTCCTGAAGAATAGCTGTTAGCCAAATGGGAGCTATAATGCTTATAAAGTTGTATTCCACCTATATACTGGGACATCTTCAGCCAACTATCAATTGTCATATGATACAAAAGTTGTTCTAAAGGTGGGCATAAAACTCTTTGATGTAATTTGTATTTAAAACTATTCCATAATTGGAAGAATATGGCCTCAGGCTTGAAACTACTTTTGGCCATATTTTTTCTTAGTTTCGTGGCCTGTCTGCCACCCTGGTTCCTTTTCTCAATTTCTCCTTAGGCCTCTCCCCTAATACATTGCTTTAAAAAAAAAAAAAAAACCTGGTCTGTGGTCTCATTCTTCATAGCCAAACCTAATACAAAATCAAAATGGGTTTATGAATTTGGAAAACCTTTGGAAGTCTTGCTTGTAGCATATTACAAGCAACATTATAGTTGATTTTATTACTTTGAATAGGGAGATATATTTTAAATAATGCTTGCTATGGATTGTCAAGATCAGTATTGTATTATCACATCCCTTTTCTTTCCATAGGAAGTTGTCAGTGTTGCTATGCTAAAGAAAACAAACAAAACAAACAACAACAACAACAACAACAACAAAAAGCAGATTAAAAGGACCATGAATAAAATGGAGGTGTAATAAAAGTAATTAGCTCATGGCACATCTTGATATAAGATATGAATTGTAAATGAAATGGGTAAACATTAAAATACATTCTACTTATAATCTATTGAATGGCCTGCCAGATACTGACACATTTTTGTAAGCTTGACTGAAAATTCATTAAAAACACACACGCATGCACACACACACACACGTAGAAATATACAGTTACAGGGTATTTTTAAAATAAAAATTACAGAGAAATAAAAATCCTGGTATATGGAGTAGAAGAACTTGAGATCCTTGAACTGCCAAATGCACAGGCAACATGACCCCAGTAAATTAATTTAGTATTTTGACTTATGTCATCATAATGACAAAATATCAGAGGGATTATCTGTGTGGCATTTTGGAAAAAAAATCCTTTGTAATTTTCACTGATTGCCTTTTATTTTAAAAATTTATTTGAAACATTGTGATGCAAAATAAAATGCCACCCAAACACAATTAAATTTTTGTTGTTGTATCTTTCTCAATATATTCAATTATGAAGTGAAACTTTAACACAAAGGAAATATGGTGGAGGATATTATTTTTGACACTGTTTTTATGGTCTTACTTTTCAAAAAGGCACATAAGTACTGACTGTTCAATTGTTCAATAATAAGGAAAAGATAATGAAATGTATCATAACATGTTTTACCTCTCTTTACACAAAAGGCTTACAGGTAAGCAAAAAATCTTGATTAATACATTTGTTCAGATATTGTTTTCAATATAATAATAACTGTCAGCATGCAAAATATGACAACTGCAGTCATAACAAGTAATCAGAAGAAAAATCAAACTCATTAATTTAGGAAACAAATTTAGTTATTTCACTCTTTGCTTGTCACAAGTGGCAACACTTCACCAGAAAAGATATGTCTATACTGCACTGGTATAATTAATAGTAATGAAAATTCAAAGAAGTCAAACATGAATGGGTTTTCCACACAAAGAAAGAAAGCAAGCTTTTAAAAATTCTAAACAGGAAAAGCATCCGAGCTTGTGAATTTTATAGCAATAACTATTCCACTAAGTTTTAAAAATGTCTGTGTCAAAAGTTCAGACATGCACTTTATAATTTTAAATGGAGCTGGCTCTTAAGAGTAAGATCTGCTATTTAGGTGTAAAACAATAATATTGGGATATCAGAATAAGTAATTATCTGTTCAAAAGCTTTAGAAATGTGTCTTAGCTATTCTCCCAGCCTGTGTAAAAAGAAGGCTACCAGGGGAAGTTTTAATTCTAAATCCTGTCCTTCCATTTTTATGAGTTTCTTTACTAGGGGGTGGGCAAGGTGGTGGCTGTGTGAAATCCTATGAGGTGTCTCCACAGAGACACACCAAGTTGAACAGCTGTTCATGCTCCAAAGTACTAACACAAGCGTGAAGGAAATCAGGTGAGAGACCATAGTGCCTGCTTTAAACCAAAACAAAATACAAAGATATATTGAAGAGGCAGGAAGGAAAGAATTGCCTGCATCACCCATTCCACAAATCCAAGTAACTCAGTCAGACAGTGCAGACAGAGATGCCTCCAGCTGAGGGGAGGGGTGAGAATGAATATGGCCTTAGACTTGATCTTCAGTACCACAACTGCCCTGTTGAAACACTGCGCTAGGCATAGTTGTATGACCTATACTGTCAGATTAATACTTGCAGGCAGAGCCCCTGGAACTGCATTAGGCCTGATGGCCAGAAGACTACTTTCATTACTCCTCCTCCAAACTTGAGTAGCAAAGTGGATAGTGGAACTCCACCCAGGGAAAGGAAGTCAGGAAAGCTAGGATGGGAATTTGTCTGATAGCCTAGTTCCTGGCCCATTTCAGTGAGACCAACCACTCACTATAAACCAAAGACCCCAAATGCATGTCAGAGCTCAACAAAGCCTCTAGACCAGCTCTGGCATCAGGGGGAGACCTGTGCACATCCAGAACATACTGGAATTTCTGCAGCATCTCTTCCAACTTTGGAGAGGGCTTTGTTACACCCACCAACTTCCTGTGACTTCACAGGCCCCTGTGGCTATGAAACTCAGGGGTGAGTATGATTAATACCAGCTTTGGTGATAAAGGTTACACAGCTATTGTTTGCCAATGTTCACAGCTATTGTTTGCCAATGTTCACGGACTGACCTCTAGAATTGCCCAAGCACCAGGCAGAAGAGACTTACGTTATAGTGAAATAGACTCATATTTGAGCCTGTAGTACCACTATTTCCAGAATAGGACTCAGTGTACCCCAGAGACTTTGCAGAACTTTCTGGCTATGAGACTCAGGCATGACACAGTTTATCATCATAGTAGATGACTCAAGTTCTATTTCCTAAACACAATCCCAGCTTTGTTAGCATGGCATAAGACTATTTGCTGGAGGTAGGACAGGATAGTTAAGCATAAAACTTTGCCTAAGAATTTAGCGCTAAACTGGTGAAATCTCACACTGGGTAGATTCCAATAGTACCAATTCTCAAATCTCTCTATGGATGAAATCTCTGAAATAGCTCCAAGGCTGAAAAAATCATGAACTCCAGTCTGCTAGACTTCTGATCCAGCTAGCATCACATATAACTGCTGGAATGAGAGTTCCCTTTATGAAGAGAGAGCCTATAGTAGTATGAGCCTTAGCAATAATCCAGTGCCATTCTGGTCTTCAGTAGTACAAATGTATACATACATTGGATAATGTTACTATAGTATTCTGTGGCCTTTAATATTCATTTCACCATATAACATATTTTTTCAGTTTTTAAATTAAATTTATTTACTTTTTAATATATCAAATATTATTTATTTATTTATTGCATTTTTAAAAATATTTATTTGTTCTAATTATTTTTTAATTTTTAATTGATTTTTAAAAATGACAAGAAAATTCATTACAATTCTTATCACACATATACAGCGTATCTCTATTTTTCATATCTCTGGTTGTATATAAATTATGTTCATGCCAATTTGTGTCTTCATACATGTACTATAGATAATTATGTCCATTCCACCATCCTTGCTAAGCCCCTGCTGCCTACCATATCCTCCCACCCCTCTGCCCTGTCTCTTCCTCCCATGCTCCCCCTCCCTACCCCACTAAGAATCAGTATCCTTATATCAGAGAAAACTTGAGGCATTTGTTTTTTTGGGATTGGCTAACTTCACTTAGCATTATGTTCTCCAATGCCATCCATTTACCTACAAATGCCATGATTTTAATCTCTTTTATTGCTGATTAATATTTGATTGTATATGCCACATGTTTTTATTCATTCATCTATTGAAGGGCATCTAGGTTGGTTCCACAGTTTAGCTATAGAATTGTGCTTCTATAAACGTTGATGTGGCTGTGTTCCTGTAGCATACTATTTTTAAGTCCTTTGAGTATAGACCAAGGAGAGGGATAGCTGGGTCAAATGGTGGATTCATTCCCAGTTTTCCAAGGAATCTCCATACTGCTTTCCATATTGGCTGCACCAGTTTGCAGTCCCACCAGCAATGTACGAGTGTGCCTTTTCCCCCACATCCTCACCAACACTTATTGTTGTTTGTCTTCATAATAGCTGCCATTCTGACTGGAGTGAGATGACATCTTAGAATAGTTTTGATTTTCATTTCTCTAATTGCTAGAGATGTTGAACATTTTTTCATATATTTGTTCATTAATCGTATATCCTCTTCTGAGAAGTGTCTGTTTAGGTCCTTGGCCCATTTGTTGATTGGGTTATTTGTTTTTTGGTGCTTAGCTTTTTGAGTTCTTTATATATCCTAGATATTATTGCTCTATCTGATGTGAGGGGTAAAAATTTGCTCCCAAGATGTAGGCTCTCTATTCACCTCAAGTTTGTTTCTTTTGCTGAGAAGAAACTTTTAGTTTGAATCCATCCCTTTTATAAATTCTTAATTTTAATTCTTGTGGTATAGGAGTCTTATTAAAGAAGTTAGGGCCTAGTCCCACATGATGAAGTTTAGGGCCTACTTTTCCTTCTATTAGACACAGAGTCTCTGGTTTAATTCTTAGGTCCTTGGTCCAACTTGAGTTGAGTTTTATGCGTGGTGAGAGATAGGGATTTAATTGCATTTTGTTGCATATGGATTTCCAGTTCTCCCAGCAACATTTGTTGAAAAGGCTATCATTTCTCCAGTGCATGTTTTTGGCACCTTTGTCTAATATGAGATAATTGTAGTTTTTTGGGTTAGTCTTTGTGTCCTCTATTCTGTACTATTGGTGTACCAGTCTGTTTTGGTGCCAATACCATGCTGTTTTTGTTACTATTGCTTTGTAGTATAGTTTAAGGTCTGGTATAGTGATGCCATGTGGTTCACTCTTCCTGCTAAGGATTGCTTTAGCTATTCTGGGTCTCTTATTTTTCCAGATAATTTTATGATTGCTTTTTCTATTTCTATGAGGAATGCCATTGGGATTTTGATCAAAAATGCATTAAATTTGTATATTGCTGTTGGTCGTATGGTCATTTTGCTAATATTAATTCTGCCTATCCAAGAGCAAGGTAGATATTTCCATCTTCTAAGCTCTTCTTGGATTTCTCCTTTTAGGGTTCTGTAGTTTTCATTATATAGATCTTTCACCTCTTTTTTAAGTTGATTCCCAATCTTTTTTTTTTTTTGAGGCTATTTAAATGGGGTAGTTTTCCTCTCAGATGATTTGTCACTGATATACAGAAATGCATTTGATTTATGGGTGTTGATTTTATATCCTGCTACTTTGCTGAATTCATTTACTAGTTCTAGAAGTTTTCTGGTGGAACTTTTTGGTCTTCTAGATATAGAATCAAATTATCAGCAAATAGTGCTAATGTAAGTTCTTCTTTTCCTATACGTATCCTTTTATTTCTTTCATCTAATTGTTATGGCCAGTGTTTCAAGAACTATGTTAAATAGATGTGGTGAAAGAGGGCATCCCTGTCTTGTTACAGTTTTTAGAGGGAATGCCTTCAATTCATCAATCATTCCATTTAGAATGATGTTCGCCTGAGGCTTAGTGTAGATAGCCTTTATGATGTTGAGATATGTTCCTGTTATCCCTAATTTTTCTTGTGTTTTAAACATGAAGGGGTGCTCTATGTTGTCAAATGCTTTTTCTGCATCTATTGAGATGATCATATGATTCTTATCTTTAAGTCTATTGATGTGGTGAATTACATTTATTGATTTCTGTATGTTGAACCAATCTTGCATCCCTGGGATGAATCCCACTTGATTGTGGTGCACAGACTTTTTCATATATTTTGCCTGATTTGGGAATCAGGGTGATATTGGCCTCAAAGAATGAGTTTGGAAGTGCTGCTTCTTTTTCTATTTCCTAAAATAAGTTGGAGATTATTGGTATTAGTTCTTCTTTAAAGGTCTTGTAGAACTTGACTGTGTATCCGTCCAGTCCTGGGCTTTTCTTTGTTGGTAGGCTTCTGATGGTGTCTTCTATTTCATCACTTGATATTGGTCTGTTTAAATTGTGTATATCTTCCTGGTTCAATCTGGTAAAATCGTATGTCTTAAAAAATTTGCCGATGCCTTCAATATCTTCTATTTTTATTGGAATATAAGTTTTCAAAATAGTTTCTAATTATCCTCTTTATTTGTGTAGTGTCTGTTGTGATATTACCTTTTTCATTACCTATACTAGTAATTTGAGTTTTTGCTCTTCTCTTCGTCAGTGTAGCTAAGGGTCTGTCAATTTTATTTATTTTTTCAAAAAAACAACTTTTGTCAATTTTTTCAATTGTTTCTTTTGTTTCAATTGTATTGATTTCAGCTCTAATTTTAATTATTTCTTGCCTTCTACTGCTTTTGCTTTTGATTTGTTCTTCTTTTTCTAGGGCTTTGAGATATAATATGAGGTCATTTATTTGTTGACTTATTCTTCTTTTAAGGAATTCACTCCATGCAACAAACTTTCCTCTTTGTATTGCTTTCATAGTGTCCCAGAGATTTGGATATGTTGTGTCAATGTTCTCATTTACCTCTAAGAATTTTTTTTTAATCTCCTCCTTGATGTGTTATGCAACCCATTGTTCATTCAGTATCATATTGTTTAGTCTCCAGGTATTGGAGTAATTTTTTATTTTGTCATTGATTTCCAATTTCTTTCCATTATGATCCGATAAAATGCACGGTAGGATCTCTATTTTTTTGCATTTGCTAAGAGTTGCTTTGTGGCATATTTTATGACCTCTTTTAGAGAAGAATCCATGTGCTATTGAGAAGAAAGTGTATCCTCTTGATGCAGGTTAAAATATTCTATATAAGTCAGTTAAGTCTAAATTATTGATTATATTGTTGAGTTTCATAGTTTCTTTATTCAACTTTTGTTTGGAAAATCTATCCAGTGGTGAGAGAGGTGTGTTAAATTCACCCAAGATTATTGTGTTGTGGTCAATTTGACTCTTGGACTTGAGAAGAATTTGGTTGATGAAAATAGCTGCACCATTGTTTGGGGCGTATGTATGTATGATTGTTATGTCTTGTTGGTGTATGGTTCCCTTGAGCAGTATATGGTGTCCTTCTTTATCCCTTTTGATTAACTTTGGCTTGAATTCTACTTTATTTGATATGAGGATGGAAACTCCTGCTTTCTTCCGCAGTCCATGTGAGAGGTGTGATTTTTACCAACCTTTTACCTTCAGTCTGTGTATGTCTTTTCCTACCAGATGAGTCTCCTGGAGGCAGCATATTGTTGGGCCTTTTTTTAAAAATCCAATCTGATAGACTATGTCTATTGATTGGTGAGTTTAAGCCATTAACATTCAGGGTTACTATTGAGATGTGGTTTGCATTCCCAGCCACATTTGTTTATTTTTGTTATTTAACTTGACTTGATTTTCTTCTTTAATTAGTTTTTTTTTTTTCTCTGTGGATTTTCATTGTTATTTTTCATTTCCTCTTCATGGAATATTTTTTCCAAGGATGTTTTGTAGTGTCAGTTTTCTAGCTATAAATTATTTTAACTTTTGTTTACCATGGAAGGTTTTTATTTTATCTTCAAATCTAAAGCTTAATTTTGCTGGATACAAGATTCTTGATTGGCACCCATTTTCTTTCAGAGATTGATATATGTTGTTTCAGGATTTTCTAGCTTTCAGGGTCTCTGTCAAAAAGTCTGCCATTATCCTAACTGGTTTACCCCTATATGTAATCTGATTCCTTTCTCTCATGACCTTTAAATTTAAAAAAAATCTCTCCTTATTCTGTATGTTGGAATTTTTATTATAATGTGCCTTGGTGTTGATCTGTTGTGATTTTGTACATTTGGCATCCTGTAGGATTCTTGAATTTGGGTTTCCTATTCATTCTTTATGTTTGTAAAGTTTTCTGATATTATTTGATTGAACAGATTGTTCATTCCTTTGGTTTGGATCTGTATGCCTTCCTTTATCCCAATAACTCTTAAATTTGGTCTTTTTATGCTATCCCATATTTCTTGAATGTTCTGCTCATGGTTTCTTACCATTATCACTGTGTGGTTTATGTTCTTTTCAAGATTATATATTTTGTCATTATTGTCTGATGTCCTATCATCCAAGTGGTCTAATCTATTGGTGATGCTTTCATTTAACACTCCTTTATGGTGAAAACATTCAATATCACTTTTTCTTGTCTTTTTAAAAATATATAGTATATTATCATTATCTGAAGTTGCCCTTCCATGTAGTAGCATATCAGAATTGCTTTCACTCCTGTATAACTGTAACTTAGAACTTATTGATATCTCCTTCTTGGTTCCCTCCTTTCCACTTTCCCTGGCCTCTGGTAACCTCTAAACTTCTATGAATCAACTTCTTTAAATTTGATATGACTAAGATGATGTTGTACTATTCTTACTACACATGGCTTATATATTTTTGCAAAGCAGATTTACAGATTTAATTATCTATGTTATTAGCTTTATAATAAGTCATAAGTATAATTAATTCACCATTACATTGTCAGCAGCTGTAAAGGCTTTTTGTGTTTTTTTGTGTGTTTGTTTGTTTGTTTGTTTTTGTTTTATTTTGCCTACTTTCAAGCCAAGAGGTTTATTCTGACACATTTTATTGCATGTTAGTAGAACACACAACTTCTCAGTCAGGGGAAGTTTATTATATTAATAACAGTTGCCAAAACATTGGCATTTTTTTAAAAGTTCCCCATAACCCAGCTTCCAGAGGACAATGCTAAGTGGCCAAATGCTACCTGAAAGTGTATATTACAGGAAGGAAGACTCAATTTTAGGGACTCTTAATCTATTGAAATTAGCAGTATGCCTGGGTTTTGCTGTACTTGTAGACACTGTCTTTATGAAACCATGCAGTTAGTGTGCTAGTCATTTACTTATTGGTAGATTTTCTCCCTACTTTTCAAGGCTTTTCCAACAGAAAGATTGATTGAAAAAAAAAAAACCTGGAAAAGAGAGCAGTCAGTATCCCTTTCTCAAGATATGGAGAAACAGGCATATTAAGAAAACTTCTGTGATAAGGTTGATGCAAATAACTTGAGAATGTTAAACTATGAAAATTCTGCTTAACAAATAAATAAACAGGCACTCTATTTATTTATGCTTGACACCAGGAGTTCTGAATCTTTCTCTCACACTTTCTCTTTTACTAAAATTCCTACTCACTTGCTTAAAAATAAATAAATAATCAACATTTGCAGATTTGATGTAATGGAATCTAATCTATTTATAACGATATTGAATTTCTAATAATATCTGGATATTTTATATTCTAAATACATATCATCTAAAAGACATACTTCCCTTTAATGATGTTAATTAAACCATTAGATTTTTGTTATTGTACTATTATAGTGACATTTCATAATTATAGATATTCTAATAATAAATGGTTTATGTTACTTTTATTAGAGCCATTGAATTTTATTATTGAAATCTTTAAATTTCATATATTAATGAAATTATGTTTATATAAAGTTTTCTTTAAAGATTTCTCAGTCAAAGCAGTGACATTTATTTGTCATCTACTTTATTTTAATAGGCTTTACCTTTAGAACAGCTATTATTTTAATGTTCAAAACAAAATGGAACTGAAATTAGTTTGCATGCAATCCCTACAACCACCCTTACCCTACCCACTGTCATTTTCTCTATCAATCTTCTCTACCAGAGTGGTATATTTGATACATTACATGGTTATATATTGCCATATTGCTAAAACTCAAATCCATGGTTACATTAGGGTTTTTTTAAGTTATGGTACTGCACATTGAACCAATGGCCTCACACATGCCAGAAAAACACTGAGCTGCATCTCAAGCCCTTTATTTTATTTTGAGATTATGTTGTTAAGATTTCCATGCTGGCCTTTAACTGATTATCTTCCTCTTTCAGCCTCCTGAGTAGTAGGGATTATAGGCAGGTGCCACTGCACCCTGCTAAGGTTGTTTCTTGATACTGTACATTATATATGCATTTTTTTTAGTGGTAGGATACCAGAAATTGAACCCAGGAATGCTTAACCAAATCTTGGAAGCAACTAAGATGTCCTCCAGTAAATGAATGGACAAAACTGGTATAACCTGAGAATGGATTAATATGTAATATTAAAAATAATAAAATGATCAAGACATGGAGAAATTTAATTTGCATATTACTGAGTGAAAGAAGCTAATTTGAAAAATTCTGAATTCTTCACTTTTCCCAATATATGACATTCTTGAAAGGTAAAAATACAGTGATAGTACAAGGTTCAGTGGCTGCCAAAAGTTGCAGAGGTTGGGAAGAATGAATGGACAGAGGAAAGATGATTACTGAGGCAGTGCAAATATTTATAATACTATAATAATGGCTGTGTATCATTATATATTCATCTGAATCCTTAGAATGTGCTAAACTAAGAATGATCCATAACTATGGACATGACATTGAGTGATTATTATGTGTTAATGCATATTCATCAATTATATCAATCTGGCAGGGAATATTGATAATGGAAGAAGTATTTGAACAAATGAGGGGTGGTGAAATTTCCAAAATTAAAACCACACAATATCATAGTTGCATTAAATTCAAAAACACCAAATAAATATAAAGTCTCTACGTCTTGGGGTTTCTTACTCAAATTATAAATAAAGTGAAAAAAAGTTGAAGGTGTGAGAGAAAAGTATAAAAATACCTTACCTATAAAAATTATAAGAATAAATTATACTTTTAATAAGAAATCATGCAAATATAAGAGTGGAAAGATTTAGTGAGTTTAAAACAAAACAACTAAAGACCTACAATTCTGTATTTGGTAAAATTATCTTTAAAAAGTGGAGAAGAAATAAAAACTTTTGAAAATGACAAAAACACAAAGTTCTTTATCAGGATATCTCTACTGAAACTAAGATTAAAATAGGTTTTTTTTATTTTTTTATCAAGGGTGAAATGGTTTAAGTCAGATAACTGGAGGTACATGAAGAAAGAAAGATTATTGAAGATGGAATAAATAATGCTAAAATTTTAAAAAATCTGATCCATAATTAGATTAATAGGTAATATTTTGTTCAAAGTCATTGAGTATCTTTGGTCTTACATTTAAAGCTTTAATCCATTTGAGTTAGATATTTTTTCTATATGGTGAAAGATACATATCTAATTTTATTCTTCAACACATGGATGTCCAATTTTCCAAACAGTATTTATTGAAGAGATTTTTTTTCCCCAGTGTGTGCTTTTGGCACCTTTGTTGAAGTCAGCTGGTTGAAAATGTGTAGATTTATTTCTGGGATATCTGCTCATGTATATATGTGTATATTTTTATGCCAGTTCCCTTGTAATATACTTTGAAGTTGTGCAGTGTGATGCCTCCTTCTTTGATCTTTTTTTTTACTTCAAGATTGCCTTAGTTATTTGGAGTCTTTTCTGGATCCACACCAACATTATGATTTTTCCTATTTCTATGAATAATGTAATTTCTATTTTGATAGGGATTGCGTTCAATCTATAAAACACTAGGTTAGTATGTGCAGTATTAGTTTTTCTAGTCCTTGAACACAGAATATCTTTCCTTTTATTATTTAATACTTTATCAGTGTTTTTATGATGGTTAATCTGCATTGTTAACTTGATTGGATTGAGAGACATATAGGAAATGCCTAGGATTAAGAGACTTATGGGTGTATTTTTTAGCATGTTTACAGAGACCATTGACATGTGGGATGAAGCACTGAGTGATGAGACCTGCCTTGAATATGGGTAGCACTGTCCAATAGGCTAGAGGCCCAGATAGAATGAAAAATCAGAAGTGAGGAGGTAGCAACAGATGAAAACTCGATTCTTCTTGAGCAGATGTATCTGTTGCTGCTCCCATTGTCCATGCACATAGAATTCTGTATCTTTCACTTCCAATGTGAACTCTCACCAGCAATTCTTCTATTTTTTCCAGGCCTCCAGTCAAAGACTACAGTTGTATCATTGGTCCCTATTGTTATGAAGCTCCAGCTTCTTAGACTGACCATCTACTGGTTCCTCTCATTGTCTAGTCTGCAAGCAGCCATTGTAAGCCAATATATAAGTCCCTTTTATAAGCATGCACATGGATATCCTGTTCAGCCTGTTTCCTCAGGAGAACCCTGACTAGTAGTTTTATCATTTTCAGTGTATAAATCTTTCACCTTCTTGGTTAAATTTATGCCTGAATATCTTATATTTTTGTTGCTATTATAAATAGAATTATTTTCATTATTTGTATTTCAGATAAATAAGTATTAAGACATAGTACTTAAGCTGAGTTTTGTACATTCATTTTGTACCCTGAAGAATTACTGAATTTGTTACTTCCAAGAGTTTACAGTTCAGTCAATAGAATTTTCTATACACAAGATCATATCATCTGCAAACAAGAAACATTTAGTTTTTCTGTTTCCAGTTTTAATACCTTAGGTTTCCAAAATATATTTCTTGGTTGCTCTGGCTGGAACTTTCATTACCATGTTGAATAGAAGTGATGGAAGCTTGCATTCTTATCTTGATTTATATCTTTGAGGAAAATCCAGGATTTCTTCTTTCAGTAAGTTCTGTCAATGTTAGCAGTGGGTATGTCATAAGTGGGCTTTAGTGTGTGGAAGTACATTTATTGTGTTGAAGTACAATAGCAAAAAGTACATTTCTTTTATAACTAACTTTCTTAAATTTTATCAGGACAGGATGCTGTATTTTGTAAAATACTTTTTCTGCATCAGTTGAAAATATATGGATTTAGTCTTTCATTCTCCTAACACGATGTATTACATTTACGTATTTTCATATGTTGAATTATTCTTGCATCCCTGGAATGAATCCCTTTGGTCTTGGGAATAATATGTTTAATACATTGTTGAATTCAGTTTGCTAGTACTTCATTTAGGATGTTTTACACCTGTGTTCTTCAGGGATATTAATCTGTAGTTTCCTTTTTTTTGTTTATGCTGTGCACTTGTCTGTATTTGGTATCAGGATAATGCTTAATTAAGAGAATGAGTTTGAAAACTTTCTTCTTTTTCATTTTTTTGAAATATTTGGAGAAAATTTAATATTAGTTATCATTTAAATGTTTAGTAGAATTTAACACTGAAGCCATCTCCAAATATTCTCTTTGATGGAAGGCTTTTTACTACTTATACAGCTTCATTATTGGTTGAATCAGATTTTCTATTAGTCTCTAGTTCAATTTTGGTAAGTTGTGTGCACCCAGGAATTTATCCTATACTTCTAGATTTTCCAATTAATTTGTATATAATTATTCACAATAGTATCTTATTATTATTTGTACTTCTGTAGCATCAGTTATAATTTCTTTTTTACATTTCTGATTTTGAGTCATCTTTCTTTTTAGTGCAACTGTTTGTCAATTTTGCTAATATAATCAAAAAACCAACTCTATTGATCTTTTGTGTTTCTTTGTCTTTATTTACGCTAGTCAGCTTTTCATCAATGTGATGAAAACACCTGAGAACAACAATTTAGAGGAGGGGCAGTTTATTTTGCAGTCTTGGTTTAGGAGGTTCAGTCTCTCCTCAGCTGACTCCATTGCTCTGGATCTGTGGGGAAACAGAATATCATAATGGAAGGGTATGGCAAAGAAAAGTTGTCAACTCATGGCAGCCAAGAAGCAGACAGAGAGGGAGGGAGGCAGAGAGAAAGAGGGGGGGGAGAGAGAGGGAGAGGGAGAGAGAGAGAGAGAGAGAGAGAGAACCAGGGATAGATTATAGTCCAAGGGCAAACTTGCTTCCCTCAGCCATGCCCCACCTGCCTACAGTTGTCATCCAGGAGTCTGTTCAAATTAATAATCCATCCACTGCATTAATCTAGTAATTAATGAGATTAGAGTTCTCATAATCTAAATATTGCACCCCTGAACATTCTAGCATTACCTAACACAAGAGCTTTCTATGAGACATTAAAAATCTAAACCAAAACATTGTTTTTGCTCTCATATTTATTATTTTTTTTTCTTCTACTAACTTGGGGTTTAGTTTGTTCATGTTTTTCTGGCTCCTTAAGATGTATCATTAGGTTTTTCTCTTTTACTATTCATTTCTTTTTGATGTAAACATTCATTGCTATAAACTTTTTAGGACAGTTTTTTTTTCTGTAATCAAGACTTTTACTATTTCATTCAGATTTTCATTTGTGTCAGTAGTTATTTAAATTTATCTTTTAATTTCTTCATTGGCCCACTGGTTATTAAGAAGTGTATTGTTTACTTTTCATGTATTTGTAAACTTTTCAAAGTTTTTCCTGTCATTGATTTCTAGTTTTGCACCATTGTGATCAGAAAAGGTTTGTATTTGCTTTTATCTTCTAAAGTTAACATGTCTATCTTGGAGAGTGTTTTATGATGCTGAGAATAATGTGTGTCCTAAAACATATTAGATGGAATGTTCTCTAAATGTCTACCAGGTCCATTTAACCTAGAGTGCACTCTAAATCCAATGTTTGTTGATTTTTTATCTGAATTATCCTTCTAGTGCTGAAAGTGGGGTATAGAAATTTCCCCTACTAGTATCTGATTATAGTGCCTCTCTCTTTAGATCTATTAATATTTGCATTACATATTTAGATGCTTCAGTGACTGTGTACGTTTATAATTGAATTTATTGTTTTATAATTATATAGTGGTTTTTGTTGCCTCCTTTGTAGTTTTTCTATTTTGCTTTCCATTTACCTGAATTTTTTTTCTACCCCTGTACTTTCATTCTGTGTCATTAAAGGTAGGAGCGAGTTTCCTGTAGGTTGCAGAGCAGTTTATTTTTCTTTATTCATTCTATCACCTTTAATTTTTTAAATTTTAATCAATTTACTTTCAAGGTTGACGGATAATAACTTACTACTGACAGTTTGTCAATCATCTTCTACAGGATTTTTTTGTTTCTTCCTCTCTTAATATCTACCTTTGTGTCCAACTTCACCTTATAGTTTGTTTTGGTTCCTTGGCTGGGTTTCTCTTATATCAGCTATTTTTGAACTCTTAGAAAGATCACATACTATCTTTATCCGTTTGCAGATATACTCAGGGACCTTATTTTGTCTATTTGGTAAGATCATATTTTCTAACTTCCTATCAATGCTTGTGGACATGTGCCAATGCTTGCACATTTCAGAAGTGTTTACTAGTTTTCATAATCTAACTTTGTGCCTGTCCATTTTTAATAGACCTCTCCAGAAGTTCTAAGCAAATTGAGTGGTGTTCCCTTAGCCCATAACTAATGCAGCCATTTCAGCAATAGAAAGTGATTGAAGAAAAGATTTGCTGCAAGTCTGTCTTAATTTGGAATGCTGTCTCTGCCAGATGGCATTAGGTAAGAACCTAAAGAGGTTACTAAACCTTTATGGAATAGCAGGCCATGGGTCAAAGCCCTAAGTTGTGCAGTGGCCTGAATGTTCATGGCTTCTAGCAATTCCTTATATAGGTTGAACAGTTCCCTGAAAGCATGAAGAGGCACTAGAAATGAAACTTGGCCCTCTCAGAACTTGCTGTATGATAGAGGTTTCCAAGTCCATCACAGAAACATAGTAAGCAGATTTTTTTTTTTACAAACTTATTAGTTGTTAGCGATTAGATTATTTTTTAATATGTATCATGCTTAAATATTTATCCATGAGTCTTTATATTAAAGTCCCTAGAATTATTTTTTGTAGGTATGTTTGTTCTTGAAAATTGCATTAAAAATCCATTACTATCTACAAAATTTGGAAATCTAATGAACTGGATGTAAAAGACTGTCTATCCTTAACTAGTTTCTGACTTTAGTGGGACATGTTCAGGTTTTTAGTATTAAACATTAAGCTATTTGTTGTTTGTTTATAAATGCTCTTTTATCATGTGTAGAAAGTTTCTGTTTCTAGTATATTGAGAGGGTTTATCATGAGTTGGTATTGGACTTCTTTTCTGTATCAATTCATGGGATCATTTAATTTTTATGATTTGTCTCCTTTATGGCTTAGAGTACATGGAATAACTTTCCAGTGTTGGGCAGATTGATATACCTCCCACTTGATAACAATGTTATAACTTATTTATACATAGCTGGATTTGATTTGTTAATATTTTTCTTTTAAATTTGTGAGAAATGTTTCTCTGTAGTTTTCTTTTGTACTGTTGCTTGTTTTGATAGTTGAAAAATACCAGCATAATAAAATCAGTTGGGAATCTATTTGCTGGACAAAACTGTGAAAAATGCTTGTGCTCAGTAGAAATTTTTAGTGAAATACCTAGATATGTTTCTTTCTTTCTTTTTTTCTTATTGGTACTGGGCATTGAACCCTGGGTGTTTTATCACTGAACTACTTTCCAAGGCCTTTTTTAATTTTTTATTTATTTTTTAGTTTTTGAGACAGGGTCTCAATAAGTTACTGAGGCTGGTTTCAAACTTGCAATCCTCCTGCATTAGCCTCCAGAGTCACTGAGATTATACCCTACTCAAGACCTTTTAGGATACTTGTTCAATTTCTTTACTTCCAATTCTGTTGCATTTTTTTAAGTAGATGAAGTTATTGTCACAGCATGGTTTTAAAACTGTTTGCTTGAGTTAAAAAAAAAGTATAATTTTGCTATTTATACTTGTAGGAACATATGCACGTTGAGGAAACAGAGTAGACAGGGAAGCTATAAAAATCTATCTTACATCAAAGAATTAGTATACCAACATCCACTAGACCTGACTTTACATGCTCTCTGAACCACTGATTGTTCTAAGCACATTATTTCCAGTAGTGACACCAACAATGGAAAAAAGTGCGTATTTTTCATAGAACTTGATGTGTTTCATTACTTCTCCCAAAGTAAAGACAGAAATGCTACCTCACTATTATTCTTATAAACTGCTTTTTATCACAGTATGACAAGTTTATTTGTTTCAAAGATGTTTACATAGAACCACAGAGATTTGTTGAAATCATACCAACTTTTAAACTACTTTATTCAAGGTTATTGCGAAAGACAAACATTATATCTGGAAAATAAATGCATTCCTTAAAGCATGGATAGGTAGTGTCCCCATGCATTGAAGGCTTGATCCCCATGTGGTGCTATTGGAAGATGGTGGATCATTTAGAGGTGGGCCTAATTAGAGGAAATTAAGGGCATATCCTTAAAGGGAATATTAGAATCCGTCCCCTTATCTCTTTCTCTCTTTTTCTCTCTCCCTCTCTCTCTGTCTTTACCCTGAGTACTAGCTAACTGAGATAAGGTCAGGTTAATTCAAACACAGAGCCTCTCTCCTTCAAAGAATGTCACTATGTAAACCAGGTAGTGCATCCGCAGAGTTATCTTAATAGCCTCAGCAGAGAATAGCTGGGCATTCCAATCATGGGAATCAGGGCGCCAGTCACCTCCTGGGAGTTTGCTCACTGGGGGAATGCTTCCCTGTCTATTTCCATGGTTTGAATACCTACATATTCCTACTTAGATAAGTAAAAAAAAGAGTTCAAAGTAGAAACTTGAAAATGTGGTGATGATTAGGATTAATTGGACTAGTCATATATTCCTAAAAAAACAGAGAATCTATGGATTTATGGCCATTACTCCTAGTAAACTCTCACATAAACTTAGTATCAGAGTTTAGAAATGCTTTATAACCTATTGTAGTCTGTACTTTGTAAGGTGACCCTCTGTTATTCTTTAGATATGAGGTGTTACCCAAAAGCTTATGTATGAGACAAAGAAAGAATGTTCAGAGGTAAAATGATTAGGTTAGCAGAGCCTGAATTTAATCAGTGAATTAATTCACTGATATGGATTAATTGGGTGGTAACAATAGGCAGATAGGGTTTGCCTGGAAGAAGTAAGTCACTGGGGCATGCCTTTGGAGGTTTGTATTTTGTGCCTAGTGAACTCTCTCTCTCTCTCTCTCTCTCTCTCTCTCTCTCTCTCTCTCTCTCTGTGTGTGTGTGTGTGTGTGTGTTCTTCCTCACTGCAATGTCCTGAGCAACTTTTCTCAGATATGCTCTACCACCATGATGTTCTGTCTCAGTTCAGGTGCTATAGATTTGGCCCACCATGAACTGAGACCTCTAATACTATGATCCAAAATAAACCCTTCCTCCTTTAAATTGTCCTTAAGACTTTTGGTCACAGTGATGAAAAGCTGGCCATCTACTTAGTAACAACATCTTTAGATACAAACCAGAAGCCATGTGTTCAATGAAGAAAAGAAAACCTAGGAAACAATGCTCAATATGGTAGAATATGCTTATACATCTTAATTGCTTGAACCCTTCAATTAATTTGTAAAACTTGTTGCTGGGTAAGATCTCTGATACGTGTGTGTCTGATTTGACAGTCTGACCTTTGCTTTGTATCATCAGCCTACTCGGCTAGGAAATATATCTGAGAGTGATTATATATTCTGTAACTGGTAAGGACAGGAGATGAAAATGTTTTCAGAAGTGACCAACAAAATAAATATTTTTTTAATGTAAGGGACATATCTTAATTTTTTTTTCATTATAAGTCCTGAGGGAGAGAAATAAGCAAACATGCATCCCTTAGAAAAGTGACATTTAAATTCACACTTTACAGAAGGCATAGATATTCTTTAGTGATAGTTAAAATGTAATAAAATTAACAAGAATAGATAAATTTGAAAAATTGATAATCTCTTCTAATCTTCACTCACCTGTACCCTATTTCAGTGGAGATAAAAACATGTCATGGATCCTGAAAGAAGCAGAAAAAGAGAAAAATATTAAATGTACTGGTATCTTACTGAAAAACAAGGGAAAGAAAATATACTGGTAGATAGGAAAGGAGAAATGAATTATTTAATTGAATATAGATCCTCTTTGGATGTATTTTAATCACAGAAAGTAATAATTTAAAAATAGTATTGTATTCTTACACCTGATAATGATATCTCCCCACCCTTCCACAAAAAAAAAAAAAAAAGAAAAAAAACAGATACAAGGGTGAAAAAAAAATGTTTGAAGTCAGGCTGAAGAAAAATAAGACTATTTTACATCTGCAACCCACTGAGAAAATAGTTAATAAACTCTTCACATAATGAGAAATAAAGGATGTTAGGGTCCCTCCTCCCATTTAATTTTTCAGTCTGGTAAAAGAGACAGGTTGTCAAACTCTCAATAAAAGCTGATAAGTGCAAAGGCAGACAAGAATGCAGGATTCTACAGCAGCTTCTAAAAGTTGCATCTAATTAGAACATAAGGAACTTGAGAAAACTTTTAGGTGCACTATCTAAATTGAGAGCTGAATAATCATTACATATTAACTGGGAAAGAAATAATAGGAAGAAATATATACAGAAATAGAAATACCAGGTTTGATGATAAAGAGAGGACACAGCATGATATAGCAGAGGAATATAAATAAGTTCTATATATTTGGAGCATAAATTTTGCATGTTGGATTTTGTCTAAATGTCTCATAGGGAAGGCATGCTTCAAAATTACAGCAAACACTTTGAAAACCATAATGGAAGCATTTGGAAGGAATAAAAAACATTTAAAATAGGAGAATGTAACAGGCTTCTATTTTGTAATGGAAGCATTTCATTCTGGTGGTAAAAGAATGAGACTGGAGTTAGGATATGATTATAATAACTTAGGCAAAAGTGTTGTGGATTAGGGAAGGGTTATCGAGGACAAATAAAAGTAAGTGAATTCTAGAACTTTGTTACGATTCAATGAATTATTAGATATAAATTGGGTAAAATAATGAAATACATTATTACAGGTTGAATCTTGCTCTCCCACAAGTTCATAAATTAAAGTCCACGAGTACCTCAGAATGTGACCTTGTTTGGGTATAGAAATTATAGAATTATAGAATTATAAAATAATATCTTAAGAAGAGGTCATTAGGATGGGCTTTGATCCTTATGGATAGATAAAATATACGCTGAGAATTATATATAGGACGACATGGTGTGAAGAAGAGATAGAAAGGTATGTGTCTACAAGCCAATAAATGATGTGTACCAGTAAAGCACCAAAATCAGGGAGAGGAAGAACAGGTTTGTCATAGCAGCAGGCAGAAGACATTATTTTTGCTGTTTCTGCCATCTTGGACTTCTTACCCCCAGAGCTGAGACAATACATCATGTTTTTTTGTGTGTGTGCCACCCAGTTTGAAGTATCTTGTTAATCAGGCTTAGCAAACAAATTTAGCCATAGAAAGTTCAAACATAGTAATCATCTTTCTGCTTTAGGAAACAATCAATAATGGGGACTTTCACTCAAAAGTAGTATTAAGTAGGTAAGTTTAAGAAAGGATAAGTATCAATACTGATGTATGTAGATAAATTAATTGGCAATAACACATTGCTACAACATATATCGAGAATTGTCAATGTGTAGATGCATATTGAGTTCTTGGATGTGGATATAGACAATGTGTGAAATGAGATTAGAATGTACAAGATTGATTGCTTACTAATATCAAAAGAGATGTTATGCATATAAAATAAATGGGATTATTTAGTGAATTCCAAACAAAGGAGGATTATAAGTGTAAAGATATAAGGCAATCAAATCAAACATTAAGAAAAATGCTCCTTTTAAACAAAAGTTTGAAAAAGCTGGTTGGAATATAAACAAATACATGACTTCAATAACAAGAAGATATGACTGTGGTGTATTCATTTATCTTTTTCTGATGACATAAAGAGAAAGCTCTTCTACTCAAAATAAAAGGACAGTGATGCAGTCTTTGAATACTAAGAATTTATGTAGTTGCCTGCCTGTGTGATTATCCATCCACTGTTTATGTGTAGGTTGTTAAATAGTTCAGTAGGCAAAATGCCACCACAAATGTGGCAAGAAGGTTGAGCATATTGACAAGGGGCCAATTACATTTGTGAAGAATGGAATTTATGCTGGGTTGAAAAAAGAGTCATAACTAGTGAGAAATTATCAAGGCACTTCATGGTATTAGACTTTAAAAAGTAAATATAACAGTGCTGTGTTTTGAATGTGATTCATCTTCCAATAGTTCATGTAGTAGAAGCTGGGTTCCAGTGTAGTTCTATTGAGGTGATAGTGAGTTGTGGGGCCTAATGGAAGGTAAGTAGTTCATGGGGGATAAATCCTCATGAATGAATCAATGCTGTCTTTTGTGAGTGGCTTCTGTCTCCTAGGACTGGAACAATTCCTGTAGGAACAGATTTTTAGAGTAAGATGTGTCCCAACCCTAGTCTCTTGTGTTTTGTTTCATTATATGCTTTGCTCTTTCTCTCCAATGAGCTCCTACCATGATGCCATCCACCATATTGTCATGTAGCTATACTGTTCAGACAAGGCCCATGCTATTGGTAGGAAAACTAGAAACATTAATAATTTAGGAATAAAAATTTGTTTCAAAACAAGAGCAACAAAGTGACTGATGAATACTGGATTTATCCACATTGATATTGGCACTGAGGATGATGACAGTCTTGGTTTACAATAGAAGATTACAGTTAAAATTTAAGATTATATAGCATAGCTGAATGCAGTGGTGCATTCCTGTAATCAGTGGCTCAGGAGGCTGAGGCAGGAGGATCACAAGTTTAAAGCCAGATTCTGCAATTTAGTAAGACCTTAAGCAACTCAGCAATACCCTGTTTCTAAATAAACTATGAAATAGGCTGAGGATGTCGCTCAGTGGTTAAGTGCCCCTGAGTTCAATCTTCCGTATCAAAAGAAGAAAAAAGAAAGATACATAAGCATAAAATTTGAATGAGGGCAACTGAAAACTGGGGCAGTTAATATTGTTGGTGGGAATCATTGTTGGTGGAAATGTGAGACCAGATAAACTTAACCAAATTAAGGTATTTAGTCAAAACATTCTCCCCATGGATAAGCATAAAACATGGATAACTCCCCATGAGTAAGGATAAAACAAGCTGTGTTCCAAATGGGAATTTTAAAGTTCTCAAATATTGTTTTTTAAATAAGACTTTGTTATTCTAAACATTTGTAACACTAGATTGTATGCTATATGTAATGCAATTAGTTTAATCAAACCAGAAGAAAATGAATAAACACAACTAGAAGATTTTGACACAGTTGATTCAATGGAGTGGGACAACTGGGCAGAAGGGGGATATGGAATGCTCTGTTTACATAATACTCTTTATACTATCAATTGCCCTTGAAATCCTTATTCACATTTTGCTTTATTGAAAAGCAATTATTTTTAATGGAAATATCCTCATTATCACACTTTTTTTTTTTACAAAATTAAAGCATGTACTCACGTTTTTATGCCAATTTTAGTATGATTATACAAATTGCTGAATATCCAAATAGAGTGTTTTGCAACTAAAAATGACAATGATGTTCAAGTAATATAATGAGAGAGGAAGTACACAAATTATGAAACAATTATAAGTTAATAATTATATGGAGAGATTTACCAATTTTATAAGAATGAATGTTGGCGTGTGCTAATAAAATAAATCCTATTCAGATAAAGCTGTTTTTTCTTTATTTTTCTAGTATCCCTATCATGTATCCTCCTGGATTCTGAAGCATTAAGTGACTAATGTTTCCTATTGTTTCCCTTCCTCTGCTGTTATTGGTATGCATTTTCTTTTAGGAGACACACAGCCTTATTGTTTAAAGCCATTGCTGCTTTCATAAACTATATTGTGATTCCAATAGATACATCCAAATATATGGGATGCTCAATTGAATATCAATTTTAATTTAAGAAGTTTGAATAAATCATTGAAGCAACATTATCCCCCTTGCAAAATGTCTCACAGTGAAGATACTGATATAAATTATTGAAATACTAAAATATTAAATAATTATATACTTGGTAGAAACCATGAATTATTTGATAGAGTGCCATTTCAAAGAGTCTTTAAGTGGGAAGCTTCTTAGCATCCTCTAATAAAAGAGACCCTGTGGAAAAGAAACCTGGAAACAAATTGTATTTTTCTTCCAACAGAATTCAATGATTTTAGCTACTCAGTACTCTACTCTATTAAATGACTCTTAGCTGCCCAGTATTCCATCCAATGACTCATTTTTCTATGTAAGAATATAAATAATTTTATGAAACATTATAAGGATATTGACATAAATATTATATTTCTTTCAACAATAGCCATTCCTTGACCATTAATAATTACTCATTAATTATCTAGCTGGATGATATTCTTCAGCTAGATGTTATTCTCCAAAAATGCTTTAGATCATGCCAATTTACAAATCACAAACACATACCCATTGAGATGATATTGCATAAATTTTGAAATTTATAGAAAGTTTATAAACAAAATTAATTCACAATTACAAATCCAAGAAAGACCTATCCTATTTTGGTAAAAATCTCATAGTATATATTCTATTTGCACACATCAACATTTACTCTTATAAAATTGGCAGAGTTCTCCATATACTTATAAATTTACAGTTCCATTTTATGATTTGTATTCTTCCATTGTCATTGTATTACTTGAATATATTGTCATTTTAACTTGTGTAGTACTCTATTATTTGGATATTCATCAATTCATATAATCATGCTACAAATTGATATAAAGACTGAGCTCATACTTTAAATTTTGTAAAACAAGTGGAACAATAATGGTATTTCCATTTAAATAAATTGCTTTCATTAATGCAAAATGTGAATATGAATATCAATGTTAAATGATGGCATAAGGCCTATTTCATAAATATAACTTGCACAATCCCACCTACTCCCCTATTTTCTTGCTGTTTAGAATCAACTATATCAAAACCTTCTAACAGTGTTATTCATTTTCTTCTGATTTTTAATTGAACAGTTTTAAACAGCACAATAATATTGCTCTTTTTGATTTTCATTTTAGGAAATCACCTAAATATTTCTATAATTCAGAGAAAATAAAATGTTCACAATAATACCCAAATTCTGGTGATGACTCAATTTTTAAAAGTTTACTTACTGTTTTGTGCCAAGGAGAAGTTTCCAAAAATGATTCTTGGAGTTCATTATTTAAAAATGATTCTTGGAGCTCATTATATAAAATGGGATGCATGGTTCTACTCAACTCTCCTTGATAGAACAGGCTGCAACATGCACAGGACTTTAAGTCTTTTAAAACTGAGATCTAGGCAACAGTTGTCAATTCCCATTAGTAGCTGTTATATCCTAGACAGTTTAAATCCAGGTAGTCTGTTGAAGCTTTGACCACTTTGCTCCTACATTTCCCATTAAAAGGGACAACAAGGTGATGGAAGAGGAAAAGATCCTTTACTACCAAACCATCTCTAGTTGCTAAAAGACTATTTCCAGAAACAATCTTGAAGATTTAGGCTAGCCGCTCTCCACATCTCCTATGGAAGGACTAAACATTTGAATCAGTGTCCCTATAAATGCACTCAAATGCCAGTCCCTAACATTTCCCAGTATTACAACAAAAGTAATAGCAACTACATCTTAGTTGTAAACTACAGTTACAACTAGAATGTGTAGAGGACTATATTAGTCTCCTAGAGCTACCATAATACATTGCCACACTTGGTAACTTGAAAGAAAAAAAAAAAATTCTCTCATGTCAGGAAGCCAGATGTCTGAATTCAAGATGCAGGGGAAGGGTTGATTTCTGGAGGCCTTGAAGAAAAACTAACCAATGCCTAACTCCTAACTTCTAGTGATTGCCAGCAATCTTCTTGGCATTCTTTAAAAAATTCTGCCTCCATTTTTTCATTGTTTTCCTCTATTTGTCTATGTATCCCTTTTTGTATTTTATAAACACTCTTCCATAAGAATTAGGGTCCACTCTAGCCAGGCACAGTGGCACATGCCTATAATTCCAGCAGCATAGGAGGCTGAGGCGGGAGGATCACAAGTTCAAAGCCAGCCTCAGCAAAAGCAAGGCACTAAGTAACTCAGTAAGACCCTGTCTCTAAATAAAAATACAAAACAGGACTGGGAATCTGGCTCAGTGGTTGAGTGCCCCTGAGTTCAATCACTGCTACCCCAACAAAAAAAGAATTAGGGTGCACTCTTATATAACGTCTTGATCTTTAATTACATTTGCAAAAACCCTGCTTCTAAATACACTTTCTGAGGTTCTGGGTGAACATTAATTTTGGAAGTACACTATCAACCCACTACAGAAATATTATTAAATTATGTTGTTTAATTGTCATTTTTCTGACATTAGCATTATATATATATATATATATATATATATATATATATATATATATATATTCACCTAGTAATAAGTTAGTGTCAAATTTTCCAACAGTTTCTGAAACATTTCTCAGTATGGTAAAATTTACCAGGCAATTGCACCAACAGCCATTTAATTTGGAACTGGTATATTTTTGATCCAATCTGTAATGTGTACCTATTTAGTCAACCTGCAAGTGGTAGAACGACTTTCACTATATTCCAAGTAGTAATTCCTTTGATTTACTCTGAATATCTCTAGTAGTGTCTTTTTGTAAAAAGCGGTGCGGGGGACTACAAGAAGTTTTGAATTTTCCTATCTTTAAACTCCTTTATTTTCCTTTCTTCCTTATGGCTTAATAGGCACTTTAAGGAAAAAAATCATCTTCATTTAAATTATTGTAAGCAGTGATATTAACATACTAACTTTCATCATTGTTGCTAAAATTTCAGTAATTGTAGATTCTTATTTTTTTCTACGTGATTTTTTTTCTCTAGAAATTTGAAACATGAAATGTTTGGCAGTTAATTTGGATCCATACTAAATCATTGAATGTAAATTGACTATTTCTCTAATTACTTATATAGGCTAACTTCCCCCTTGTGTACTTACTAGAAAAAATTGCATTAGTAATCCCTATGCCTTACTGTCACTTCACTTTTTCCTTAAGGATATAACAATTTAAAATCTAAGACTGTGTGTATGAAGACCCCAATCACCACAGGTATTGTAACATTGTAAAATACTGTTTAAATATTTCCCATTTCACTTGTTTTAAATGATATGTACTTTTTAAATTACTTATTAATGTTTGACTACCATTAATGTTGGAGATTCTTTTATATTTTTGAGTAGTTGAATTTCCATGTTGATGTACCTAAGTTTTTAATTGGGCACTAATGTTTTTCCAAAAAAGTCCTTACATTGGAGATTTGTTTGAAAGCTTTGTAATAATGTTTCCAATTTGTAGTCTATTTCAATATTCCCATGCAGACTGTATGTGAAAAATTGTTTGATTTTCTTTTAAGGTTCTTTATTTCCACATTATCTCATATACTGGGTGTTTCACCTCCTGTGTTGAGTTCTGATCTTCATGTGCTCCCAAGGTTGGATTTTAACTCTTTAGGGTGTTTTGCTCCTAGATGAGTTGCCAAATATGAGTTCAGCTTCTGATTTGACCTGTTCCTATACTGTGCTTTTTCAGTCAATAACTGACTGTCCAAATGCTTTGACTATCACCTACTTTAAATGGGCTCTTTTATTTGAAAAGAGAAAGTTACTTTGCCTAGGATTGTATTTTTTTTCATGAGCACTACCATTTGTTCTTCAGGAAGTTGCTGAGGCTGGCTTTGAAGTTGTGATCCTACTGCCTCAGCCCCCCAAGCCACTGGGAGCCACCATGCCCAGCTTTAATTCACCAATTTAAAAAAAATTAATTTTTTTTAAAAATAAATGACAGCAGAATGCATTACAATTTTTATTACACATATAGAGCACAATTTTTCATATATCTGATTGAATATAAAGTATGATCACACCAATTCATATCTTCATATATGTACTTTAGATAATGATGTCCACCACATTCCACCATCCTTGATAATCCCCTGCCTCCTCTCTTACCCTCCCACTCCACTGCCCTATCTAGAGTTCTTCTTTTCCTCCCATGCTCCCCCTCTCTACCTCACTATGAATTAGTTACCTTAAATCAGAGAAAATATTCAACATTTGTTTTTTTTTTTTTTTTTGGGGGGGGGAGATTGGCTAACTTCATTTAGCATTATGTTTTCCAATGCCATCCACTTACCTGCAAATGTCATGATTTTATTCTCTTTTATTGATAAGTAATATTCCATTGTGTATATATTCCACATTTTTAACCCATTCATCTATTGAAGGACATCTAGGTTGGTTCCATAGTTTAGCTATTGTAAATTGGGCTTCTATAAACATTGATGTGGCTGTGTCCTGTATTATGCTGTTTTTAAGTCCTTTGAATATAGATTGAGGAGAGGGACATCTGGGTCAAGGGATAGTTCCATTCCCAGTTTTCCAAGGAATCTCCATGCTGCATTCCATATTGGCTGCACCAAGTTGCCGTCCCACCAGCAATATATGAGTGTACCTTTTTTCCCACATCCTCTCCAACACTTATTGTTGTTTGTCTTCAAAATAGCTGTCATGCTGACTGGAGTGAGATGGTATCTTACAGTAGTTTTGAATTGCATTTCTCGAATTGCAAGAGATGATGAACATTTTTTCATATATTTACTGATTGATTATATATCCTCTTCTGAGAAGTGTCTCTTCATCCCAGGGATGCAAGGTTGGTTCAACATATGAAAATCAATAAATGTAATTCATCACATCAATAGACTCAAAGATAAGAATCATATGATCATCTCAATAGACACAGAAAAAGCATTTGACAAAATAGAGCACCCCTTCATGTTCAAATGGGAAAAATGTCTAGTGATTCATCAGGTGCTCTAATCATCCTGTGAGATTCACCTGATGTCCTCTTGGTGAAACTCAGGAGATGTGCTTCAAGATACTCTTCAAGATATCAGTTTCTCCTTAAGTTTGGAACATTTTCTATATGTTTTGCTGCTGAAAGTTCTACTTTTCATCTGTCACATATTGTCATTTTATCTCTGCCCCCCACTTTTTTTCCTTAAAGAGTAAGGCATGAAAGAGTTGGGTATAAGTTGAGACCTTTCTCTCAGAGGGCCCTCTCTAAACACAGTTACTTTCTTCACAGAAAAGAGGTGCACTATGTGAGGGATATAGGTTTTTAATACTCCTCATTGGTATCTAATGAAAATACAAGAAAAATTAGTTACTTGTAAGGAGCAATTATCAGTAATCTAAGAATATGATATAACTTAGGCCAAAAAGGCATGCAATTTCTTTAAAAGTAATTTCTCCAAGCATTTTTATATATAAAAAAAAGAATTCTGAACAAATTATTCCCATTTAATCAAACTTGAATCTCCCTCTTTTCACATTCCGTAGCCCACTCATCAGAAACTTCTTCAAAATATATCTTAAATATATCTTAAATCTGATATATTTTTTTCAGATTTCTATATCCCAGCTCTGTAATTGCTCATCTTTACCAGTGGTCTACTGTTAAAATAATTATCACCCACAACCTATGATCCAAAGACAGATGAACTTTTTAAACATAAATTTTATTTATTTATAGTACTCTCATCTGGAATGTGTCCGATGTCTGTTGTGAATCATGGAGCTTCTGGTCAACTATACAAAGTCACCTCCTTGGAATTCTCCTCCAGCCTCCCTGTCACCTGCCCAGGGTGGCTTCTTTGCCTTCAATTGAAAATACTATTACTTGTAGATAGAAAAGGTTGCCATGCTTTCTGTTTATTTTTCAAGTCATTTTCAGTCAGATACATACCTAACTGCTTTCTTTATTTAATTGTGGTCTCTATTCAAATGTTATTCCTTCTAAAAATTACCATTATGCAGACAGCCTAAAATAACAAGTTGACCCTTGTCACCATATTTTCTCTTTGCTTTTTCTTCTTGTTTTCATCCTTAGTACAGAAGGCTGTACTTATATTAGTATCTGAATTTCTATTTACATATATTTTTGTTGCTTTTGATGTTACTTTCCTCCCATGGAACATCAACATCATGAAAATGGAAACTTTATCCCTTCCTAATGCCCCAATCAAAGCTTGACATAAAATCTGTATTCAATTTATTTTAATGGATAAATAAGTAAATTTATAAACAGTAAAATCTGTATTAAATATTAAGCAGTTGATCAATGATATCTATTGCAATTCCATTATAAGGATTGGGAGTTAACCTAAAACTTGAGCTATTTATGTTTGAGAGAGTAATATGTAAGTCAGACTTAATTTTTTTATTCTAATTTGTTATATATGACAGCAGAATGCATTACAATTCATATTATACATGTATAGCACATTTTTTTCATATTTCTAGTTGTATACAAAGTCACACCATTTATGTCTTCATATATGTACTTAGGATAATGTCCAGACTTATAAATTTTGATAAAAATGGAATTTGCTTTAAATAGGAAAAAAACAGAAAAAAACTAATCTAGAATTTACATATTGTAATACCAGTAGATTATTCATTATTTCTTAGCTTCTACTTTCCTACATAGCGCCTTTGATTCTTTTGTTTTCTCTTTGTACACAGCATGTACTCCTGAAATTTACCTTGCTTTCAGTGGTTTGCCTGAAAAGCTGAGGTGGTAGAAAAACATTTAACTTATCTCTCTTCTGATGAACTATATATTCCCTGTAACCCCTGTGATCTTCATTCATCAATGAAAAGAGAGATCTGAAGCACTGCAGGATTGGGTGCCCATCGTTTTGGAGCTCAGAAACTTTCATTACCATAAGAAGGGCCATTTTACCAAGGAGGGCTGCAAGGGAAGAAAAAGCATGCTCCTACCCAAGAAACAGGATTGTAAAATAAGCAACTTAAAGAAAATTCTTCTTTAAAATACATACCCTGTTTTGAGTCAAAGTTATATCTTTAAAAAATCAAGATTTCCAGAGAATATAATTTTGATCCATTTTACATTTGTTGAGTGCTTAGTATGAGCATTAGTTCATGTACTGTACATTGTGACCTTATGTGAATCACTTAAATATGTTAATATTAGTTTTATTTATTTATGATATCTTGATATGAATTATGTATTTCCAAGCAAAATTAATACAAATACATTTTAATTTTATAATGCATTATGTGTTTCATTAATTTAATAATGGGTACTATTTTGTGTTTATTCTGAATATCTTGCTGTACTATAGTATTCAAAAATGAAAAAAAAAAACTAACATTTGTACTACACAATGATTTTACTTTACTTATTCAACTATTATTATTATTATTTTAATAACTATTATTAAAATATAGGCAATACTATCCTAGTTATATTAAACAAAATTATAAGCAAAGAAACAAATTCCTCTCCCTATGAAGTTTGTGGTGTAGAATCTGAAGGGGATAGATGCAGGGTATTTTAGGTTTCAGGAAGAACAGTTACAAAGCTCAAGATGGGGAAAAGCACTGATACTAAGTTCAAATATTGTTACATTGCATTTTGATTGAATAATAGAGAGATTAAAATGAACTTGATGAGGCTAGAGAGATAAGCACTGGACAGAATAGGAAAGATTCTGATTCCTGAACTGAATGTACTAAAAGCCCTTGACAAGTATTTTGCATTTTATATCCTAAAGCAGTAAAATGACATTAAAAGACTTCTAGCAGAATGGTATGATTGGATCTAAAATTTGAAGAGTCATCCTGCATTAGTGTGGAAATTGTTAATATAGGAGTATATTTAGAAGACCATTGTATAGTGCTGTAGATAATCAATAACCTCTCAATTTTTTAGTACAGAGTTGGAAAAATCAGAAATCAATAAGACATGAGAAATTCATATATATATATATATATATATATTTTTAATTTTGGATTAATGTTGGGTGTTAAGTAGGTAGATACTTCAATACCAACCAACAATGAAAAAATTGCCCATTGAGATCATTCAGAAATGATAGAAAAGTTTGAGATGTGTTTTAAGCATCAAAATTATGAATATGATTTCATAAGTTTCTCGTTTTTTTCATTAATAAAAATGAAGATATGAAGTTATTTAATAAGGATATTAGACTTACACTCAACTTTGTATTATTAAATTATGATAATCAAGTATAAACCATTAAAATAATGGGCCTTTTGGAATCTATGAGTAAAGAATGGACAGAAAAGTTGATATTATACTATAAAAAAACTGTCTCACTTTTTAAATTAACATTTTGGTTGAGAAACACCTATAGTACAAAATCTAAACAAATACAAATATAATTTTAAGTGTTAAAATCAAACAAATAACTTATTTATGGTGTTTTAAAAATAGGCTACAAAAATAGGTAAATATGAAAGTCTGACAAATAATATTTTGGAATAATTAAGCAATAATTTTAGCTGACCTTCTTTTAAAAAAAAACAAGGTGAAAAAGACAAAAATATCACTATAGAAGAAGACAGGACAAGTAAATGCACTGCAGGATCCTGAAATGTAGCCAAGTTCAGATAAAGGACAATGGAAAAACTGGAGAAATCCAAAAATTTGTTGTTTGGTTAAATATATTTCATCAGTATTAGTTTCTTAATTTTGATAATTGCATCGTGATCATGTGCAATGTTAACATCAATGAAAGCTGGAGGAAGGGTATGCAGGAACTCTGTACTGTATGTACAACTCTTCTGTAAATCTAAAATTATCTCATAATAAAAGTTTTATAAAAACTATCTTGGTTTAGATGGAAAACTATGTGGTTACCCTACCTACACAGGTAGTAAAAAATACTTCCAATGGTTAAAAAAAAAAAAAGAAATAGTTTTACATATATAACAACATTCTGATAAAAGTTTATGTAAACACACCTTTGATTTTCAAGAGAAAAATCAATTGTGAAACTTCAATAGTTTATAATATGGTCCTTCTACACCAAAAGATTAATAAGATATGATAAATACACAAGATGGATAAAAAGAACCCCAAAATTCTTTAAGTGCATCTGATATGAGCTTAGCAACATTATGAAAAAGCTTTTGGAAAACTATTCTGACTACTTGTTTTAAACAAGAACAACATCTTTCCATCATAAAATATTTAAATAGCAATAAGCAAAAATCATCATTCTCCTTATCTCATTCCTAAAATATATCTCTATCATATGGTAAGATCAATGAGGCAGGCTGTTTGGAGCTAACACAGAACTGCATGAATTCAGATTTTGCACCAAATGTTCAAAGAGTTTAAAGATAAGTTGGTGATTTCTAATGAGGTTTCTTAAAAAAAAAAAAAAAAAAAAAAAAGACCAGCTGTGCACTGTGTTTGATAATTTATCACAACAGATATAAGCATACTAGGCATAAAACTATTCAAACAGAAAAATTAATTACATTGTGAATATAGTAGCAAAATACATTAGAATCCGTATGCTATAAAAATTGGAATTAGGGCTGGGGCTGTAGCTCATTGGTAAAGCATTTGCCTTGCATGTGTGAGGCACTGGGTTCGATCCTCAGCACCACATAAAAGTAAATAAAGATGCACTGTGTTCATCTACAACTAAAAAAAATATATAAAAATAAATTGGAATTAGTAATTATTTTCCACTTTTTCCTTTTTATCTATTTCATGTAAGTGAGCATTCTGGGAAATAAATAAGAGAATTTGAGAATCTTCTATCTAATGCCTACTGTTCTGTGTAAGAGCATACATTGATTCTACCCCTTCTCTGATCCTTCCATACTAAAAGAACATTTTATTTCACCTGCCTACCTCAAACTATCCCAATAGGAAATCCTAACAATTCTCAAGAGTACCCTCTGATTCTTCTTTTGCTCCACATCTCTGCCTATAATCTATTTTTCATATTGCATCCAAAATAAATTTTATAAAGGTATATTAAGATATAATGCATATGTTACACACATTAATTATACAACTACCATTGTGGTTGATATGTAAAATATACATAAGTCTCCAAAGGGTTTCCTGGTTCTATGTCCTTTGCAAACATCCCAGAGGTAACCACTGCTCTAGTTCCTATCACCATAGATAAATAATGCATGTTCTTGAAATATGTATAAGTAGAATTGTGCTGCAGGTACCATTTTGCATCTTCTTTCTTTTGCTCAGTATTAGGTACATGAAGTCCATCAATGTTGCTTTATATAGCAGTTCTCATTTTTATTGTTGTACAATATTCCAGTAAACATATTATAGTAAGTTTATCCACCCCATTGTAAATAAGCATTTGGGGTTTCTTTTTAATGATTAAGGGCTATTATGAATGTAGATGCCTAACAATAGTTAAACTTTTATTGTTTTTGGAGGGTGATTTTATAGTCACTCAGTTTTGAGTGTTCTGTATCTGGCAGTGGAATTGCTAGGTGAAAGAATCAGAGTAGGTTGGACTTTAGTGGGTAATACAAAAAGTTTTCTCAAATTTATCACTCATTTGCATTCCCACTAGAAGGGTAAGACAGCTCTGATTGTTCCTTACCTTCACTGAACTTAATATTATTAGACTTATTTTATACATTCAAATGATTGGCACTTGAATGTGATTTTAACTATGCACTCTAGCAAATCTGATGTCAAACACCTTTCCATGTTCATATTTGCAAATGTTTATTTGAGGTTTATATATTGTGGAGCTCATGATTCATACACTTTTTCCATGAGACATTTATTTAAATAAGCTCCATGGTTTGAAAATATCACTTTTCCCCATTGCAATATATTTTTCCTAATTCACATGATCCATAAATTTATAAGTATGTTTGTTTCTAGACTATGTTTTCTCTTTCATTGGTCTACTATTTTTATCCTTGTGTGGATACTTTAGTTGTATAGGACATCAAATAAAGTGTTGAAAAGTGGTGATTTTACAATCCCCTATCTAGTTTCAAATATATCAAATATAATGTTATCTGAAAGATATGCTTTACTAGAATATAGGTTCTTTCTTTTATTTCTATTTGTTGAGGGATTGGATTTTTTATGAGAATTGAATTTTATCAGATGCTTTCTTCTGCATCTATTAAGATGATCATATAATTTACCTTATATTTAAATGTTAACGAACTAAATTACATTAAGTGATTTTCAAACAGTAGTTTAGTATTGCATTCCTGAAATAAAACCCAAGGGTTATCAATTTGTGTTTCTGGATTTCATTTGTCCGATGTTGGTTTGGATATGTGAATCTGTTCTGGAAAGAGCAATGTTTTCTACACCTGTTTCGTAATGACCTTACCAGTTTCGGATATCAGGCTTCCATTGATTTCATGAAATAAATCAGAAAATGTTTCCTATCTATTTTCTAAAAAAAAATCTTTTATTTTTTAATGATTAATAAAATACATTCATAAAGCTATCAAGATAAAAAAATTAGTAAAGGGAACTTATAAATCTAATTCCTTTAATGAATGTATGACTATTCAGATTGTTGCCATTCTAAAAATATCAGTTTAAGTAAGTAATGTTTTCAAACAATTTACTCATTTTGAATATTTAAATACAACATGTAATGATACTATCCAATTTTGGTATTGGGTTGTATATTAGTTCTTTGCCTTTTTTGTCTTTGGGATGTAAAGTGATATTTCCTTATATAATTCTGTTTCATAATTTGTTTTCCCCTCATATTCTGGATCAATGTTGTTGAAGATAATTATCAACCTTATCCATCTCTGTAAAAACTTAATTTTATTTTGGTGATCTACATTTGCTTTCTATTCTGTCAAATTCACCTGTCATGAAGCTTGATAAGAAGGACCAAAAAATGAAAGAGAAAAGAAATGGGAGGAGGACATAGACAATAAGAAAGCAGATGTAACTTGATTTGCTTCATGCCAGCACCCCAGAGAAAAGACAGATGTGAAAACTAACATAATCTTGATAGCTGTGGGAGGAACTTAAGCCTAAACAACAGTTCCAACCTTTCTACCCTGTTGCTCCTACAAAGGAAGGTTACAAATTTATTTGCACTGGCATTACTGATTATATGGAATGTATTCTTCCCCCTTCCCATGATTAGGAGCAAGATCAAGATTGAACCAGAGTGACATATATAGGGGGTGACCAGAGGCATCATGTGGAACTCACTATTTACAGGGTATTTTGTTTTGTTTTGTTTTGTTTTGTTTTGGTACTGGGGATTGAACTCAGGGGCACTCAACCACTGAGCTACATGCCCTATCTTAGTTTGTATTTATTTAGAGACAGGGTCTTGCTGAATTGCTTAGTGCCTTTCTTTTAACTGAGGCTGGCTTTGAACTCACAATCCTCCTGCCTCAGCCTCCAGAGCCCCTGGGATTACAGGAATGTGCCACCATGTCCAATAATTTATAGGTTCTTAAGTGTTATGGTTTGGATGTGAAGTCAAAAGCTCACATGTGAGACAATATGCAAGAATGTTCAGAGGAGAAATAATTGGATTGTGAGAGTCTTAACCCAATCAGTAAATTAATCCCCTGACAGGGATTAACTGAGTGGTAATTGAAGTGGTAGAGTGTGGCTGGAGGAGGTGGGAATTGCAGCATGGCTTTGGGGTATATATTTCTATCTGGCAAGTGGAGAACTCTCTCTGCTTCTTGATCAACATGTGAGCTGTTTCCCTCTGCCACACACTTCTGCCATGATGACATCCTACCTCATTGGGAGCCTGGAGAAATGGTGCTGGCCTCTATGGACTAAGACCTCTGACACTGTGAGTCCTCAAATAAGCTTTCCATCCTTTAGTCCCAAGAGAAAAATATACATGACTAAAACATTAAGGAACAAACGTAAACATATGAAAGCTGAATATACATTGGCCTATAGGTACTTAGAATATTTTCTGGGGCTCTCGGTAGTTATTGATGGATGAGAGAATAAGACAATCAGAGTAAAACAAGTATGAGTCCACCTGGGAATTGGGAGAGTGTCACCCACTCTATATTGTTACTAATCTACCCAGTTCCAGAAGATGTTCTAAGGAAGGGTATTTTTATTAGGAAAGACATCTGTGGGAGAACTTTTATTCCATGTTCAGGTACTAAAGGCAGTATTTGAGTGAAGAAAGAGAATTGGGACTTTGTTGTCCCACCTCTAGAAGAGTGATAAACATCAGGCAGTGCAAGGTGCCAAGTGGATGTGCTGAGATTGGGAAGACTAAAAGAATCAAAGTGGGATGGAATTTTACATCCTGCTTAAAGTGCCTTAAATAGCCCTCTCTGGCTGGTACAAAAGCATGATAGGACTTGAGAATACCTGTCAATTCTTGAGACAACTATTGGGAGATAAATAAGGTAATACCACCTATCCACACTGTAAAATCTAACATGACTCAGGTACTGGGAAAAGTCACATTCTCCCTTGAATCTGTGTATGGTTTCCTGGATCTAGAAAATGCTTTTATCATTATTCTCTTATCAGGAAAGAAGGAAGAAAGGGAGGGAGGGAGGGAGGGAGGGAAGAAACTAATTCACAGTGTCAGTTTGTCTTCTTGTAGAAGAAAAGATAAAATACATTCCACAAGGAATTCTAGAACATTGTGGGCTTCCTTTCCTCCTCTAGCTCAGTGTCTACAACAAATATATTGTCTCATTAAAAATGAAACCACACAGGTCTGGAATATTCCCTTGCAGAAGACATTTGAGAAAACAAAGGATTTTACAGGCATAGATCCGATCACTCCCTCAATCAGATATGTCAGTGTAGTTAGATGTCACCAGTATGGCAAGTGGGATAAGTTGGGCTGTTTGGCAAGAAAAAGGGTTTAATCCTGGAAGGTGGCTAAAACTTCTATACCTCTTTAGAACAGCAGTTTCTAGTAGGAAACAAGGCTTTATTACAGTTGAGCACTGACAAGACCTTATCAGTCACAGTACAAACCTGGCCTACCTATAAAGTGATACGTGGATGGCCAATTTCATGGGCCTCAAGCTTCCATGATAGAGTCTTGATCTAAATAAGCCACATGTGTCTTTACATCATTGTCATGTCACTTCTAATAGCTCCTTGACTCCCAATCTGTATTTTTTTTTACCCCATTATCTACAAACTGGCCACCCCATTATGTTCTTACAAGGGTAAGAAGGGGAATCCCAAACCTAAAAATGTTTGCTATGCAGATAAGTTCAGCCAGGGGAAGGCAAGAGTCCAGACTTTTTTGCAGTTCAACCTACCACTGTTGCTATCTGTTGTGAGGCAAGAGGAAATCACACCAGCCAATTGGTGTAACTATATGTAGTATGGCTATTAGTAACTCATGAGCTATGGCAGCTGGTTGTGCTGTCAACTTGGCAGCATACAAAAGCCTTACATTGATGATGACACAATGGCAAATGGAACATTTGGAAAGCCTGACTGGGGATCCATGATGTGGCAACACCTGTGAGAATAACTAGGTGAACCAGGGACACAATGACTATACATGTACCTGCTCATGTTAAGACCTCTACTCCTAGAAATATGTAGGAGGATATTTTGACTAAGGTGTAAGCCTTTGCTTCAACCCAGGATGCATAACTGGTCCTGTGGGTACATAGGAAGATTGAATATAAAAGTGCTAAATGACAATGGAATGTAGCTAAGAGAGGAGGATTGCCCATGAAATACATTTGGTAGCATCTGTGACCAAATTTCAGGTGTTCTCAGTTCTCTAGTCCCACCATTTGACCTATAAGCAGGGGCAGATACAGGGAGCTATCCAACCTGTGTAGGACTAGAAGACTGATTTTATTGGCCCTTTACCAAACATTAAAGAGTATATCTATATTTTAACCTGTGCAGATGTAAGTATTAGTCTTATATAAGCCTTTCCTAGCAGGAGAACTAATCAATCTGCCATGACAAAAGATTTTTAGTAGTGTAATGTATGGGAACACATGTCCCACTAGCAATGAATCAGGCACCCATTTCTCAGAAATGCTATCCAGGATTGACCCAAACCCATGATATATCAGGGCACTTTCATCTGCTATATAACGTTCATGCAGGAGAGATTCTTGAGAAAAATAATAGCTCATTAAAGCCACAGACAGTCCTTTTAGGCAATCCCACCTTGCCCAGCTGGACTGAAATCCTTGGAGAAGTATTAACAAATTTAAATATGCCATGTCTGCCCCTTTTGAGTAACTGGGGGCTTTAGTTCTTGCCCTAAAGACCCTCTATGGCCAAGCTGTACATCTAGATGCTGTACTGGAGGAATTTATACGTAGACAGATGGTAAAGCTATTTCATATAACATAGAATTAAATCCAGGGGAGGGGACTATTCAGTGGGGACTCAAGTTGCTCATTTCTCTCAGCTGTTCAGTTATTTCTTGTCATAATGCAAGGAGTCAGTGGCCCTCCTCACTTTCCTGTTTGATTCTATGTTCACAGTTTTTATACAGAATGGGTTAAAGAAACATTGAAATTGAGCTCCTAGTCTAGCATACCATTTTGCCATTAATTTTAGGAATCACTTTGAACCCCATCCTGTTGACTAACGTGGGTGATGTGCTAGGATGACACTGTTTCCAGCAAATTACATTCTTTGCAGTCCTGTATCTACATACCTTCTTTACTTTCACAGTACTCGGAGGATGATTCTCATATATGAGAACCAAGTTGTTCCAGAAAATAACTGTATAATATTTGCTATCTATAATTCTTGACTAAAGGAAATCAGGACTCTGAATAAATTACAAATTAATGTTAGAAGCAGGAAAAACATAAGATGAGCCTGAAATACTTTGTCTTGTGAGAAAGAAGGAACATGTTAGAAGACTAAGAAAAACATGTAAACAAGATTCTGGGCTCACTTTAACTGGCTATCATTTTTAAGACAATTTGAACATGAAAAGAACAAGTCTGTGATACATGGATTTTATTTTGTTGCATCAAATAATTTATGAATTCATACTAATATTTGACAATTAAAAAGAGGGAGGGCTCTTAAAAGAATGTCAGCTACTAAATATGGAAAGAACAATAAAATGAGACAATTGTCATTGTAAATTCTCAAAATGATCACTCCTTGTATTAGTCAGAAATGATAAAGGAAAAGAAAAAAAGGCCCCTTTATAACAAAGAGCTTGAGGGAATACCATTTTAATCAAGTAATCAAATTTAGCCATACCATTAATAAAATAAAATGACATTGTGTGCTTCTTGGTGTGATACCATGGGAAGTAAATAATATCATTCCAATAATATTGTTAGACTAAAAAAGAGTTTAGCCTAAGCCTATTTATGAACAAAACCCCATCCAGTGTTAGAGTCTGTAAATAAGTCAAAATAACACCTGGCATTTTGTCAGGGGAATGTTAAAGTTCGTAGACAAGTCTGGATGGTGCCTGGCAAAATGCCAGAGGGAGTGGTTTGAGAAGTAACAAAAGCGAGCCATTAAGTGTAGAGATTCCTGATTGGTTGACTGATGTATCTAGTTTATGCTAATTAGATAAGCTGTGTGGAATGTATAAATACTGCTCCTGTCCTACAATAAACGGCTCCTACTCCTGCTGTATCAACGTACACAAGTTATTCGTCCCCCCCCCCCTGATTATTCTGCTGCAGCCGGACTGCGGCAGATGGTGGCCCGTTAAGGGGAGCCCCGGGACACTCAGGGGTAAGTGACGAAAAAAAGCTGCCCGTCCATAGATAGGACGGGAGCAATCTGCTCGTCCCTAGGCAGATAGGGCGAGAGGAAAAATGG
>NW_026000108.1:47777366-47806929 GCF_001458135.2 Marmota marmota marmota | reverse complement strand
ATACTGCTACATCGATGTTCATAGCAGCACAATTCACAATCGCTAGACTGTGGAACCAACCCAGATGCCCTTCAATAGATGAATGGATAATAAAAATGTGGCATTTATACACAATGGAGTATTATACAGCACTAAAAAATGACAAAATCATGGAATTTGCAGGGAAATGGATGGCACTAGAGCAGATTATGCTTAGTGAAGCTAGCCAATCCCTAAAAAACAAATAACTAATGTCTTCTTTGATATAATGAGAGCAACTAAGAACAAAGCAGGGAGGAAGAGCAGGAAGAAAAGATTAACATTAAACAGATACATGAGGTGGGAGGGAAAGGGAGAGAAAAGGGAAATTGCATGGTAATGGAGGGAGATCCTCATTGTTATACAAAATTACATATAAGAGGTTGTGAGGGGAATGGGAAAATAAACAAGGAGAGAAATGAATTACAGTAGATGGGGTAGAGAGAGAAGATGGGAGGGGAGGGGAGGGGAGATAGTTGAGGATAGGAAAGGTAACAGAATACAACAGTTACTAATAGGGCATTATGTAAAAATGTAGATGTGTAACCGACGTGATTCTGCAATCTGTATTTGGGGCAAAATTGGGAGTTCAAAACCCACCTGAATCAAATGTATGAAATATGATATGTCAAGAGCTTTGTAATGTTTTGAACAACCAATAAAAAAAATAGATTATAGCACAGGGGTACAGTATGTTTACATTCACATACGGTCTGAATGCATGTATGAATTAGTGCTTATAAGCACATACTTTATACAATATGTAGGTCTTTGATAAAAATCAGGGTAATTATTTTAAACATTTTATACTTTTCTTCTCCACTGAAGTTTTAAAAAGTAGAAGCCATATGTATTTTATTTTATATTCATTACACCTAGTAGTGACAGGTATAACAATTTGTTGAATGCATAAAACTATTTTTCAACTTCATTAGCAATTCTAGTTTGTTGAGTCTATAAAAATAAGAAAAGTGGTAGTAGATATAGACAGGTCAATTAATATTTTGATGTAGAAAAGCTGACTCAACTGTAATTTGAGCAATTTTGAAGACTTAGATGAGGACAGCCAAGGATGAGGACAGCCTCAGAAAATTAGCAAGATGCCATCGAAAAAATTTTTTTCAAGTGGCAGCTGGGAGTATATCTCAGTGGTAAAGTCCCCCTGTGTTCATTCCCCAGCACCAAAAAGAGAAAAAAAATGTGATATGTATTTTAAGTGAGCCACATATGAATATATTATTTCTTATAAGCCATCCTCTAAGGAATCCAGAAACTGAATAAATCATAATACCAGAGATTGTCTACTTCATAACCAATAACTTTGTTTTCAAATGATGATACGAAGGCTCAAATTATTTGGGAAAGTGCCTAAATATACATGGGCAAAAAAATCTGAATGGTTACATAATTTATATTTCTCTGCAACTCCTAAGCTTCACAAATGAATATATTCAAGTCATACCTGATTAAAATGCATGTGTTAGAAACAAATTTTTAAAATTAGGCACACTATTTTTTGTTTGTTTTTGAAAAAAAAAAGAAAGGGAATGTTTATTGCTTTGCTAGCAAAGGAGAAAACACAAGGACTCCTGTCCCAAGGGCTGTGATTCTGCTCATTATGAGGAATAGGGGGCTTTTAAAGAGGTGATTCAAAAGCTACATTCCAAGTGTTCACTGTTGAAATTGTAATTCACTTGTCAATTTGGGAGATAATCATTTCTGAGATCATTGGGCACCATCCTCAAAGTCTGAATTATTTTGTTCCTATGGTGGGTGTATACTGAAGGACAGATAGGTCTGCCTAAATAGGAAAAAAGGTAATCCTGTTTCCTCTGAGATTAGGTACAGGGAGAGATTGGGGAGTAGTAGGGAGAGAGAAAGAGAAAGAAATATATTCATTTGAAAAATAAGATGCAGTGGCAGAGCAGCAAAGACTATAATCAAATCATAAATTGGACCATGGTTACATTTCCTTGCTGTCAATTTCTACATTCCATTTCTATGGCAAAATGGGCAACAGTATCTCCAAGCTGCTTCCTATTGAAAGAGGGTGAAGTTAGGGGAAGTACCCAAAATCTTTGTTCTCTATCAGATGGGGTGTGGATGGTTAAGGATATTAAGCATCAGAGCAATCCAGAGATCCACAGTGGCAGATGGCAGGTGACTGAACAAGGCATACATAGGGCAGGGATAGTACTAAGAAAAAAATAAATAAAACAAAGCATTACTTTTTTTGTGAACAATTATCACTAAAGCAATTTCACTAAAGTGATTATCACTAAAGCTAAAGTATTTCAGCCAGTGTCTGAAAACCAGGAAGACAATAACTCATAATCTTATTAGTGCAAAAAAAGATTGAGTTTATCCATGTCAAAGGGTAGGAAGGTTTGTAGGTCTAGGGGATCAGGCTCAAATTAACTTAGGACAAACTTGCAACTCTAGAGTCCTTTGTGATCATTATTATTAGACATGCCCACACTAGAACCCTTCCTGGATAGTCTCCAGCTTTACTTCCTTTTTGAAGGGCTGACACAAGTGCACATTTTAAGTTACATTTTTAGAAACAATATTATTTTTCCTTTTAAATGTCCATATAGGACAGTGCTTAGGCTATACTCTCCTGTCAGGTGTTTAAGACCAAGTTGCTTAAAACTTACCTTGTTCCTATCTACTCTTAAGTCATTCTTGGGGATGTGTGTGAAGCCTCTTGGCTCCTATAGCTTTCTTCTACCACTGGTGCCATCTACCAGGATGGGTCGGCATCTTGCTGACCATATATGACTTCCCTCGGAAGCATCAGGGACATTTCCATCTCCAATGACCCTCTTCTTCAAAGAATGTGCACTGGTTAGCTTCCTGTACTCTAGGGTCCTCTCAATCTCTCTTATTGGCAGATCACGTGACTCACCAAAGTTGGAGGGCCCAGAAAGTAGTCCCATCATTTTCTGGGTGCTAGCTGACCTTCAAGGGCAAGGGCCAAAATGATGGCTGCTTTTTCTTTGGCTCTTTTTCCTTGCTTGAATTTGATTTCCAAGTTTTTGGTTGTAAACATCAGGCCTAAATGTACTGGTTACTTTTTCAAGAGTTGTATCTTGGAGTAAGAATAAAGGCAATGATTTATATAAGTATATTTTCCCAATTTTCTCTTTCTTGTCTTGGTAGGAAAGAAACCAAAAAGCCAATATCTCTGCTAATATACCCATATCTGTGGAGTTCTGGGCCAGAGGACTGACCCATCCTGGAAGAGAATTTTGGTAAGACTTACGATGAGACATGAGACGTGGTGATAGGCATTTGAACAAAGATCATCATGTCTTACATTCTGACATCTCTTTCTGGACATCCATTGTATGTATCTTTTCTTTATGTGAAGTAGAAAAGACTGAAATTTATGGTTCATACTAAAGAAAGATGAATGTCTTTGCAAGATATCTGAGTTCTCTTGGATAAAAGGAATAATTGGGTCAAAATTATGTTAAATATTATCATGCCCTCTTACCTACTATCATAATAGTACCTGCAGTCTACTATGACTTTATTTTATATAATAAACATAATTACATTTTACAAATTTATGTATTTAAAATGTTTAATTTTAAACAAAATTAAGAAGGAAAAAGTTAAGACCTACACAATAGAGTTACAGAACAAAAAAAAAATTATTTTTTATTAGTTTTCAGTCACTACAACAAAGTAACTGAAAGGCAAATAACTTTTAAAAGAAGAGATTTATTTTTGCCTTATGGATTTTTGAGGCCCCCTTCCAAGATAAAGTGTCTCCAACTGTGAAGTACTTTTGGCAAAGTTAATTTATCATGGCAGGAACATTTGGCAGAGCAAAATTAATCTTAACTCATAATTCAGGAACATGAGAAGAAGAAGCCAGGGTTCCACATTCTCCTTCAAGGCATCCCCAATGGCCTAGAGATTTCCCTCTAATAGCAACCTCTTATAAAGGTTCTACCATCTCCCAATAATGCCACCCTGTGAACAAAACCTTTGACACTTGGGCCTTTAGGGAGCATTCAATATTCAAATTTATTGTATTCTACCCCTGATACCCAAAACTTTCTATTCATTTATTCAGTTCTCAATTAGTCAAGGTCTTCATTGATCCAGGATTACTCCAAATTCCAAGTCCAAAGTGTCCTCAAATAAAAGTCAGCTGTAAGTTCCTACTAAAAATGTTACATACTTTGAGAATACAACAGTGAGACAGGTATTACTCCCTATTCCAAAAGGGAGAAATACAGTAATAGGAAGGAGGGATTAATCCAAAGAAAGAATAAAATCCATCAAGACCAACATCAAATCCTAAAGACCCATAACTATCTTGCAGAGCACATGATGATAGGCCACTCTTATGGCCTTGCTAGAAGCAACCCATATGACCACTCTCTCAGGTTGCCTTTGCATGTTCTCTGTACCATTCCTTGATGATTCTTGCATTTTGCTGGCACCTCTGCCTTCCTCAACTTGAACTTCACTCCTACATTTTCACTAGCACAGTCCTGTCAGAATCTTCTTCCAGGGACTCTGGCCCCACAACATATTGCCATCCAAGGTTTTCCTTTGAAATTGGTGGAATCTATATTGACACATAACTCTTACTTTCTGCATGCCTGCAAAATCAGCATTACATAGAAGATAATAATGCCTTTCATGACTATAAACTTTACCTAGAACAATATGAACCATGGCTACACTAGCCTCAGAGTGCCTTTATGGCTGAGCCTGTAGAAAGGAATACTAAGGCAGGCAGGGCACCCAGGGCTCTTTCCTTAAAATATTCTGCCCTGGAAAGTCTTTAAAAACACATTTGCATTTCTACACCTTTGAGTCTGTGATGGGTTAAGTGGCCTTGCCAATTCCTGAGATGCATGTGGAACACCTTCCCTATTGTTCCATTGCATAACATTCTTTTCTTCAGCACTAGCAACTGTATCATTTTTGGCTATACCTTTCGCTACACTTTTTTTTTTCCTAAAACAGAAATAGAAAATGCCGTTGACTATCCAAACAACATACTTCTTAACTGAAGAAGAATTTTCATCATGCAAATTCTTCTGTCCACTGGGGTGAGAGACATAGCCCATGCTCAAATTAAGTAGAAGAAGAAGGAGCTTTGTAAGAGAACATAGTTTATCTATCACCTCATCAGTCCAATTGAAGAAAATCACCTATTTTTTCATATGTCCCTAGAGTGATGGTATCTTTGAATGACAGTTTTTCCTTTTTTTTTCCTTTGAATGACAGTTTTTTTTTTTTTTTGAATGACAGTTTTTCTCTTCAGATGATGGTTCTGGATATAAGTTACCATTAGAAAATAACACATATATTATAAAGAATGTTCAGATAAGTATATTACACACTATACTAATACCAGATGAATTTCTCTCAACTAATAATGCCACTTTTCATCAAATTAAAATATTATATTTAAACAATGAAACTAGTTTTCTTTTAAGAGAAATATGTGATAAGAGATTTTTAAAAGGTAATCAGAGAATATTTGCTCATAAAACTCTTTTCATATTATTAAGAAAAGTGATCTATGCTGTGAAGTAAAATGCTTGTCATTCATGACCTAAATTGTGTTATCAATTGAATAAACATCAGAGTAGGTTAATAATATTTAGCATAATTATTTTTTTAAATAATACAAAACAAAGAGATTGTGTCAAAGTTACTAAAAAAACGATTTAAAAAAACCAATGAGTTTATTTTCTGTTATTGAAAACACTATCCTATTTACTCACCATAAATATTCCATCTCTTAAAAATTATATATCAGGCTGAGATTTGGCTCAGTGGTACAGAGCTTGCCTACCATATGAGAGGCCCTGGGTTCAATCCTCAGCACCACATAAAAATAAATAAAATAAAGGTATTGTTTCCAACTACAACTAAAGAATAAATATTTTAAAAAATTATGCATCATAGTTCAATAAATAAAAACATTTTTACACAAATTCAATTTTGAGACTGCTCATTTTAGCAACAAGCAGGAATATCCTTGATATTATTGTTTCTGACAATTAATGGTGTGTACTCTTCTGGGTTATAATGTGGAAATCCCAAATGATAGGCAAACAGGAATTATATCAAGAAATTAAAAGATTAAAAATATATTAATATGGAGTTACATTTTGTCCCTATCTTCTAAATATCTTTTTTATAACATTGTCTTATTTTGCTTTAAATCAAGTTTCTCTTATATTTAATTCAATTTCTTGAAAGCAGTCTAAAATTTACATGCTTCTTTGTCTACCTATTTTCTATACATAAGTCTGAGGTAATATGATCCTTTAATTTCAGCTCCTGTTTTATCATCATCTACTACATAAAATATCATTTTTTCTTGACAGTTATACTAATCAATCCATCACAGTAGCAAATAATAACATAAACTAATTGTTAAATATTTTGGTACTATTTAGTACTAGCGTGGTATATGAGAGACATCAAAGGACTTGGAGTTAGAAGACCAAGATTTATATCTATTGTACTTTTATTTTTGCATTCTAGCTATATTATTTGTGCATGTCATTTAAACTTCATAAGCCACAGATGTGTCAATGAATAATGATGCCTAGTTCACAGGGTGAATGTGAATATTATAACTGACAACATATGTCTAAAGGCTTAGCATAATGTCAAAGTCATTGAATTTTCTCATTGATTCTTTAACTACATATATTATTACCATGACTCACAGTGGAAAGTGTTATTTACTCAAACTCTTTCCTACACATACACAATTCTAGAGAGCAAATAACAGAACTAACTCTTATCTCTAGCATAATACTAGTAAGAGATCTATATAACCAAGATAGATAGATATATATGCTATTTTTAGGGGTTTTCCCCTCATTTTTCACTTCAAATAATCTACTTTTCTTAGTTACAATTGATAGGATTCAAGTATACAGATAAAGTACTTCATTTTCTTTAGATTTTTAGTGTTTCCAAACAACAAACTCTTTCTTATGGGGCCTCAACACTTTGACTATGTGGGCTTTACAGTCAAGAAATTCACTCATAAGAAATATCATTATTAACAATAACAAGTTCCTAGAATTATCAGAAAAATAATTTACCTGCTTATTAGGTTAAAAAAAAGTTTTTATAAAAGCATAAGACATACATGGAATAGCATGTTATTTAGTTAATTTATTCTTACACACTAAAGTTTAAAAGAGAAATGAATCAGAACTGTAAACAAAATAATTATTATTTAAAAACTAGTAATCAGGCACATTAGCTGCCTCTAGCTTGAATTCCATGTATGATCGCTTAATTGAAATGGTAGAGAAATAAGGTTTAAATCTGATTTTTGAAAGATCTCATTTAATTTGGGGGAGTTAAAAAATATTTTTCATATATTGTCATGCAACACTTGATGAGTATATATTCTGAGAAGTGCATCATTAGGCAGTTTTGTGTGGTTATACCAAAGGGTATACTTCAATCTAGGCACTATGGTCTACTGCACACCTAGGCTACATGGTACAGCCCATTGCTTCTAGGGGTTGTAGCTCAGTGGAAGAGCACTTGCCCAGCATGTGTGAGGCACTAGGTTTGAACATCAGCAGCATATATAAATAAATGAATAAAATGAAACTCCATCAACAACTGACAAAAAAATAGAAATAAAAAAACCTATTCAACATAATAGGGTGTTGAATACTATAGCACTATGATAACTGTAGCACAATGGAAAGTATTTGTGTATCTAAACATATTGAAACCTATTAAAAGTTGCAATATGAAATTATAAAAGATAAATATGGTATAACAATATAGAGTTCTTAACATGAATGAAGCTTTCAGGACTGAAATTCCCCTGGATAAGTGAGTGAGTGAATAATGAATGGATGTGAAGTGAATGTGAAGGTTGGTAAAGTACTGTTTACTACTGTAGACTTTATGAAGGTATGCTGAATTTATGAAATTATTTTTATTTCTTCAATAATAAAATAAATTTAGTCTACTATAGCTATTTTCTATTATAAACTAAATTTTTTTAAAAAAAACTTTTTGACACTTTTTTAATAACATTTTTTTTAATACTTAAACATGTTGTACAACTAGGTAATTTTTTTAGCATCTTATTCTTTAGGCTTTTCAATTTTTAAATTTTTATTTGCTACTTATTTATTAAAACTAAGATATAAACAAACACATTAACTGAAACCTAACCAGTCTCAGGATCATCAATATCACCATCTTCCACCTCTACTGGAAGATCTTAAGGTGCAATAACATGCATTCAACTGTCATTGGCTCTGACTATAAGGCCTTCTAGAATTTTTCCTGAAGAAACTGCTGGAGGCTGTGATACAGTTAACATTTTTCAAGTAGAAGTAAGTTTGAAAACAATGATAAAAGGAATAGTACAGTAAATATATCAGCCAGCTATATAGTCATCTATTATCATTTTCAAGTGTCCTGCAATGTATTTAATTGTATGTGCTAGCTTGTAATATGACTGGGTTTGATGACACCAGCATCATCACAAAAACATGAGGAATTCACTATTTTGTGAAACCACAACAGCCATGTATCACTAGACAATGAGAGTTTTTCATCTTTATTATAATTTTAGGGATTACTATCTTATCTATGGTCTATCATTGACTGAAGCTTTCTTATGCAGTTCATGACTATAACTTTGAACTATTTTAGAATAATATTTATAGATATGGTTTATGTCAAGTTTTCTACTCAGTTGAAAAACTAATTTATCAGGATGTCTATAAAATATTTAATTTATTTGGAAATAGTATACTTACAATAGTTATTACACTGGTTTCAAGTTTCCAAAGCTATGATACTTAAGGTGATGAGAAATAATTCTATGTTCTTGAAGCATTGTGTTTTGATTTGATTTGAAATTTAGTAAAGTACAAAGTAAAAAAAAAAAATCCTTCTATAATCTAATCTCAGATAAGCAGATTTAAATATATTAAAATAATGACTTTCATAGAAATTGGGGGAAAAGGAAACTAATTTTATTGATGCTAATTTTATTGGGAAAGCCACTATTTGGGTGAGAAAAAAAACAAAATTTTACTATCCTGATATAGAAGTGTATATATATTTATTTTTGTTTTAGATATAGTTAACATGTTTCTTTTAAATATAAAATTATAGGTAAAATACTGTTATAGTTTGGGTTTGGGGTGTTCCTCCAAAGTGCCTATGTTTATGCAGACATGTCCAGGGGTGAAATGATTGGCTGATGAAAAGCTGTAACCTAATCAGTTTTTCCTAGTTGGAATGAACTAACGGGGTGGTAACTGAAGGCAGGTTGGTCTTAACTGGAGGAAGTGGGTCAATAGAGCTATGCCCTGGGAGGGTTAATCTTCCCTGTAACATCTTCCTCCTCTCTTTCTGCTTCCTTACCACCATATCCTTAGTTATTTTCCTCTACCATGCTCATCTGCTATGATTCTGTACCTCACACTGGGCCTAGATCAATGGAGTCAACCAGCCATGGATTCAAACTCTGAAACCATGAGCCAAAAGTATTTTGGTCATGCCAACAAAAAACTATGATTTACTAATATATCAATGTACTAACATGACTTAATAAAATAAATTTTAAAATATATTATCATGAAATGACAAATTTGTGGATTTTTTTAGCAAAATTGGCTTTTACCTCATTTTTTCTTTTTATCTTGCTTTATTTCAATACAATATAGTGATTGTTTCTTGTGGTAGATTCTTTATCATAAATTTGATGGATTGCATGTTTATTACATAGAACACTTAGCAATTAAAGCCAGTACAGAAGTTTTTCTGAATTTCCAGACTGTTCTTTAGGGTATAAAGTATAGTTTACCTAATTTTAATAGTTGAGATCAGAAGTGAACATACAAGTTTGCATTTTAAAAGTTAAAAAAAATTCAAATGTGAATTAAACTTAATAGGTATATGCTTACAAAAGTAAATAATAATAATTAAAATGATTTAGTATCATTCAATACATTTATAAAAGTTTAGGGATTGTTTTGTTCCAATATTTGCATCTGTAGCTGACAAACTTGTCTTGAAGAACTCAGTAGCATGTAACTCATTTTCCATATCTTTATATTTTAAGAAACAAGAACAACTTCCCACCGCCATTACAACAACAAAAACCAATAAAATTAACAAATGGAATTCAAAGGAAATTTTTTATTAGTTATAGGAATTCGGGTGGGTGGTTAGTTTATGCTCCACATGTTAATATTTTGCCAAACTTTGTCCTGTATTTACCAGATGTCCTAACTGAAAACCTCTTAGTTGATGCTCTCCTTAAATGCTGCTTCTGTCCAGGGGCCTCAGTGGAGAAGACTGCTACTAATAACTCTCCCTAGATGTAAGAATAAAAATCAGTCTTTCTTCTTTAAAAGATAAGTACAGAAACTGGGAAGAAAATAATTTTAATTTCAATAAAAATTTTATTTTACACATTGGATAGGCAGAAAGGGAGATGTTTATCCAGATAAGAATACTTATTGAATGGAACGCTTTGAGACAGTTTTAATAAGGACAATCTTCTTACCTACAAATGAAAGAAGTTGGCCAAGAAATCTTATTGAAAACTTCAGCCACTTCAAAACATTGTTATAACTCTTGTTTCTTCTAAATATATCGACTTAGTATAAGTGACAAATGCCCTGTACAAACCTGTACAAAATCTTTAAAAACAAAATTCTATAATTTACTCCCTAAAGGAAACAAATAAAAATGAAAGGGAACTCAAAGAAAGATAGTCATCAGAGCATTAGTCAAAAGAAAATTAATAAAAAATTTCATGAAATCAAGCAATATTAATTAAATAACCATTATACTAAAATGGAATTCTATAAGAATCATAATAATTTTTTCATAATATTTTTTGTAAATGTAGAGAATTAGGTTAATTTCTACATTACAAGCATATAGGAAGTTTTACTGATATTTACTATGAAGAGATACAATGTCCACAAATAATCAAACAACATGAGATATATATATATATATATATATATACACACACACACACACACACACATATATATATATATATATACACATAAAAGAAAAATGATTGTAAAATGAAAATTTTCAAATGATGGCAATGATATAGAGAAACGAGAGTGATATGCACTGCTGTCGAGGATGGAAGTTATTTTGAAAATTAACAAATTAGCAACTATTAGAATGAAAAATATTAAAAGTCCATAAATCTGTAATTTATAATCCCAATTGTGATGTTCTGTCAGTGCAACTAATACAGGCATAGAAGAAATGCATTAAATGCGAGTGTTAGGTGAAAGAAAATATGCAAGAAGAACCCTAGGAGAAGTAATATTTAACTTAATTCCATGCACCTGTGTCACCATATCATTTCACATCAGTCATATCAACATAACAGCAACCCACTCCCATGGCCATAGCCCAAAATTCAGGAATTCATTTTCTAAGATTGCCTATATTTCTAGTTTACTATCTCTAATTAACTATTTCCAACAGAAGAATATAATCCTTTGACCTTACCACCATTTTACATAGAAAATGCCACCCTCTCACCATTTTTTCTTTCACATCAGTGATATTAACAGCCATAATCAGAGTCAGCTACATAATTTGTGGTAGTGGTGATGAATGAAATCATAAGACTCTTTTTTAAAAAGCTATAAATATGCCATTACAAGTATTAGTATTTAACAACTTTTTCCTTTAAAATACTTTATTGCTTATAATATACAATAGGGATCATTGAAATTATCATGAATTTCACTATTCAACATTGTATAATGTTATGACAGATTTAAATGCACATAAAAGAGTAATTAACTCATGCAGAGTAATCCACATTTGATATGTCAGATACACACATACATTTCTCTCTTATCAAAACAATGAAAATGCTGCCCCAAAGTAAGTGTTTTTCTTTACTCTTGATGTTCATTCTACCAATATCCACTACCTTTGACTTATTGATGAGTAAGGAATGACTAAAAGAACAAGAAACTAGGGGTTATTCTTTGTTTGTTTTTCCTTCTACATCATATTTACAGTGTAAAAGCTTGGCTAATACAGGGAAGTAACTTGAGTAAAAAGTACATTTTTAAATTCTTTGGTCACTAATGTTTTACTTATCACATTTACATTCTTTACACATTTGAAGCAAGCTCTGGTCCCAACAGATAATGTGACTCTTTCGGGCTATCAATCTCCCTGCTTACTCTGTCATAATGTGTTCACGTGGAATGGATGCACAGACTTCCAGTAGACCCAGGATGTAAATGAGTCTATAAGAAAGAAAAGGTTAGGTGTGTTCAGGAAGCCACCTAGAATTCTGTATGATATTTTCAAACAATGTAGCAAGGTATGTTGCATAAAACCAGGAGGACATCTATTCTGCTCATAGGCATGCTTCCTTGCTTCACGGAATTTCATTTACTTAAGTTCAACGATAAATTTACAAAGGATTACGAAGCTTTAATGTGGGGCCCTTGTGAGAGCAGAGTACTGTGTGACTACATTTACTGCACACCTATGAAGCTAGACCTGGCCAGTACAGCATCATTATCACTCTGCTACATGCAGACTGAACTCATTGTCTCCCTTGTTCTTCACACTTACTTAAAAACCAGTCCAGCTGTCCTGTTACGCTAGACCTGCATCCACATAAAGAGTGCTGAAAACACACACACACACACAAACATATCTCAATTGAGACTGCATTTAGAATCTATTGCAGTCCTAATGCACTTCACTATCAACCAATTTTCTTATACTTCAGATGACTTTTCCACTCCTCTTCCCACCTCCAATCACCTGCCTTATGCTTAGGTGATTACATTGTTATTTAATGAAGAATTTGGAATTAATATGAAGACAGCTTTCATGTCCTTTCATATCACTTTTCCTTCTTTATTTGGTCACTTTCATCAAAAAATATAGTAAAATATTTTATATTAAAAAAATATCTTCCCTTGTCTATATTTCCTTCTGCCCTACCTAGCATTCTTTATGTAACATCTACAAAATGTTTCATCAACTCATTATATCCTTATCCTCCACATTGCTCTTAACTCAACAAAATCCCATTCTACTGCTACACCCGAACGAATTATATGTAGCTCAACAACCATCATATACCTCAGCACATAATTATTTTCATTTCAAATACCAGTAATATATTAAGACATTTATATGCCCTTCATTTCTCTAACACCATTCTCCATTTAGCATCTGGGAAGAGTTCTCTCACCTTTTCTTTTCTTACTAGCATAGCTGCTTGTTTTCATTCTAGCTGATCTACTTTTTGGAGCTGATGTACTTTTGTAGCCTTCTAAATGTGAAGTACATAAGCTTAAACTTTGGACAGATTCCATTTTTTTTAATCTACAACCATTCTCTGTATCATTGATTCTCAGCCTAATTGCACATAGGAATACCTTGAGAAATTTTAAAATATGTAATTTTTATTTTATTTCCTTACTCTGGATGTTAAGATAATTAATTCCCTGGCTGATTCTAATTTCCAGGCAAGATTGAGAACCACCACTCCAGGTCAAATTATTCAAGCCCTTGATTTACATAACGTTTATGCTGGCTGCATATTAGAATCACCTGAGTATTTCAATACATGCATGAACACACATATAGCCACACTAACATACCTATTCCTTCCAATTCTGAATAAATTCCCTTCCTCTGAGATTCATTAACTTATGTATTTTAAATACCTCTAGGTTATTCTAGTAAGTAGCCAAAATTGTAAACCATTAATAAATTAATAAATATGATGACTTCAAATTTAAATCTATAATCAAATCTCTCTTAAATCCAATGATGTATATAAGGCTGTATTTTTAATATCCATACTTGGATATATAAATTATATGTTAAACTTTTTTTCTATAATTTAACTATCTCTTTACACCTCAAATATACCCCAGTCATTCATCAATCTATCATTTACTTAGCAATTATGTGCCACATAATATGTAGGCAACTAATCAGGGAAGAAAACTTAAAACCCCAACCTCCTCATCTAGACTCCACATGGATACAAACCATTAATAAGATAAAAAATTGTAAATGTGTGTATATACATATAATAAATATATACCTTGTATCTATAATTTTTGTAGGCTTAAACCTACAGGTGTTTCACTATTTTTTTAACTTAATTTTCAGAGATTCTGTGGTATCTACCTGAAAAATATATGTGCTATCTAACCACTATTCACTGGCTCCATTGCTATGACCCTGATGCTAACTACCTTTTCTCAAATGAAATATGACAACATTCACCTAGCATGTACCTTATTTTGACTTTTGTAACCATGAAAGTCTCTTCTCCACACACTCTATGAAAGATCATTGTAAAATGGAAATCAGATGATGTCACTTTCTAGCTCAAAGATCTCTAAAGCCTTTGATTCTTTATTAAATTAAAACCCAAAGTGTTATAATGGTATTGAATTCCCTAAGTAATGAAAAAAAGTTTAATATCTTTCCATCTTTGTCAGCCGTTCTGTAGCCCTCTCTCTGTTTGTTTCAGTCACTCTAATGCAGCTTTACCTAGAGCACATAGCAAGGTTCTCTGGTCTCCGCTTGCTTGTCTGCCCCATCTTCAACATAAACTCATGACTCTCAGTTCTTGTTGGGGACATCTTTTTCTATATAATATATTTGCTGTTCTCAAAGCACTTTACATTGTTTTTTCTTTATCTACCATGTTTAGATTTTTATTTGTTTGTTTAATGCATTTCTTCCTAACTAGATACACAATTCAGTGAACAGAAATTTGGGTTACTATCATTTTCCCAGTGATATGAATAGCTGTATGTATGTGCTACCAACTTGATGAACATTTCTTGGATGGATCAATTAGCTAATATTGTATTTAATGTTTAATCTGATTTATTTAATATACACAACACATAACAACAAAAAGAACAATTAATCCAATCAAATAATGGCCAAATAATGTGAACAGACACTTTTCAAAAGAATAATTACAAACAGCAAATAAATATATAAAAATATGCTCAGTAGCTTTAGTCATCACGGAAAGGCAAAGAAAATCAATATTTTCAAAAAAAAACCCAAACCCTAGCAATGCTGGCAAGAATGTACAGAAAAAGGGACCCTTACACATCATTGGTGGGAATTGTAAATAGTGCAGCCAATATGAAAAAAAATATATGGAGGTTCCTCAAAAAAACAAAAATAGAATTACCATATGATCCAGCTACAAAATTCCTTGATGTACACCTGAAGGAAATGAAGTGAGGAGACAAAAGTGATACCTGCATGTTTGTTATTTGACACTATACACAATAGCTAAGATATGGAATCAGCCTAGATGCACATCAACAGATAAATGTATGTATATGTGCAAAAAGAAAGTATGCTATATGTGCAAAATGGAATATTATTTACCCATAAAGGAGAATGATTTGCTGGAAAATGAATGGAACAGGAGGACATCATGTTAATGAAATCAGTCACACAGAAAGACAAGTATTGCATGTTTTCTTTCATATGTGAAAGTTGAAACAACAACAATAACGAGATGGACTGAAAGTAGAAGAACTATCAGGGAAGGGGATCAGAATTGAGCGAGTGGGAAGAGAAGGGAGGGAAAAGGAGCATAGAAGGGAAAGCCGATAGGATCAAACCATGATCTGTGCTTTTCTAAAAGTATCACGTTATTCATTACTGTGCACGATTAATATGTACTAATAATTATAATAAAAAGAAAAATACATAAGATAAAATTTTAGCATAATAAATGAAATATATATTAACATTACCCAGGGTAATGGTTCTATGAATGACAATTTCTTTTTTGGTACTGGATACCCAGGGGTGCTTAACCACTGAGCCACATCCCCAGTCCTTTAAAACTTTTATTTAGAGACAGGTCTCATTAAGTTTCTTAGGGCCTCCTAAGTTGCTCAGGCCATTTTTAAACTTGCAATCCTTCTGCCTCAGGCTCCCCAGCTGCTCAGATTATAGGCATGGGCCACCATGCCCAGCTGAATGACAATATTTTATTCATTATATTTTTTCTAAGAATACACACACACATGTACACACACATACACAATATATTATCTATTACATATATGAGCATAATCTGTAAGTACTATAAGATTTCTACTTTTAGTTGTAGATATCAATTTTAGACATAAACTATACTTTTTAAAAAATGACAACATGATAAACACCATAACTTTTCTATTGCAAATCTTTGCTTTGTACTTAAAGTTTATGTATCTCTCCATCTACCATCTAACTATCCGTGTAACTTTATAATTCTTTTAACAACAGTTCATTTACACTTCAACATTCTGAGAAGGATTTATGTTACCCTACTCTTGGTTACACACATTTAATCAGTTTGTAAATTTTAGGATTCTTGCCAATGCTGAGAGAACAATTAGGTTACTTAAACTAAGTGATAATTTTCTAATTAATTCAATTAAATACTCATTTAAGTGTCTTTGGCTTGGGGGAGGATAATACCAAAAATCTATAGCTGGACTCATATCTGGCTTTGTGCCTAGAAACACTGAACTGTGATATTAAGTAGTCACATGAGTAAGTAGGAACAAACATTAAGAAAAATTAAGCTATTATGTCTAAGAGCAAGAAGCTTACACATTGAGTTATAAATTTGCCTTTAACTCACAGTTGTTTAAAAGTGTAATCGATCTGTGAATACTAAGAAATGAGAATCAGCTTTGAAGTTTTTCCACAATCAAATTTACTGTAGAAAAGCTTCACTTGAAGTCAAACAGAGTCAGAGATCTGCATGCAGGGTATCCCCCGAAGGAATCTCTTGGCCTTGACACCTGTGGAAGAATGAAGGAAGCATGATTGGGGATAGGGAGTACTGGATCTGGTGTGATGCTACAGGGTTGCCCTTCACTGAGGCTGTGAGTCTAGGCATTTATTTCTCTGCACTGAACAATTGTTAGTGCAGAATCCTCAGTCTGGAGCCTATCCTGGAGATGGACTCAGTTGGCCAACATTCCCAAAGCAGCCAACATTCCCAAAGCTGAGGAAATAATTGCTTCAGTTTTGAAATGGATGCACAGATGTGAATATAGGAGGTATGCAGTTTATGTATATGTTTATTAAAGTCTTAATAAGATGCTGAGCACAGTGATGACTACTAAAAATCTTATGCATTCTAACAGGTGTTTTATCAAATTTTCAAATGTGAAAATTTAGTTTTTCTGAAACCAAAAGCTTAATCTTTTTTTTTTACTTTTCATAACTTTAGTAAAAGTAATCATGTTCATTTTTTTATCATTTTACCTCATCATTTTTGTTGTGAATGAATTGACTACATCAGGATTCTCTAATTTGCATGACATGTAGATCTATATTCTAGTCAATGCCAACTGCTTCATTACTACAGCCTTGTTCAAAATCGAAATCAGGTGCGTCCTTCAAACTTTCTTTTCAAGGTTGCTTAGCCTATACTATATATTTTTGTTTTACATGTTCATTTTGAAATAATATTTTTATCTTTAACTCTTAGTAGGGTCACATCAAGTCTGTTGCTCAATTTGCTGAGAATTTCCATCTTAATAATATTTGGTTTTCCAATCCAAGAACATCTTTTATCTCTGTATTTATTTTGGTATTTGCTAATTTTTCTTGGCAATGTTTTATAGTTTTTAGTTTATAAGCATAATACTTGAATATGTATAGTGTTTAAATACATAAAGTTCAATCTATCAATGTAGAATAATGACAACAAGAGTATATTAATTTATTGATTTTAATGTATCTTCATTTAGATCTTATTTGTTGTGGAATTTATTCACATAGAACAGCTGACTTTACTCATATGCATTTACTCATATGCATCTGCTTTAAAGTCTGGAATGGATAAGATGGTCAACTTCCTTCCTCAGGAGATCTTTTGCTATAATGTATCAGAGAAACCAGATTTGTTCACAGGGTGTCAATGTTCCAAAAGTTCAAACCTTATTAAGAAACTTACTTATTAATTATAAGCTTAATTATTCTAACACCTGAGCAATCTGAGATTACTACACCACTGTATGAACTCCTCAGAAGACACTGGTTACTATAAGTCATTAATTTAACAACCTCATACTAGAATAACAAATGATGGCCAAATCTCATAGCTTAGAATAAGAAGAGTTGATTTTCACTCACATTACATATTCATTGCAGATAGATGTAGATCTACTCCATCACTTTGGGATCATCACTCTGGAATCTAGTGATCAGAGGACTTACTGTCCCAAACCCAACTCATATTTCATAGGCCAAATAAACTGATTTAACAGGAAAGGATTATGTCATACTTCCTTACAAAAGGACATTCCACAGCAAATATATTTGTAGATTAACAATGTGTTGTTTAATTCATGTTTTTAAACAAAATAAGGTCCAATTTATTAATGTTCACCTATCCAGATAAAATAAAATGGATTCCTATTCAGGTAGTATTTTGCCGATTTATAAATATGATTAACTTTTTATACTTATAAATCAGCAATCTAAATGGTTGAATATACCACATAAATTGTTGTTAAATAACAGTTTGTGTCTTTTGGTTAATTTTGTTGCATTTTGGTCTGCTAAGTATTTTATTATTATATTCTATTATGTTCTTTTCATACCAATTCTTTTTGGGGTATGTGGGTTGTAAAAAATTTCCATTTATTTAGGTTATATTTTATTATTAAAGTTATTTATTTGAATTAATGTTATTGTATTATATTTTCATGGTTCATAAATTTGTGTTCTCTGTATATTTCTGCAATTTCAAACTGAATTTTAATGGCTTGTTCACAAAAATATTTGCAATTTTACTCTCCTTGTATCTGCGTATTTTAAATGTGACTGTAATTTCTCTTAAGAGACTACATTCATGAGAAGCCTTTTAGTTTTAATCTGTCCCATTTACTAATTCTTGATTTTACTTCTTGTGCTTTAGGAGTCTTGTTAAGGAAGTCAGATGCTAACCCAACATGGTAAATATTTGGGCCTACATTTATTTCTATTAGGTGCAATGTCTCTGTTCTAGTGCCTAAATCTTTGATCGACTTTGAGTTGAATTTCATGCAAGGTGAAAGATAAAGGTTTAATTTCATTTTTGTTACATGTGGATTTCCAATTTTCCCGGAACCATTTATTGCATAGGTTATCTTTTCTCCAGTGAATGTTTTTGGTGCCCTTGTCTAGAATGAGATAACTAATATAAGTGGGTTTCTCTCTGTATCTTCTATTTTATACCATTGGTCTACATGTCTGTTTTGATGCAATACCATGCTGTTTTTGTTAGTATGGCTCTGTAGTTTAATTTAAGGTCTGGTATTATGATGCCTCCTGCTTCACTCTTCTTGCTAAAAACTGCTTTCCCTATTCTGTTTTTTTTTTTTTAATTTTTTAAAATTAATTTCATAATTGCTTTTTCTAGTTCTATGAAGAATTTTGTTGGGATTTTAATTGGAATCACATTAAATCTGTAAAACAATTTTGATAGTCTGGCCATTTTGACAATATTAATTCTGCCTATCAAGAAATATGGGAGATCTTTCCATTAAGGTCTTCTTCAATTTATTTCTTTAGTGTTCTGTGATTTTCATTGTAGATATATTTTACCTCTTTTGTTAGATTGATTTCCAAGTATTTTATATTTTTGAAGCTATTGTGAATGGGTAGTTTTCCTAATGAAAAAAAATATATTCCATTATATATGATGACTCAGAATTCATTCTACTGTCATGTATAGCTAATTAAAACAAATTAAAATTATTTTATAAAGAGACTTCATGCATATTCTTAATTTTTTATTTTTATTTTTTAGTACCAGGTATTGAACCCATGTATTTTTAACCACTGACCACATCTACAGTCCTTTTTGGTACTTTTGTTTTTTTTAAGACAAAGTCTTGCTAACTGTCTGAGGGTTTCTAAACTGTTGAGGCTGGCTTTGAACCTGTCTTAGCCTCCCAATTGCTGGGATTACAGGCATGCACCATCATGCCCAGTTGAAACTGTGCTATTTCAGCTTGCTTTGCTACTTTGAAAAGCACCATTATTTTGTTTCATGTCAAGGTATTACAGTGCTTTTTATTCTTCCATTTGTTTACTTTGGGACCTGATTTTTCTACCATGTAAATATTATCAGAATAATTAATGAATGCTGAGAAACAAATGTCTCAGTTACCCCCATTTTCCAAATACACAGCCCCAACCAACTGCCAAATTCAAAGCCACCCAGTTGACCAGTAAGTGATTGCAGATTCATGAGTGGAGTGTACTACCCTATATACCAGCACAAATTTCTGACCAAAAGATCATAAACCATATAAATAACTATCGTTTCAAGACATTAAATTGGCTATGGTTTGTCAAACAGCAAAACATAGCTGACACCAGGCAATACAGATATAATGCATTTCCACAATGAAATTTCATAGGTTGGCATTTTTTCACTCAAGTTGTTATGTACAGAATTTTGTTAACAGGTTATGTCTGCTCTACATTTCTTCCCATATTTCCTACAACTTGACATTAGATAATAGAGTGTGTTGTATTACAGTTCCATATTTATCATATAACAAGAATCCTTATATTTGTAAGTTTGATACTGAGATCTCTGCATTTTTATTGATTAGTTTGTCTATTCTGAATCCTTATCCACACTCTTAATTATTGTGAGTATAAAATATTTAAAATTGCATAGAAAAATTCCAATTTTATTTTTAGTTTTTTTCAGAGTATCATGGCTATGATTATGTCTTTGATTTTTGTCAAATCTATGCAAAAATCATTGATTTTTTGTTTTCATTTCATAACATCATAATTAATGAGATAATTTTTATATCTGATACTTAGTGGAGATCAGACATATTAAAATATAAATATCTATAAATATTTGTTTCTTGAAATAATATATGAATTTCCCCATAGAAGTTCTAAAGTATATTATTATATTTGTTCTTGAGAAATTTATTTTTCCAGATACTTTGTTAAAGAGTATATTCTTATAAAACACTATTTCTTGAGTATGTAGATATAATTTTACTTTTCATCTTTATCCAAAAAAGTTATCAATGTCTTTTCCTGACTCCAAGGATTTGTATTTCATTTTATTTACCATGTTCACAATAATTTCACTTTAAAACACTTAGAATTTTGATGATTACATCTTATAATTTATCACTGATTAGGTAAAAACTTGGTGAATTTATAATGTAGTGTTGAGCTTACAGAACTCTCCCTGTGGGTTATTGTATACATTAATAAAAGCAGAACAACCAGATAGTCTGCGCTTCACAGTTTAATACACTAAGTAGTAAACATAATCATACCATTCTTCCTCTCTAAATTTAAATATAATTCTAATCAAATTTCTAGTTGGAATAATCATTTTATAGGAAATATGGTAGAGAAACACAGTAAATGTCTACCAGAAGGCAATTTGCCAGGTAACAAATTTGTATAAATCTATAAAACAAATAACTTGATCTTTTCAATAAGTTAATGCCAAAGTAAAAGCATTTCTAAAAGAGTTTTTCTCTAACATTTTGTATCATGTTTAGAGATTTTTCATTGAAGTCTCCACTGCTCCAATCACCTTGATTAATTTATGCAGGAATGTGGAATGTTAAACTCAACTGCAGCTTAGTCACTACAGTCCTGAGCCAAAAGGGAAGTGGAAAAGTCACTATAAAGGCAGAAAAATAAAACCACAAAATTTATTTTGATTGATGCAATTTTTAAAGTTCTGAAAAATATTCTTCCTATGGATCAACTAATAAAGACATGCAAATCTAAGTGTTCATAAAACTCAAATATAGTATTGGTGAATAACATGTTGGATGGTAGACTTTAAAATCATTAGAAATGCAATTTTCTATTTATTTCAACTTATTTTGTGTCTGTACATGCTATCCATTTGGAAACTAAATTTTGTCTTATTAAATAATAGTTGCAAAAAGCACAAATTAGACACCATAAAGAGTAAAAAAAAATCAGTGAAATTGATACCTGCATGTGCAGAAATATTCGAAGAATATAAAGTTTTCCCCATAACAATTGCTATACAAATTCAAACAATTATATATTTTCTTTTATGAATGTTACACAATCCAATTCAGCCTTCACAGCATTAATGACAATAACAATGTTGAAAGAAAGATGCTATTTGCTGAGAGCAGATAGAGCAAAACAAAGCACATTTATCTTCTATTTACTGACCCATCTTTAAATGGATTCTTGTAAGAAAAATTCAAATTATACTTTTTAATTCAACTTCAAGATAAAATAGAATTACAACATTTTCCAAAAGAAAAATTTTATAGGGCAATGTATATTCCGATCCATATATAGGGTGTAATTAATATTATTACAGTTAAATGCATAAATAAGACAAGGGAGATCATGATTTGACCAAGATCACAAATGTTTTATCATACTTTATGTTTATGATGTGAAATGTTTATCACACTTAAAATGTTGCAGAAAATATTAATGTCAATTCATAAGAATAATGATCATTCCATGTAATCTTCTATGGTGGAAAGAGAATAAGCATTGACCTCTCTGAATTGTGCTACAAATGTATGAATAATAGTGAACAGCCAGAAATTGAACTTATGCAGTAGAGATGCCGAGTCACTGCTAAAGTGATATATGAAACTATTAATGGACCTCAGCAAGACTATCTCTTTTTCCTCGTGCCAATAACCCAAAAGATGAAATGTAACTCACTGTGAAGGACAAAAATAAATGTGTCAGACATGATATGTTAGTCCTGAAAAAGAGAGAAAGTGCACTTTTTTTGAATAGCATATTAATAAAAATGATTAATTTCTTTCTTCCCTTCCCTACCATATCTAGAACAGTAATTTCAATGCATACAAATTCAAAGGTTTTTGGTAGTGTTAGTCATTTTTCTTCTCATAATGAATTCATTGTAGTTGAGTCATTCAGTTTTGGAGACACTAATGATTTACTGAATTGTTATTTTGTTTATAAAAGTACTGTATGCAAGAAAATGATGAGGAAATATAAACTTATTTTGTAACCTTGGATAAAGCATTCTTCCTTCTATAAAGTAGACATGCTTTTCAGTTTCAAAATTTAATGGAAATATGTGAAGATGTTCAGAATGAACCAGAGTCTTAGGCAGTGTTCTATAAAAGTGCATATGGCACAGATAAATAACAGTAGAATAATGGATTATTGTATGTTAATGCTAATTAATCATAATCAACTCTAGAGCATTTTCCCCAACAACAACAAAATAGTTTTGAAAACACAGAGTTAAAAAGCATTCTAGGAAGAATATGTCATGAAGTTTGTCTTTTCCTCCTTTACACTGAACACACTATACAAACATTATGTCGCTTATGAATGACAATTTGGGTTCATAGACTAATGAACTCTTGAGTTCTGGAAAAGAAAATCGGGTATTGCAAGTTTTCCCCAACATTTTTGGGCAGTTGCCTCCAGAACAGATTACATTTCTCTTCCCAGTTGAAACTTTAAGAGTGTTTCACGATATTAGCAGTCTAAGTAATCTCCCCAAATAAATTAAAGAAGTGAACCAAATCTCTCTAATTCTCAGAAAATACTTAGAAAATAGAGAGAAGGGAGGATTCTTTTATGTACATCAATACAATATGTACACATCTATACTTTTCGGATGGTTCATTTAGGGCAGGCTTGGATTTGTATCAAAGCAAGATTATCACAACTTTTACAAAGTTTTTACAACTTGTAAAAGTTTATAGGTAGTCAAAGGACAATAACAACAGTTTTAAAATTAGGAGATAGCAACACTTGCCTACATAAAAATTAGTGACAAGTATGTGGAAACAGAAGGCGTATTTGTAAGGTACACAATAAACAAAGTTTGTATATACTTTTTTTTGTATACATGTTTGTAAGAAAAACATGATTAACAATATTGATTAGTTGATATGAATAGAACATTCACCAAAAAAAATAAAAAATAAAAAGAAATTAAACTGGATAAATTCACATTCAGGTGGAATTAAAGGTAATAAGGATTTGACATTTTACACGTATCAGACTATTAAATTTAGAAAAAAAAGTGTTACTGCTTTTGAAGATTACTGAAAAATGACACTTCCATTAATTTTGTAAAAATTTAAATTGCTTTTAAGATAAGCAAAATTAATGAGCAGCAGTTAAAAAAATAATGTGTATTATTACAAATTTTTTGTAATAAAGCTTTTTGCAAGTATTGTTTTAGTGAACTACAAAGTAGAAATAATCCAAATGACTATCATTTGAAGCATATGAAAAAAATGTGACATATATCCACTATGAAGTATTACATAGCCATTAAAATATGAGACCTCTACAAGTTTATTGCATATTTATCAGTTGACCTGGAAATATTTTCCAGAGTATTATCCACTGAAACAACATGAAACTAATCCCACTTTAAAGACATAATATAACAAAAGTCCCTATGTATTTCTCTATATGATTAAAGTAGTAAAAATAAACTTATAGAGTTTTCATATTATATTGTTAATATGAATTGTCTGGTTGAGTATTAACTTAATAAGAGGATAAGAGGTACTGAGGTCAAAAGTAAAAAGAAAACGTGCATACAAAAAGTTGGCTTGTTTGTTATTTAAATTTTTGCATATATATATATATTTTTTCACAACAGTGGTAATGAAAATATTTCTAAGAAAGCAATCATTTGTAAAGGAGGTATATTGTCTGAAGAGACAGTTCTATCTATATATCTATGTCTGTATCTATTTATCTATCTATCCATATATATATATATTTCACAGGAATTTACAGACATAGTCACATTTTTTTTTTTAGTCACATTTTCTTGAAGAATTGTTGAGCATCATTTACATGGGCCATAGGCTAATTACAGTGCTGTAGACTATTGAGGGCCAAGCTATCAAGAGAACAGGATTTCAACCTTGAGGCATAATAGAAATGAAAAGAAAGACACAGAGTCATTAAGAGAAAGAAAAGAAGGGACAGAAATTTATCTTTTGGTCACTTCTGAAATCTTAATTTTTTTAACTTATGTATTTCAATAAACATTGCCTTTGAAATACTTAATTCTTCTTTGTGCCCAACTATTGCTTAAGTTTTACCTGATAATAGTTGTATATATTTATGAAGTACAGTGTGATGTTTTGATAAATGAATACCTTCTGGAATAATTTAATCCAGCTATCCATCACATCACATCTTTATTAATATTTTTTTTTATTTTGAGAAGATATGTAATCTAGTATTTTAGTTGTTTTGAAATATCTCGTAGGTTATTACAAACTATAGTCATCATGTTGTACACTAGATCACTAAAACTTACTGCTCCTAATACTCTGTACCTTTTGACTAACATCGCCTCTTTCCCCACACGCCACAGCCTCTGTGAACTGCATTTTTAAAGGGCTGAACCGCTGCCAGAAAAGTGAGCCCAATCAAAGCCCCATCTCAATTGCAGTAACTCAAGCTACAGTATACTGATTGATTTGGATTATAATAAAGATGACTGTATTTTAGAGAAAGGCCTCTAAATATACTATATGCTATGTAATCTATGTTATATATGTGTGATATATATATTTATATATATGCCCTATATATGTGACCTCTAAAAGATGAACAGATGACTCTGTTTCAAAGAAAAATATTGAATATTATATGTGTATATATACATGTGTACAGAGAAAGAGAGAAGAAGAAGGGGAAGAAGAGAAGAGGAGGAGGAAGGAGAGGTTTAGAAGGAAATGTTAAAAGGAAGACATTGTTTTCCTGTGGTATCTAATCTAAGATTTCTGGGAAAAGAGTGAAACAATGTTTGTTTGTTTGTTTGTGACTTTTATTTTGTCTGAAGAGACAGTTTTGTTTCTGTAGAGAACAGACTTACTTGAATTCAGTTTGACCCAAATCTGGATTATGATTTTTTAGTCCAAAAAAAAAAAAAAAGAACATGGCATAAGTTCAGGTAAAGGAACTAACAAACTCCTCCTGCAAAGAAGTTTAAACAAATGCAGCTGAACAAGACATATCTAACATTTTTATTTGAAGAGGTTTGAGTAATATATATGAATGAATCTGATGTGGCTCAGGGTTGCATCTCTTGTTGGTAGAGAAGGAAGCCAAGCACATTGTGGGGTCCTTCAAAGGGGATTTAAATGCCCCTTGATAGCAATTTACATAAGATATACACTAGTAATAATAGCTAAAATATATTTAGTTTTATGTATAGGTCATTAGTCTAACAAACTTACATTGTCATTTCATCTTTAATAAACTTATAAAGTATTTACTATATTAAAACTTATTTTATAGAAAAATCAATTAAGGTACAATTAATTGCCTTCATCAAGTTTATATCTCTAACAGTTGGTAAAGCTGGAATTCAAACCTGAGTAAACTGACTCAAAAAAAGCTGTGCTCTCCATCACCTTCTGAATTCCATCTCCTTTGATGGCATGAAATTGGATGGAAAGATTCACTCTAGTCCAAGAGAAGAATATGATACTATATAAGGAAACGGGATGACTCTGATCTGGAGGTTAATGGAAAGAGAAACAGTTGTAAGGAAAGATCAGATCATCCTGTCTCTTCATCCTCACTCAGATTCTAAAAATACACAAAGGAAATACAACATGGAATGGGGTAGAGGGAATTGTATGTGCTGTGCGTAGCTCTTTGCATGTCTCATGCATGCTGCAAGCTTTCCAAGCACTCCCTCACAGAAGCAATCCGCTTGAGGTGCTGAGTACTGGATCATAATAGTGAAGGGAGTTGGGTAAATAAATGAGCTGAGGGAGAACTTCTGGTTTGCCGAATTACTGTGTGAACTAGGAATAAGATTCAGAAATCCCTGAAGCCTTGGTGACAGAATGATAAAAGCTGTGAGTCACAATGTACAATTAAAATATCTCGTGGGAAATTCAAGATGAAAATAATTCTTGAGGCCAAGGATAAGTGGGAGTTAATACAGCCAATAGTCACAACTCAGAGTCCAATAGGAAGATCAGATCTGCCATTTTCTAAACACCAGAACAGTTCAGAAGATACTGCAGGGATTTATGGTCTTTGTCTCCCTCCACTGTCTGATGTCATATAGATTTGACCTTTCCATTAAAAAAAAATCTATTTTGAATAAGAAAAAGGACTATATTTAAATGACAAAGGTTTTACACACCAAAAGAGGAATCCATCCAAAAGAAATGATTTACGCTGGGAGGCAGTAAAATCCTATAAAGTACCAAGTGTGCAGTACTTTATTAGTGGGTCCCCCTTCTTAGTAACTAGGAGTTGGCTTATGAGACAATCAACATAGTTATAGGAATACAGAAGAAACATTTTTAAAATTTTTTTCCACCTTATGTTGTGTAAATAATAGCTGTAGTAACATTAAATATATCCAGACAACCTTAATTTTTTTAAAAAAACATTTAGGTAAATAAAATATTTTGGACAGGCATTCTCAGCACATTAAAATTATTTTTTTCTAAGTACCCCCAAACTGATATAAGCATGCAATATAACTACAATACATCAAATTTTGAAGTTTCAAATGTTTATAGGAAATTAATGAAAATCATTATTTCTCTTCACACCATAAGTATCAGCATCATGAGAAATAATGATCACTTGACACCATCAGACATCACCTGAAAAGTGCTCTCCCTATTCTATGCCTGATTAGAACAGGAACACAGCATTTTTAGGACTTTACGTATAAATGTTGATTCATTTCAGCAGATGGCAAATAGAAAAGCATTATCAAATAAAACAACATCCTGGTGAACTTGGGTCTGTTATGTATATCTCTGTTTAGATCATGCATCATTAAAGAGGAAAGGCAGACTCCTCCTGGAGTGTAGGCACAGAGCAGGCTTCATAAAACAATAGTGCTTAGGTGAGATAAGGTATTCTGTCCCATGAGGTTGCTCCACTTTATAGAGAGCCATTCAGCAGTGAAGGAACATTTGGACTCATCCTGGGTTTATTCCAAGAGAAGAGTATCGCATCTCTCAATTTTACCTATTTAAAGAACAAATGTGAATTCAGCAAATCAGGTGTTTTGCATATTTCCGTATGTTGCCTGGAAACTTCAGTGTTAATTTGGGAGTATATGAGGCCCATTCCTGTCATGGAAGAGAAGTTGAATTATGTCCACAAAGAAGAATGAACACAAAGTCATTCAAGGGAATCATTCCCCCTCCAAGTTCAATGGCCCCTTAGTTTTCCCTTCCCCAACACTATGAAAACATTTTATTTCTCACCCAAGATATATAGAGAAAAGAAATCACAATGCAACAGTGATTACAAATGGGATAGTAAATTCTACCCAGATAGTGGGAAAAGTTACTGTATTAATTTTTCTAGTTATTACAAACAAAACAAAACATTATCTCAAATTGTATTACATTTAATTATCAGCAACCTATACTCCCTGAAACTTACCTGCAGAACAAAATTGATTTCTATAATCAATCACAGGCTTTGAAATCAGACATACCTAGCAATAAATATCTTCAGTTATTAATTATTCATTATATTTAATGCAAGTGTCATTTCAATCATCTACAAATTGAGAACAATAATGGACTTTTGGTATTGTATTGTGCAATATAGGGCCCACTGTAAATGAAACATTCAATAGTGTAGAACATTAGCAATATAATTAATATATATTACCTATATGTTTAAAGACTTGTCCTCATTTTTCTTTGTATAATTGAAGTGTTTCCTCCTGTGGCTTTAGAGAAACAATGAGTTTGAAATCTCATGTTGTCTTAGATTTGAAGAGAAATACATTGTGAGATTTACCTATATCTGAATACCATTTCACTTCTAGTGTATCTGGAAACAATATAAAAGGCTTTCATTTCATCCTATGATTTACTCTTTGATAATGATACACTACTCTCTCACGTACTCACTTAAAACTTGGGGAGAAAAATGAATTCATTTTCACATTATGAAAGATAATTTTAAGATCTTTTATTTATTGATACATTCACATATTTATTCAATCAACAAATTCTTATTAACTAATCTATGCCAAGAAGCACTGTTGAGTTCCAAGAAAAGGAAAGGTAGAAGAAACCCTTCTTCAATGTAGTTCAAATTTTAGGGACAAAAATATATTAAAACTAATTAAATAATCATTGTAATACATATTACAATGTACTATAGGGATACTGCCACATCAATGATCATAGCAGCACAATTCACAATAGCTAGACTGTGGAACCAACCTAGATGCCCTTCAATAGATGAATGGATAAAAAAAATGTGGCATTTATACACAATGGAGTATTACGCACAGCACTAAAAAATGACAAAATCATGGAATTTGCAGGGAAATGGATGGCATTAGAGCAGATTATGCTAAGTGAAGCTAGCCAATCCTTAAAAAACAAATGCCAAGTGTCTTCTTTGATATAAGGAGAGCAACTAAAAACAGAGCAGGGAGGAAGAGCATGAGGAAAAGATTAACATTAAACAG
>NW_026000108.1:47747392-47774849 GCF_001458135.2 Marmota marmota marmota | reverse complement strand
AATGTGATTCTGCAATTTGTATTTGGGGTAAAAATGGGAGTTCATAACCCACTTGAATCAAATGTATGAAAGATGATATGTCATGAGCTTTGTAATGTTTTGAACAACCAATAAAAAATATATTAAAACTAATTAAATAATCATTGTAATACATATTACAGTATGTTGTGGGAATATTACCAAGTAATTTAGAATCCAAGTTCCCCCTGAAGGAAAGAAAAGATGTTTAAAGTGTGACTTGAAATGTAAATAGAAGTTGAAGACATAAATGGAAAGTGGGAATGAAAAGCATATGCCTGGCATAGGGGAAAGGGATCTACAAGCACAAGTATTCTCTGGTATTGCAGATATCTAGAAGGATCCCAACATTGCCACAAGAGGAGTAAAGACAGTTTCTAAAGGTGAAGCTGGACAAGTAGGTTGCTTCTATATTTTTAATTTTCCAAGAATTTGAATTTATAAATAAAAATAATATGAATGTTCTTAAGAGTTATAACATGAAATAGTTGAGCTCTAAAACTTTATGGAGAACAAAAACTTCAATGAATGGAGAGTGGAGAGTAATGAAAATATATTGCCCTCAATCAGGTGATACATGACAAACCCTGCGCTGAACCAGAGGCCATGACAGTAGAGAGGAGCAAGTGTTCATGAGATAGGGAAAGATGGTATTTATGGAACCAGTTTTATGTGTCATTTAAGGGAGCAGCTCTTACTTTGAAATAAATGACAAATGAAAATTAATTAAGAATTCTACATATTATAATAACAAAAAATATTGACAACTGTAAAACAGACTAGAGGGCTCTAGCCTCTATCATTACAGATTATCAATTTATGCTACACCAAATAATTGAGACAAAGAGAGAGAGGGCTCACTTCTCAGGAAAATAGCTTTAAAGTAACTAAGCCAAAAGAGAAATAAATCCTATTTCTGATTGAACATTCTACTGACGAGCTGAGCCAAGGAGGAAATGGACTTACTCCCTATTACAGAAGGAGGTACATGTCCAATTAGAATGATTCCTGACTGAAAAAACTTATTAGGATGACTTTTGATACCTTCTTGAACATGCTAATTCTTTCCATTTGAACAAGGAATCAATGATAAAGACATATTGTATGTCAAGCTGTGGTTCAACAATAGACAATGACTTCACCAGCTACAAGTTATATACCAAAATATTAAAAATGACAGTAACAGTAATAATGCCTCCATAATAAGAATATATGTCTTTGAGCAAAAAAACAGTGAGTTAAAGGAATAATAGTTCAAACAATTATGTTCATATTTATATCAGCACCAAAATTTTAGTCTGCTTTAGTGTTGGTCTTCTGTTATGTATGAATCAGCCCTTGTGGGGCCATTGAAGTCATTGTAATAAACTGGTTTCTCTTTTCCAGATTTTCTTCTCTTTATACATCCTCTTAAAAAAAATAAAGTAACTTACCAAAAGCAACTTTCCTTTGATTAAAGGCATATATTGCCCTTTCACTACCACTCCCTTTAGCAACCAAACCCTAAAACTAAACTTTGGTAAGATTTTTCCAGCATTTTTTCTTTATTTCACAATTTTCTATTTTGATTCTACATTTTATCCACATGTCTTCATAAAATTGAGTTTGTGTTACTGTGCTGTAGTACATAATGACATTGTTTTACCAATGCTCTATGGAAAATTCTGACCTGCCAACAGTATTCTGTTAAGTCATTAAAGGGAGTTTAATATGGAACCTGCTTGAAACCTTTCTTCAGTCCACCTCTGGCATATTACTTTCCGTTTGATTTTCTCTGTCTCAGATGGTTTTCCTCAGGAATTCCCTTAGTTATCTTTTGGACTTGTGAATATTGGAATGTTGTACACATTTGTCATGAAATTTATGTATTTTTTCTCTGAATACAACATTAAAAGATGAATTCATTCATGAGTGAGCAAAAATTACTTAGTGGTAAAGTAGAATAGTCCAGCATATATTAGTTTTTTTTTCTTTTAAGACACCTCATGTAATAGCCAAAATAAATCTTTAAGGCAAGTGCTCTTGTTATTTCTTAATGGTCTAGTACTAGAACTTGGTACTTGTTTTGGACACACCCAAATGCCTGAATTTGCCTTAGACCAGTTATTGGCATTATTCCACTCTCTTGTAAGATATATCTACAAAGAACAAAGTAGATATCATACAGGATAGTATTTTATTAATAGATGAGTTCATACTAGCAGTACAAGGGTTAAATTCAGCTAGCGTTTATGTCAAAACCTATTGGACTCTGGGGACTCTCTCACAGCTGACATACCAATGGAAGCCAAAGAAATGTAAGGTAGCACCACTCCCTCTTTACCCACATGTACAAAAAAAAAGAAAAGAAAAGAAAAGCAAGAAAGAAAGCAAGCAAGAAAGAAAGAAAGAAAGAGGAAAAGAAAAAATGCAAGAAGCAGCACTAACTTTTCCTCAGAGAGAAGGAGGTGGAGAAAGCATGTCATCCATGTGTACACTGATTCCATTCATACATATCTATAGTCATTGTCTTAGAAACCAATCAAATGAAGTCTTCTATTGTTTTTCTTCAGGGGAGAAGAAGAGGTCTTCTTCTTGTTCTTACAATAATAATTGTCTATTTTACATTGGAAGTTAAATGACTTACTACCCAAACTTAGTAATTCAGTAACTATACCCAAGCCTGGTTGATTACAGACCCTAGCTTTCTAAATCATTTAAGATGACAATGTCATGTAAAATAAATATCAAAAAATCTGAAAGTAGAAAATATTTACCGTTGATACATTATGAAACAAGCAGATAAGAATAGCTCAAATATAATTCTTAGAGGTGATAAAGAAGGAAAAATTGGGGAATTTTAGAGAGGGGGAAAGTACACTACAGTAAGTATACCTCAGGAGAATGGAAACAGATTTTTAGGAAGAAATTCCAACCATGTCAAATACCAAGAAGTCAAGAAAAATCAAGGTTTCTAAGATGTTTACTGGCTTTAGAGTACCATGGTATGTTGGTTTTGCTTTGTTTGCTTGACTTTTGTCAACATAATAAATATAAAATGAATGTTCAGTTACACAACATATTGGTTACACAAAACTTCAAGTTTTAATTTACTATCCAACATTCTCCAAAACCCAAACAACAGTATTGTTTTATCTAAAACAATGCCAATAATTGATACTAACTCACCAGAATTGCACTAGTATTCTTTTTGACATTTTAATATACTTTATAGAAAAAATAAGACTATATTAAGAAGTAAAACTTAAATACCAACTATTCTTGTACTCTATTTTACAAAGACCTACTTTATTATTTAGTTCTTTTTGAAATCCCAGCATAGAACTATTGGTTTGCTTGCTGCTTTGCAATCTTAACTATGACAGCATAGCATTATCACCCCCCTCACTGATTCTCTTTTATTTGTTCTGGCTAAAATTATCACCCTATTATTCTAGAACTTTACTTAACCTTTTAATACACTTTCTTGTTTTTATATTCCTCAGAGTGTAGGCACTTTCCTGATATATTCATTTCTCAGGATCTGTTCTCTTTATCAAGAAAAAGAAACAAATAGAAACATTATGAATAATAGAAATAATAGAAACAAATATAGGAAATCTATTTATTGCTCAATACGAGAAAAAAATGCCCCCAAACTCGGCAGTAAAAATTCAGTGATTATCAGTTTTGGTGGGCATTATTAGAATTTCCTATTATTTCCTCTTGTTGCTCTGACAAACCATATAGACTTAAATGGCTTAGAACATCAAAGTCATTATCTTACAGAAGTTCATAATGAAATTTGTGGGGGCAAAATCAAAAGTGTGATCTCAGCTGGTTCTTATTGAAGATTTCAGGAAAGCATCCTTTCTTTGACTTTTACAGTTCTTAAGGCTGCTGCTCTAACCCATTCTTTGGTTTATGACCACATAACCCCAGACTCTGCTACTGTTGTCACTTTGACTATCTCTCTCTGATCTCCCTTTTCTAAGGACATTTGTGATTTCTCTGTTCCTATCCAGATCCTTGTATTTTAAGAACCTTAATACTATTGACAAAGTCCCTTGAATCATGTGAAAACAAACAGGGATAAGGACATGAACATCTTTGAGGAGCAATTATTCAGGCCACCAGAGATATTAAGAAGGAAAGTTCTTCTAAGAATAGGAGTTTATATAAAGAATCATAAGGAAATCGCAATCATAAAAATTTCAGTTAGAAAGGAAGGAAGGAAGGAAGGAAGGAAGGAAGTTAGAAAGGAAGGAAGGAAGGAAGGAAGGAAGGAAGGAAGGAAGGAAGGAAGGAAGGAAGGAAGGAAGGAGAAAAAAGGTAAAAAGCAAACTGGAACAAGAAGAGAGGATTAGCTAACTGAAAGATATGAATATAAAATGCCTATGCTAAAACACATAGAATTTCAAGTGGAATGAAAATAAATACAAATTGGACTTAAATATCTCTGATTAAAGTTTGTAATAGATGAAAAATAATAGACTCAATGGGGAAGAAATGACCAAATAGGACACTGTAAGAGAGAAAGCCCAAGAACTTAAAAATAGATCTGCAGATTCAGAGACCTCCAAAGACTATAAGTAGATATAAAAATTACTTCCAGATGTATGGTTAGAAAACTATCGAAAATCAAACACTAAAATCAGTGAGAAAAAGAACATGGAAGTACATTACCTTGAAAGTGACTGTGTAATACCTTGACAGGACTTCTCAGAAGAAATAATGATAGGTAAGAATAATCTAATGTTCTTAAAGTACTTAAAGACCAGCCTAGAAGTCTGTACTCATTGGAAATATCCTTCAAATGTTGGAGAAACACAGAAATTTTCATCAAAATTTAACATTTAAATACAAAAAAATGAATACTCCTACATAGTAGTTCAATGCAAAATATCTGTATTAAAGGTTCATTTCTTGTCAAAAAATACATTGCAAGAATACATTTAAAAGATGTTTATTTTGTTAGACATATTTCTGTTGATGTAGCAAATACTTGAGAGAGCCAACATACAAAAGCAAAGGCTTATTTTGGTTCACAGTTTTGGAAGTTTCACACCATAACTGGTAGTATGTGCTGCTTTGGGCTGAAGTGGCACATTTTGGTAGGAGTTTGTGGCAGAGTATAATTGCTCATCTCATGGCTAGTGAATGAAAAAAAAAAAAAAGGAAGAAGAAAAGGCCAGAGTCCCACCAGCTCCTTCAAGGACACACCTTTAATGACCTGAACACCTCTCACTGGACCTGCCCTCATAAATATTCCACCATCTCCCAGTAGAGCCCTCCCTGGAGTTGTGGACATGTAAGATCTAAACCATAGCATCATTTGCAGTTAAGACAAAAACTGGGAGGAAACAGAATATCTTAACAGAAAGGAATAGTTAATTACTAAGCAAGTATGGTGACAAATGAGACCAGAGTGTTGAATACATCATGAAGTACTCTTATGTTTTATGTTATGCTGCATTGTGTCTTGTCATGGCATGTCATAATATAATATACTGTGCCATGATGCTAAGAATGTGAAGATCTGTTAAAGAGGAGATGCCACATACTGATGATAGTGGTACTCAAATTTAGCTGCCTTATCAAAGTTTTTTGGTTGAGAGATGACCTAGCTACAAAATGGCACGGGGACTAAAAAGGTTAGAGTGTCTTCAAGGACACACAAAAAATGCTCATATCATCACTTATGAAAATTAATACAAGAGTAAACCAGAGTAATGACTGAAAATTAAAAGAAGTACACAGAATTAGGGGATTTAAGAGAATAAAATGTAGAAAGCAAAAAATGAGACAGGAATCAAGAATGATACTTTGTTCTCTAGCCTGCTCAAATTTTACTTATGATACTATGAACAAGTAGGAGAATTATTTGGAGAGATCTATTTCCCTTTTCTTCTTTTGCCATCATATCTCAGATATGTTTCATACTTATACTGTGCATTGTTTTTTCACTACATAAAAATTAAAATAATTCCTATGAAAATAGCTGAAGCAATAAAAATAACAATAGCTAATAATAATAATATTTTCTGGAGTTCATTGTGTATAATATGCTCTATATTGGACTTTGTGTTTCACATTATTTAATCCACAAAAGAGCTTTTTGATAGAGAAGTTTATTTCCTATTTACAAGGGCCAAAATCAAAACTTTGAGATGTTAAGTTCTATACAGAATGTCTCAAACTATAAGGTGTTAAGGCAGGAATTCAAACAAAACATCCTCCAAAACTCCATCTTTTTAATACCTATTTACATCAATTGTGTTTCTAGAAAAATAATGGGATATTCCTGCCATACTGCTTCTGACCTCTCAGGCATATCTCCTGTTTTTATAATCAGAGTAACTCTCCTAAGTCCACCTATGCAAAGCCTCTAGGTTCTGTAGGATGGGTTCTTGAATCCCAGTCTGAGTTCAACTCTATATTATTTCTATTCACTGAACCTGAAATGTAATAATTTACTGATCTTTGAGACAGTATTTGAACCCTGTGGCTTTATCTTGATAACTGTGTTTATTTAAATAGATACAAAGCATTTGACACAGGATTTAGTAAACAAACACTTGAACACCTTTTGTTTTCTGTAAGTTTATTTTCACCTTCATGTACCTTTTAAATAAATTGCTCAATAATTAATGTATCTTTCATTGCACATCATTAATACAGTAGTGGGAAGTGCTCAACTTTCTCATATTATTATCATTTGCAGTTACTTGGGAAGTATGAGTTATTAATAAAAAATGATGGCTCCAGTATTTGATATGAATCATTAGCTTAAAGGTAAAAAGGAATATTTTATAAACCAGAAAGATAATTGAATATTTCCAGGAAGCTAAATTGAACAGTATATGATACTGACATACACCATCTGATGGGGATAGTGAAAATTCTGAGTGCTTTACAAGTATAAACTAATTTTAGCCTTCACGTGAGTCTAATCACTGCACTAATTACTGTACTCTTATTGGTAAGGAAGCCAGAGCACACAGATGTTAAGTTATCTGATCAAGACCGTTTACTTAATAAATAGTAGAGCTGGGATTCCAATACAAGCCCTCTGCATTTGCTGCTGTGCTCTTAACTCCACTCTAATGCTAATGAGTTTTTATAACAATGTACCTGAATTCCTAAATGTAAATACTAAAATAAAACTTTGATTTCCATTTATCTTTTATTTATTATTTATTTTATTTATTGTTGATCAAATGTATATCTTCTTCTGAGAAGTGTTTGTTTAGCTGCTTAGCTCATTTATTGATTAGGTTATTTTTTGTGTGTGTGTTCTTTATATATCCTAGTGATTAGTGCTCTATCTGATGTGTGTGTAGCAAAAATTTGCTCCCAAAACATAGGCTCTCTATTCACCTCATTGTTTCTTTTGCTGAGAAGAAGCTTTTTAGTTTGAGTCCATTCCATTTATTAGTTTCTGATTTTATTCCTTGTTTTTTAGGAGTCTCATTAAGGAAGTTGAGGCCTAATCTGACATGATAAAGATTTGGGCCTACTTTTTCCTCTATTAGACACAGAATCTCCGGACAAATTCCTAGTTCCTTCATCTACTTAGAATTGAGTTTTGTGCATGGTGAGAGATAGAAGTTTACTTTCCTTTTGGTACATATGGATTTCCAGTTCTTCTAGCATCATTTGTTGAAGAGGCTATCTTTTCTCCACTGTTTGATTTCATCTAATGATAGTCAGAATAGCAGTTATCAAAAATACAGAAAACAATATATATTGGTGAGGATGTGGGGGAAAAGGCACACTTATACATTGCTGGTGGGACAACAAATTGGTGCAACAACTCTGGAAAGCAGAATGGAGATTCCTTTGAAAACTTGGAATGGAACCACCATTTGACCCAGCTATTCCTCCCCTTGGTCTGTCTATACCCAAAGTACTTAAAATCAGCATTCTACAGGGACACAGCCACATCAATGTTCATAGAAGCTCAATTCACAATAAATAAACTGTGGAAGCAACCTAGATGTCCTTTAATAGATGAATGCATAAAGAAACTATGATACACACACACACACACACACACACATACCTATGCAATGGATTATGGCATTTGCTGGTGAATGAATGGAGTAGGAGAATACCATGCTAAACAAAGTAACCCAATTCCCAAAAACCAAAGGCCAAAAGTTCTCTCTAATAAGTGGATGCTGCTCCATTATGGGGAGGGTTAGGCGTGGGAAAAGTGGAGGAACTTTGGGTAAAGGGGAGGGATGGGAGGAAAGGGGCATGGGAGCAGGAAAGATGGTGGAATGAGATGGACATTATTACCCTAGGTACATGTGTAACTGCACATATGGTGTGACACTACATCATGTACAACCATAGAAATGTAAAGTTGTGCTGGAATTGTGTACAATGAATCAAAATACATTCTGCTGTCATATATACTTAATTCTCAAATAGGAAAAATATGTTGGAAATAATGAGAACCAAATGAACAAGATTATGAAATTTTAAAAATCTTTAGATAGAAATTGAGATATGGTGTGAACTTCTTTGTTAAAATTCTCCAAAGTCGGTGACACATGCCTGTAATCCCAGCTGCTCCAGAAGGCTAAGACAGGAGAATAGCACGTTCAAAGAAGCCTCAGCAAAAGTGAGGTGCTAAGCAACTCAGTGAGACCCTGTCTCTAAATAAAATACAAAATAGGGCTGGGGATGTGGCTCAGTGGTTGAGTGCCTCTAATTTTAATCCTTGGTAACCCCTCCCCCAAAAAATATCTCCAAAGTTTCATATCTCCTTTACCCAGTGAACTAATATTGCTCTCATTTCTTGGAGAATGTATCTTAAAGAAAGAGCATTCCTAGAAATGTTATATTTAAAGCCTACTTTAATAAACCCAAAGAAAGAGTATAAAGTGGGTGATCTGAAGGACCATATATTCATAAATAAAAGAAAAATTTAAATATTTGAGTAAAAAAAAGAGGAGGCACATAGATAATTTAAAATTCTTATGGGTCACTCCAAATTCCTATATCTGGACTGAGATCTTATCTTTAAATACAATAGCCTAACACTTTGAAGATTAAATATTGAAATCTGGTAGAATTTCTGTTTTAGTCAGCTTTTTTTGCTGTTGTGACTAAAGAATCCAACCAGAACAATTTTAGAGGAGGAAAAGCTTATTCCAGAGCTCATGGTTTCAGAAGTCTTAGTCCAAAGAAGGCCAGCTCCATTCCTTGGGGCTCTACATGAGGCAGAACATCATGGCAGAAGAGTGTAGCAGAGGCAAGCAGCTTACTTGATGATCAGGAACAGAGAGATTCCACTTGCAAGATACAAATATATACTCCAAACCACTCCCCAATTCTCACCTCCTGCAGCCATATCCCACCACTTTAGTTACAACTCAGTTAATCCTAATCAGGGGATTATCAGTGATTATGTTTGCATAGCAAATCACATATGTATAATTAAAAGGAAAGTGACCTTGATATGTTTCTGTTGATTCAACTCAATTAAAAAAATCACACTGAGAATTATTTAAGTTCATTAAATCACTTCTCTAAATTCATTTTACCAGAGGCCATTTGATAAATAAAAGGTCAAATTATTAATACTATTTTGTTATTTGAATGTATAAAGAAAATTTTATTGAAATAATATAACATGTTGACTTGCTCTTAAGAAAAATCAAATTAGAACATTTTTTCATAGCTTATATTTAGACTCATAAAACAACTCTTTGAATTTTTGCTTTATTACTAGTAATATTTAATTAAAATAAAATTTGCTATTATGCATTTTGATCATAAGTTCTCTAAATGATTATTTAAAATAAAACAATTAGCTATTATGTAACTTATCTTTTTTATTTCTCCAATGAAGTCTCAGTTTCTTGGGGGAAGTAAGGAAGTTTAATTCACATTTGCTCTACTACATGTTACTATTTCATAAAACAGAGATATTTAATGGGTGATTATCTTATAATCTGCCAAAATTGAAAAACACTAAGTAACACAACATTTAAACTATTCTTGAAGAAAGCAATGATTCTCTGGTCACTTTATAATTTGTAATTGAATGATGAGAACATAAAGTGAAGTTAACATTCAGGATCTAAGAGAAAATTTGCAGGACTACCTTAAATATACATCATTTGCATTGCCCAATAGAACAATTTCATCTATTACCTATGGTATAGTATAGTGCTATAGTACACACTGTTATCAGACACTGGGGATTAGCTAGATGTGAGTTCAATCTAAGATTCATCATTTACTACTAAGATTCATAATTTACTACTTGTATAAATAACAGGAAGCTCTTTAATCTAGTAAAAATGTTCAATCATTTAATCTCAAAAATAAGATAATCATACTAACTTATAATTGCATAGATCAGACATCATATAATAATGTCTGTTATTCACACATTTCTTTTTAATTATTAACCTGGTCATTTCCTGTGTTAGGTATCTCAGAGATTAAATAACTTGCCTAATTTGGGAAAATGGTGTCAAAAATTTAGGACAGGAAATGCAATTCAATCTGATTCCATCATTTATACCTTTTAAACAGTTCAGTGTATTTGAGATACATTAATCCCAAAAATTACTTCCACTGGAAATGCTTAGTATTCTCCATTTTCTAAATTATATTGTTCATATTAGCAGAAATTTCACATTTTGTTTTTAAGATGGCCTAACAGTTTAAATTTTGGTCTAGAAAACTGAATAATTTTATTGTCAAATAAATTACTGATATTACTTAATTCAGTTACTCCTTCCAGGATCAGTTCCAATTCCACACCAGAAAATTATGGGCATTTGATTACACTGGAAAAGATACAGTTTAGTAGATACTAAGTAAACACAACCCAATAGGAAAAAAAAAAAAACACCATTTTATTTTGGCAAAGTGTTAATTATTTTACATATACAATAAAAGTTGAATAAATTGTGAAGCAATCTATGTTTTTCATATTATTTCTTAATATTAATACATCAGTTAACTCTCCTGCATTAATAAATAGCAATATTCAAATAACTTGAGATTTTTTTTCTGTATTTGTTTTGTATTGAACATTGCAGAATAATAATTAACATTCACTGAATACTTACAACTTAAAGTAAATCTTTAATTAAGTGAATACATTTTATTCATATATCTTTAGAAAATTATGTTGTTTTATAGGTGATACAAAATACACACCTACATTTTCAAAACTGTGACTTTTCCTGCATGAATAAGGGCTTTTTTTCCCTTCGAATTGTTGTCAGTCACAAAAGAGATCACATTATTTACACTTTTTTGTTTGTGTTGATAAATATCATGGATTCCTAAAAGCATATTCTGATTTAGCTATTTTAATTTTAATTACTGAATTCTTGGTTGTGAATTTTTTCATATGTAAAAGAACACAGTGACTTGAAAATATACCCACAGTATGTTTTTAATAAATTGAATTTTTCTCAGATGATTTAAATTACACATTTTCTATTCCATTAAATAGTCAGCCTCCATTTGAAAAAAAAAAAGAGAGAGAGAGAGAAAGAGACAACATGACATTTCTTTATCTGTTAAATATTTTTCCAAAAGTGACTCAGCTTCATATACTTTCCTGGTACTTGCAATGAAAAAATAATTAGTGTTCTTTAGAGAAGAATCATTAAATTGAAGATTAAATATTTAACAATAAAATGTTTAAAGACAAGTTATAGCACACTGTTTACAATGAAGCTTTACTTGTAAAAATAATTCTTTCTTGCTTTTATAAAGTCAACTGACAATTATTCAAATATTTATTGTATTTACTGAAATTTCAAAGTGCTATGCAGATGAAAAAAATTAAGTCATTAACACTGTTGATGTTATGCCAGTTATAAAAGCAAATTTAACAACACAAAAAAGAAAGCAGATGATTCTTCTTTGATGCAATGTATGAACTTCTAGAAAGTCTCTCATTCTGAAGAATTTTGTATTAAAAATATGAGAAGAAAGTTGTGTTAGAACACATTTCTCAAAAATCTCTCAAAAAATTATAGAAGTATCAAGTATTTCATTACAACATCATAAGTTTTTACATATGTTTATGTGTATGGCATTGCTAAGAAGTAAATAAAAAAGTACATTTTTTTAAGTGTGAAGTGACCTTGGTGGAAAAGAGTGTGAGGAATGCTTTTATGTACTGAGATAGATACAAAAGCAAAAATTGAAAAGAATCATCGTGTAAACACAAAAGAGGAGAGAGAATGTGGGACACATGGCCTTCATACTCTATGTTGAAGTCTCATAATATGCACTTAGAGTCACATAATTTGGATTCAGAAATTTATAATTAATAGTTTCACTTATAAAATATCATCAATTTGTATATTAATTTCATAAGTTACTATTAGCAAGTGGTGCAAATATTAACACTGAGAAAATCGATGTGACTTTTATGTTGTAAGGACACCATATTCATATTTACTTATCACATATAATATATATTTTTTTAATTTTAGAATTCCCATTATATAAAAACAACTATTGAGTCCAAACTAGGTACTGGACAATTTAAAAAGAACTGAAGATGTAAGTATGAAATACTTGAACAATTGAGGCAAGGTGATACATACCTATAATCCCAGCTACAGGGGAGGTTGAGAGCAGAAGGAGAGCAAATTCTAATTTTCCCAGCAGGGGCAAATTAAAGAGAATCTCTCTCAAAATATGAAGTAATGATGTTATGGTTTAAATATGCAGAGGCTTCCAAAATCTCATGTGTGAAGCAATGCAAGAAGGTTTAGAGATGTAATGATTGGGTTATGAGAGGGTTAATTCAATCATTGAACCTCAGCTAGGGATTAACTAAATTGTAACAGTAGGCAGGTAGGGTGTGGTTGGAGGAGGTGGGACCCTCAGGGCATGCCATTGGGGTTTATATTCTGTCTTTGTTGAGAGAGCTTTCACTCTGCTTCCAGGTGCCAGGTTCCCAGCTGTTTTCCTTCACCACATAATTCTGTTTGATGTTCAGCCTCACCTCAGGCCCTGAAGAATGGAATCAGCCATCTGTGGACTAAGATCTCAGAAACTGTGAGCCCCTAAATAAATTTTTCATCCTTTAATTGTTTTTGTCTGGTGTTTTAGCAATGAAAATGTTGACTAAAACAGCTGAGAATGTTGCTTAGTGGTAGAGTATCTCTAGCTATGATCTCCTCTGTTCTGCAAAAAAGTTAAAAAAAAAAAAGTACTGAATAACAAAAGCAATATAGCTCCAACAGAATTTGCAGAAGAGTGAGGAGATTTTTGTCTATATGTTTTTGAAAAAAAAAATGTAGTAGTAGATGGACAGAGTGCCTTTATCTTATTTGTTTATTTTTATGTGGTGCTGAGGATCAAACCCAAGGCCTCATGTTTGCTAGGCAAGCGCTCTACCACTGAGCTATAGCTCCAGCCACTATCTCTGTTTTATCTGTGTGTGTGTGTGTGTATGTGTGTCTGTGTGTGTGTATATATTTGTTTTTATCTCTCTGTATTTATTTTGCTTATATCTATGTTTGTAAAATGCCCTCACAGGCATAAAAGTGGTGGGACCATAGCAATTTATGCTTAAGAATAAGTTCTCCAATTCTCACCACAAAGAACTAGTAAAGTTTTGATATGTCCTATTATCCATATTTGATCATTAAAAAACATATCACTTGTATTAAAGCATCATATTGTACCCTATAAATATGTAAAATTATATTTTGTCCATTAAAAATAAAATAAAATACAATAATTATTAAAAATGATTCCATAAAGTAATCCTGCTTTCTATGAGGCATTAGAGTGTATTTTATATTTAATTAATATTATAATCACTCTTCAGCAACCAAATACTCTATCACCAAATAACTTACCTTTGACTAGTATGATCTTTTCTTTTATATATCAAAATAAGTCTTATGATACAGACACAGAATAGGCTTCCATTATAATCAAGAAAAACAAAGATAAGATGAAAATATAAATCTAAATATGGCAACGGTTATATTGACCAGACACAATGTTGTTGGAAATGCAAACAGTATTTTCCGGGAAAGAAATATACAGAGTAATGAAGAGCTCAGAGTATTGCCTTCAAAAAGCACCATTCAATTGAATATAAACTATACCATTGAATTGAAATTAAATGCAGCCTTGAATATATTTAAAGATGCTTCTTCTTAAATATTATTATATTTTACATTATTTGGAATAAAGTGCTTCTTAACATCACAGTGGTGTATTGTGGAAGTAAAGGTTTTAAAAATTCATTTATTTAAACTGAATTCCTTTCTGGTTCAAGATATTCCTGTTGATTTCCTATATTGATATAATCATCATCACCAGTTTTGTATTTAATCTTCTACATTACTTGGTAAAATTAATATAGATAAATGAGTATTTTTAAAATCCACATCATGTTTATAATTACTTTTTCTTCAGATACTGCTCTAATTTTTTTTTTAATTATCTATAGAAGCCTGACAGATATAAGTGAACTCTATTGGTTTAAAATGGAACTTTCCTGGTAAAATATTTAGGGAAAAGAAAAAGAAAAAAAATGTACATCATTGCAATTTATACAAAAACAGCTGCAAGGCAGATTGTGTGCAAGCTTTTAGAATGTTTTAGAACATTCCACCACAGATAATCTCCTCATGTTAGTCTTTTTTCTGATAATGCACTGTATTTCCAAAATAGATGAGCAGAAAACACTGTGGATGATTTTTTTTCTTTTTTTCTCCTCTGAAATAGCTTTTTATTAAACAGCAAAGCAGAAAGGCAAAATACTTTTAAATATTTGTAAATTAGGTCACAAAAGGGATGCAAAATGTTTGTAGTTATTATGTATTCATACAGCTAAAGTCACATATCAAATCTTACACTAATACATAAGATTATTTCGTGATTAAAAGTAGCCCAAAGCTAAAACTGTAAGCTGTATTAATGGATCTCTTTTCCTGTTATAGCATCTTAATATTATTTCCAATACTAATTCTTCACCAAATGCAATCTACAAATTAAATTTTTAAAAATTCTTGAAGAATGACTAAATCTCTTCAAACTAAATGATTGAATTTATAGAACATTCTGGGAGAATAAGAGATCTAAAATACTAAGCTTAAGATTATGAATTATTATACTTAAATTTAAATTCTACCACAGTGATAAACTTATATAACAAAGCAAATTAATCTTCAAGAAAACATTCATCTTCAAGTCTCATACACATATGCAGTTCTAATTATACAGTCTCTACAATACAATTTGTGCATTTATATAGACTAACATAATACACAAACTCATGGAAATCTCTTGTTATGCAGTTAATTTTGCCTATATCTGCCACTATCTTCATAAATATTCAATGAAGCCACAGACAAAGGTACTATAACTTTTGGACTCTATCCAAGTCTTAAAGGAAAACAGGAAAAAAAAAACCAGCAGCAATTCAATAAAACAGAAGGAGAATCAATCCCTTACTTTCGTTTGCTTTTTGAGTCAGTTGTTTGAAAAACACTAGAAGCAGAAAAGGGGTTTCCTACATATTGTCCAAGAACTTGATTTTCTGATTTTAGCTTCAGATTTTTTTCTTTAATTGCATCTGTTCTTACAGAGAGAACTTCAGGCATGTGCTGGAGTTTCAACACTTGATTAATAAATCGTGTATTTTCCTCCAGTTCCACCTAATTTTCAGCATCCACGTCAGCACTCATCATCTTGGGTAACAAACTTTTAGGCATTCAATGCAAAATTCTTGATGAATGATCCTTGTCATCCACTACAGAAATGTTAGTGAATGTGCTGTCCTCCTCTTCTTTTCTGCTGGACCTGTCCTTCTTAGGCAATTTGCAGATCTGGACATGGTGGCACATACCTATCATCACAATTACTTGGGGGTGATGAAGTAAGATTATTACCCATTTGAAGCCAACCTGGGCAACATAGTGAGACCCTCAAAGGGCTCTTATGAAGAATAAATGAAATAATGTGCATCTAGTGCAGAGCTGGCTCAGTCTTGGGAATGTTCTTTAGCACAGTTCTATCCTTCTTAAGGATGTCTGCTGGACAGTGGGTGAGGCAAGGTGCCAGCCGCAGGGCACAAAGTCTACAAAGTCTCTATAGGAATGTGGTGATAACATTTTAAAAGTGGTGCTTAATTTAGCAAGAGGCCTGGCATGGATTAACTATCATTCTTAACAACTGGCTTTTCTTGGAGGAGGAGGAAGATACCCAATCAGCAGACTCTGAGACAGATCTGGCATCCCTGTTGCCCAAGTAGAGGAGGACGGGTTCAACTGAATGGCCAAGGCAGTGGTCCTCCGAGTGGCAGCTCCTAACAGGAGATCCCATTCTCCTATGAGTGACTACATTTTTGCTTAACTGATGACAAAATTTCTACTTGTAATTTAAAACATCCTTTTCTGTTAAAATCAAAATTAATGTACAAAACTGATATACCTTGTGGAAATATAAGAAAATTGAAATAAGTAAAGTAAGGAGCAATACTCATTATTTCACTAACCAATTGTTTCAACAATAATCTCTTGCTATGTGTCTTATCTGGAATCCTATGAATCCTGGGATGTAGTTCATTCAGTGTAGAGCACTTCCCTAGTATTCCTGATACTCTGGGATTCAAAGTCCAACACCACAAAAATGAATAAATAAATAAATTAATTAATTTTAAAAGAAAAGATAAAAATAATTTATTCCAGGAATATAGAGTAAATGAGTATACTGCTTGAGAACATATCCTTCAAATTTGCAATACTTTCCATCTTAAAAAGCAACTATTGACGTATTTTTTTTCATTATTTCTTACATACATGATAATAGTGGAGTGCATTACATTCATAATTCTTTTGCATTACAGTTCTTAAGACACATTTAATGACTAAATATATATATTTAACATATGCTAAATTATTAGATTATTATATTATTTCTATGTTATGGATATTATTTATTTATTTACTCATTCATTTAGGGTACTCGGGATTGAACCCAGAGGGGCATTACCACTGAGCCACATCTCCAGTCCTTTATACTATTTATTTAGAGACAGGGTTTCACTAAGTTGCTCAGGGCCTTACTAAATTGCTGAAGCTGGCATCAAATTATGATCCTCCTGCCTCAGCTTCCTGAGTTGCTGAGATTTATAAGCATGTTCCATTGTACCTAACTTTATTCATTATAAAATATTATGAATACTTTAATCAAACATTGTAGCTAATCCTTTGGTTAAAAACCCAAGTATACCTTTCATGCTGTCTTCTTGAATGTGAAAATATGTGGCACAGTCATGTGTACTTTTCCAATTTTTCAAACATATTACACAATTGATCTTCAATGTGGGTTTAATTTGTTCTTCTTTTCAAATTTAAGCAAAGTCATTAAAATTAAAACTTTTGCATATATTTTATGTCTGTGATTTTACATTATAATAATTTTATAGAAATGCTCTTATGAAAGTTACAGAAAAGCTTATGAAACACATATTGTTCTCATTTTATAAAACTAATACAAATAAATTTAAATAATTTTCCCATTATTATGTTATTTTTACAATTGGAAAGTGAGGAAACTGATTTAAATCCAAGAAAGCTTAATCCAGACTCTATATTCTTAGATCTATGGTATGTACTTAGGTACATTTTGAATTATAATTTCATCATATGTTAATATCATGAAAACATTTTATAAGACACAAGCAAGTTAATGTCAAGACACCAGAAACCAGCAACTTGCCATCAATGCTTGTTTTTCTATACTACATAGCATCTAAACTAATTCCACATGTCTGAAACAGAGCAAATATGTTGTCACTAGCAAGCCATATACTAGATATAAACACCTCTTGGAAGTTTTGTGATCTAAAAGCTTAAAAAATTGCTATGATGAAGGATAGATATTGAACATTGTTTGTAATATGAATAGAATATATTCTCTATTAAGATCAAGTTTTAAACAAGCATTTCTTCTCTCTTATATGGTATTTATCTAAATTATTCTTATATTATTATCTGTTTCCAAGTATTTGTTTGCTACCACGTTAGGAGCTACATAATGGTTGGAACTATCCGTGCTGATCATTGGGTCCCCAGTATGGAGCAGGCTGCCTGTTATACATTCATGTTTTTATATATTGATTTGATAAAAATTTATTTAGCTTACACTTGTAAACTACCAATAGATTAGCACTGAGAGATATAGGACAGGCAAATCTTCTATACTTGCAGGTCTCATGCATTATTGGAAAGGATATGTTAACTTGTAAGTACTGAGCCATCCAAATGTACTCTTAGAATAAATTGCCAAGTAGGTTGGTATCAACATAGTCAGGATATATTCTGAGTGTGGTCAGAGTTTGATGCCCAAATATCCAGATTCAGGTGTTGAGCTGATATACAGTCTTAGGGTCATTTACCAGGGATTTACTGGAGTCAAGAAAAGCTTCTCTATAGAGTACAGCTTTACCTATAGCATGTTAAGCAGCCTAGGTAAGAAAACCCAGAGGGAAAAGTTCATAAGGAGGAAACAGAAAGCACAAAAGTCTGAGGCAGGAGAGAAACTGAGGTAGTTTAGAACTAATGGGAAAAAACTAAAAGAGAGTGGAAAGTAGTGAACATGCAAGATAGAGGAAGAGATTCATGAAACCAAAAGTTGGAATGAAAGCAGAAATAAATTCATTCAGTCACAACAGACTAAGAAATTTATATTCTAACAAAGGTAAAAATCCAATGATATTTTAAGTGGAGACAATGTTGATACTACCAGATTTACAATTTCAAATATATCACCCTGACTTCACCAGTTGATTAGAGAGGAGGACATGGTGTTTGTTAAAAAGGAGACCAAATAAGAAGATTCTATGAACAAGGCTGAAGCAAAAGCATTTGAACTAAGATGGAAATAGTAAAGGTGGCATAAACTAGTCTCTTTGAGATCTTCTTTAAAGTTAGAAATGATAGAATTTTGTGAAGTTTAAAGTGGTTCTTTTGTTCTATATAAATTTTGAGCTCCTTGAAAAAATGGACTATTTTTAAGTTGTCTTTTAATGCCTCATGTCTATAACAGAGCATAACCAAACAAAATGTTCAAAGATTTTTTTTAATGAATGTTTCTCATAGATAGTAAATGTCAGAACTTATCTGTAACTGAAGCCTCGACTTGACCCCCACATATAAAATCTTAACTTTTTTTTTCATTTCCCAATAATCACATCCACTATTCTATTTCTTTATTTTCTGGTATCAAATATAATTTAATTCCAATAGAGAAAGTTGAGTAGAATCTATGTTTCAGACATTATGTTTTATGTTGAGAATCAAGGGTGAATAAGTCATATATTCATTTTTTCAAAGAGTTTATAATCCAAAAAGAAAAAAAAATTGTGAAGTTTAATTGATAGTTACCTTTCCTTTAATATTAAACTCGACATATTTCCAACCAAAATTTTTTGAGAAAAGTTGGGTATTTATTTTTAAACCCTATTTGAAGGTATTAGATAGCTTCCAAAAATGATAGGACCAGCCAAGGTGAAATCCTAGAGAAAAAGAAATCTCAGAGAGAAGAAATGTTACTATTTCCCTTGAGATATTGATCTATATATATAAAAAAACAGAATTAATATGCTCAGAAGCTAAAAGGAAAAAACTAGCAATATAGATGCTGAGGACTAGAGAAATAAGCCTGAACAGAATTCCTAATGGTTTCATGGATTTGGAGACAAAAATTGAAGTTCAGTGTCAGCCCTGAAAGAGAAAACTATGATAAACACTCCAAGTTTGTACTGTAATCATGAAGCAATATGCCCTAAGAATAAAAATGAATCAGAACTGGCACACTATCACACCTTTAACTCCAGCTACTTGGGAGACTAAGATGAGAGATGGGAGAATCACCTAAGCCCAGCCTCTGCAATTTAGGCAGACTCTGTATCAAACTAAAAAAAAGAAAAGGTCTGGGTTTGAGAATCCATAGTGAGACTAAGTCCATCATAGGAACAAAGGGAAAATGCACTTCTGGGCCTTGGCTCATGGCCTGACAGCTCACCCCAGGAGACTTAATGAGTGTCACCCTTGACCAGTTTCAGCTTTGCATGGTTCAAGTTGAGGTGCCCTAAATATGTTCTCTTAAAGAGCTGCAGAAATTTTTCTTTACCACAGGGTAAAATCCTTGGGTTGAGTTTACCTAATGTCAGTTACCATTCCACCCCTTCATTCACCCAGTCTGCCTAACATCTTCTTATCAGAGCTGTGCCTCACTTTTTAATGGAAACCCCAATAGGAGCCTTCTCTGCATGCTCATCCACCTGATTTTATTTCATTTCCATTGCCATATATCCAAGAGTTCCAGGATCCAACATCAGTAGAGGGATACTGGATTCAATCCTCAGTATCAAAACAATTTTTTTTAAGTGAACCAAAAATTGACTTCCCACAAAAGGCTTCCATTGGGACTAAAGGAACATTATTTTGCAACTGAAAATCAATTTAACAAAAATTATCATCTTTTTAGTTTTAGTTTACCCTTTTAGAAAAATTTCTGGAAAAAATATCCACTTGATAAGTCTTCTCTCACATCCTACATGTGTAATATAATTTTGCTCTACATCATCATAATGGGTAAATCACCAGCTCTTGTTATGTGCTATTATCATTCAACTGAAGCACCAACACTATAGACCTTTCTGAATCAAAGCATAGCAACTTAGTAAAGCAATTTACCATTGGCAATAGAAAACATTCCTCGGGGAACTTACTTCACCCAGATAGATAGTTATGATGTTAAAATCTGACAAATCCCCTTTGGAGCATATTAGCACTTGGAAATTTCCATTGAAGTTAAATAAAGGAAACCTTTCCAGAGGAATCTTCCATGGAACAGCCAGATCATTCAAATGATGAGCATTTTTTGCAAATGAAACTTTGAAAGAATTCTCACTCCATCATGCTCCTACAGTTACATATGAATGACAGATGGGTAAGAAAAAATCATAGGGCAGACCTTTGGAAAATGAGCTGGTGATTACCAAGGTCTTTATGATAAAAAGAGGCAAGGGAAAGAACTGTGGTCTCCCCAGTCTCTTCTGCACTTAACACTGGCTCTGAAGCATAATTATAGCCAAAACACTGAAAGAAGGAAAGAGCTAATAGCATTCTGAGAAATATTTTTGATTACTGATGAAAAGAGGGGCATAAACAGTTGGTGTAGCCAATTATTTCTCTTATGCCCTCTTCTCTTCATTTGTCATATATATGATGCCTGGAATTACAGAAGCTATTTTACAACTTTATGGTAATGATAGTGAAAAGTTAGAAAATGTTTGGTTTCTTTAATTTATTGTTGATTGCATAAAACGGTACCTGAAACTGTTCATTTTCAGAGTTTTTGTTGTTGTGGAAAGATGTCTCTATTTGGTTGCTTCACTGTTATTCAGGTTTTCTGTTGATTGCTGGTATATTTCTAGATAACAGGAAAAAATGTAAAAAGTGAATAAAAAATTGACTAGTATCAATTAGTCCTAGATATATAACAAAATACCCCAAACACTGGTGGCTTGTAAAACAATAATCCTGTTGGTTGGCAATTTGAGCAGGTCTTGCCTGAACTCCCTCTATCAGTGACAGTTGGGCTGAGTTGGTATAACTTCAGATATCCTCATCACATACCTGGTGGTTGACAGGCTGTCAGCAAGGGATGTTGGGTTATTTTCAAAAAAAGGACTGTGTAATAGGTAAGCTCAAATATCTCACACCGTGATTTTTAGGTTCCTTACAGAAAAAAAAAAAAAAAAAACATAGGATATATTTCTATATATTAGTTTTTCTGTAATATTTTAAAAATATTAAAAGGGAATAAGGATTTAAACATTTTAAATATGGTTATTTCAGGGCTTATTATATTGAACACAAAATTTGGGCAGTCTAGAATAATAAGAGGTTGTTATTCAAATTTTAGAATTTCATACTCAATACTTGAAGGGAACAACATATTTATAAGAAAGTCAGAACTTTTGGTCTTCTATATCTTTGATGAAAATTAAATTTCTTATAAAGCAGCTACAAAGACATAACGTTGTGAAACAAGAGAATACCTTAAGTGGATATTTAATTACAGGCTAGTTTGGCCTATCAAAAATTCAAAGGTAACAAAGTAACATCATCAGGAAAAGAAATCATATTTCTGAGTATAATGCTGAATTAAAGACCATATGTATTTATTCTGAAGAACATGACCAGAGATAAATTTAATGAAGGAAGGTTTCAAAGTGATTATTACCAGTTTTCTTACAAAAACTATAGGATAATTTAATTATTGTTCATAAGAAAGGATTGAGCTTTCAGTGACAATTTTGATAACTTTTCAAAAATGAAAGCTGTATAATTCACTTCAATTAACTAAAAATCATAGCCCTCAATGATTATCAGGACTCTTGTTAAAATTTTTAGTTCTATTTATATTTTTTCATAGTACTCATCACATATTGATACATATATATAATGTTATATACATATATACATTGTACATATGCATATATGATTCATTGCTTTCAATTTTTCTTTCCTCTATAGGCATATAAGCTCTATACAGAGGGGGAGTTGTTACGTATTTTGTGTAGTTTCTTCCATAGTGCTCACAGAAACTTTTTCTCATTATTTGCTGAAATTAGATTTCTACTTCTTTGTTTTAACATTTCCTGGAAATATCTTATACATTTCTTAGAAATAGCTTATATCTTGAATTATAACCTTCTATTCCTATTCAGTATATTTTAAAATTTTCACCTCCATTCTTTCTGAAATTCCTGTGTCATTTTATTTCTCTGTCTCCGAATCTAAATTTCTGAGCTCAGTTATGTTTGACAGTCTCTCCAATTCCATTTAAAAATCTTACAATAAGTAAACAAACAAACAAACAAACAAACATCAATATGATGGCCACAGATTCTCTAACAAAGCTTGGAATTCTTTATATTTGTATTTTAAAAATATTATTATGTAAATAAAACAATGTTGTCAATATTTTCATGCCCTAGAGAATGTCTAAGAATATCATTATAGGACCTACATATATGTGTTGTTTAATCCTACTGAGTATTAAGCTGGTTTTGTTATATTTCTGGAATGCTCTTTAGGGTTTTAATAACAGCAGTTTCAAGAGAAAATCACATAGATATGCTGATTCCAGCTGGGTTCTGCCAAAGAGGCAAAGTATTGTTATGTCTACTTCTATTCTCTGTGCCAAATGCAGTGGTGCCCTTTCAGTAAGCAGAAGATGGTCTTCATATTCATTTATTAAAAATATGAACTTTGCCTTTGCAATAAATAAGACACATAAACTACTTTTTGTTGTATCATTTACCAAAAAAGAATATTTTTCTTAAATAAATTAAGCTAACAAAACAAGAATGTAGGTTACTTGCACTTTGTGAGATCTAATGCACAGAATATTGGCACTTCAAGCCAAAAGAGACCTATAAAATATTTGAATTTTTCTGTTTGGTTTTCCTAATATTGTTGTTTTGTTTTACAAACAAAAAACTTAAGCAACTGTTAGAATTATTCATTAAAAATCTAAGCAACTGTTAGAACTATTCATCAAAATCATGTTAGCAGAAATGTGTAAAAGAGGATTAAATTTAATTTTGAGATATGTTAAAGCTCTTCTCTTTAAATATAAATCTATTTCCAAGTAATCAAAATGCATGAAACTTATGTCATGTTTAATTAAATATATAATAAAAGTACTCAATATAAAACAGAAGCCATTTTACTCTTTAAGGGAAAAAAAACATACATTTATATAAATCATGGGTATAGTATGAGAATTTGTCAAATGAGATAGAGACTGAAAAAGTGGCCCAAATAAGATAAAAAAAACTATTTCTTGCTTGCTAAAAGACCAAGATAATTAACATATTTCTTGTGGCCCTGTATCCCTCTCTTTTCTTAGAAATCTGCTTCTAGGATTTTGATGTTGCCTGAATCAGCAGCATCTAGTATGCTTCACATGGAGAAAAGGAAAAAAAAAATGGAAAGGGGATCTTCTGTCTCTCAGCTTAGAAAAGACTTAGCTACAAATCTAAGATAGAATTTAAGCTTGGGGTTTGCTAAAGTACACTATATGCTAAATTCACAATCTATGCAGGTCATTAAATAAAAGACTGAGCTGAGGGAGATTCCAAGCAAAAGAGAAGACTTGTCAATATGTTGGACTGGCTCAGTAATCTGATACCAAAATGCCACTGCATTTTCCTTAGAAGAAGAAACTACTTCTGCATTCTGAAATAGGATGTTAAGGTATGATTAAGGAACTCAAAAATAACTTACTTGAGGTCATTACTTTGCAAGGGGATGTCAATCTTTTTAGGCCCTATCTATAACACTGAGTTTCCAAACTAATGTAAAGGTTTAGCCTGTCTTAAACAGACAAGTATAAAATCTAAACTCTGGTAGGATGTGTACACCAAAATACTGCAAGACTTTTATGCAACAAAATATGAACTCATATAGAAATTGATACTCATGGTACTAAATTTAGGAGTTAAAAAACACATACTTTCATATCAGACTTAATAAACTGATGGAGCTCATTTGTTTAGTAGCAAATCTGTAGTGCTAGGTCATTCAGGAAATGGTAGGTCTGCTTTTTAGTCAGATGATTGAAATTAGCATTTAATTGCACCCTACTCTACTTCAAGTTGAGATGCAAAATATTCCTTAATAAAATGTACATAATATAAACTGTTAAGAAGATACAAAAACTGGAGCAGTGCTCTAATCAACCACCAAGTCCTCAACAACTATGTCTACTGAAAGCGTTTAAAGAACAATTTATTCACCATCACTGAGATATGCACTGGTGAGCAAACCATGAACATCTTTGAAATGTGCTTGTGGAATAGTAATTTGCAAAGTACGAATGATAATAGCAGATGGGATATTTTTTCCATTGAATTGATTCCTTAACTTCATTGGAAGTGGTGGGATCTCACAAGGTCAGAGAGAAAGTGGTAGCAATTAATTGCCAGAATCAAGGGAATGGTGATGACATAATCTACATGAATGGTGGAACTCAGAACAGTGAGCACATAAGGATCTCTTGTTAATTTAGATTATAAAAGAATTTCTAGAACTTATAAATATAACACCATCTGTCTTAACAGGGATTACCTAAAACCCAAAACTGAGATTAAAGATTAGGTTTTAATTCTTTATCATTGAATGCAACTCCAGAGAAGCAAAAGTAAAGGTGAAACACAAGGTAAAGATGTCCATTTTGCTACTTTCATTCAGTATTCTGTTACTGTTCAGTATGTGCTGGCCAATGAAATGCTGAAGACAAAGAACAGATATAAGGATCACAAATATACTTTCATTATTTATGTAAGGAAGAAAATACATAAAATAGAAGCAGTCCAAATCCAAGATCTAGGGCACCTGAATGATGAAAAATGGGAGAGTTTGGAGACAAGAGAAAAGGACTGGAGAAGCCATCACAAGTGAGGTAGGATGGAAACGAGGAGAGTGTAGTATACATCCATGCAAGTGAAGAGTAATTGCAAAGAGAGCCATTGATGAAGCATATCAAAGCCTGCTGATAGTTCAAAAATATTAAAGATTTCAGCAAAGTAAAGGTAAAAAAAATTATAAACTTGGAATTATTAATTTTGGCATGGTGGGACAAAGTCTGAACAGAAGATATTAAAAAAAGAAAGGGAAAAAAAGCAATGAGGACAGCAAGAATAAGGTAAGCATTTAATGCATTGTTAAATACAGATCCATTTGTCCTGATAAAACTCTATATCAGTTGGAGCAACAGATACAATTTATCTCAGCTAAAGGAGATAGATTGATCATCCCTGATACAATATATAATTCATGTAATGAGTTTTCCTTCACAGGGAATAAAATAAACATGGCAAAAACAGGAGAGATAGGGTCCAGACACAGGTTTGTTTTGTGTATTTGCAGATGGCTGTTTTGTATTTCGGTGAAATGAAACTGCAAGGAGGAAAAATTACACTTACACGACAAGGAGAGCAGAATCCTGGGGATATTTTAGATTCAAACTATAGAAATAAATAAAATAAAGCTTTTTATATCAGTGTAAAGTAGGTTTATCTAATGTAGCTAATAACATATAATTAATGTGGTGGAACTTGTGATTATCCTTTGCACAATTAAAACCAAATTTGTACTATAAGGGAAATCACATTATCTATAGTTTGAAAAATATAGTAATCTATTATTTGTTATTAAAGTAATACTAGATATAATATTACAGTATGTTATATTTTGGGACAAATGATAAATTTGTCACAAATAATATATTTTCTAAACACATCACCTCACAATGACAAAGAGAAGGAAAATACAGCCACAAATATGTGAAAGTTACATAAGTAATACTGGTAGAATATGTTAAAAAAAGAATCTTCAAAATAATATTTAGTCACACTAATGAGCAAAAATATTTTAAATGAAGTAGGATATTTTCATATATAATCACCAATAATGCTTTATAGAAATTGCTTTACAGGATAGGTGGGTCTCAAAGAAATCTCTACAGTTCTCAACTGGAAATTAAACCCAGGAGAAAAGTTCTTAAATTTATCAATGTCACTCATAATTTTTGATACAGTAAATTTCCATAATTTCTGTTATAGGAAATTCTCTATAGTACTACTTAAAATTATGAAAAATTAAAATTCTTAAAATAAGAAATGAGTTACATACTCATATATCAATATATCAGAATATTCTGCAGTTTAAGAACATGGAAAATGCAGCTAATTGTGAAATTTATAAAATATTATTGACTGAATTGGTAATATGATACAAAATATATTCCTTTCAACTATCTTTTGTCTGGACTAATGCATAGGTTGATAAATGGGAGGTAAAAAGCAAGAAAGAAATAGAAGGAAGAAAAGAAACAAGATTTATAAAATGTATATCAAAGTGGAAGAATTAGAAATGGATTATAAATTAAATTTTTCTTATAATATTTCAAGTATAATATGTTAATATCAATATTATTTATAGGAAGTATTTGCATGATTAAAATTATTTATATAATTTATTTATTTATTTTTTTGTGATTTTTTTTAAATTTTTTATTGTTGGTTGTTCAAAACATTACATAGTTCTTGATATATCATATTTCACACTTTGATTCAAGTGGGTTATGAACTCCCATTTTTACCCCATATACAGATTGCAGAATCACATCAGTTACACATCCATTGATTTACATATTGCCATACTAGTGTCTGTTGTGTTCTGCTGCCTTTCCTATCCTCTACTATCCCCACTCCCCTGCCCTCCCCTCCCCTCTTCTCTCTCTACCCCCTCTACTGTCATTCATTTCTCCCCCTTGTATTATTTTTCCCTTTCCCCTCACTTCCTCTTGTATGTACTTTTGTATAACCCTGAGGGTCTCCTTCCATTTCCATGCA
>NW_026000108.1:47739998-47745602 GCF_001458135.2 Marmota marmota marmota | reverse complement strand
GCCGGCAGGTCGCTGGGCCTGTTCCTGGCGCGGGCGGCGGCTCTGCTCTGCCCCTACTCCAATTGGGGTGACGTGTGTACCATGCCGGCAGGCCGCTGGGCCTGATCCGCCGGTCTGTCGCAGGTCTGCTTACCATGCAGGCGTGGGCAGCGGCTCTGCCCTGCCCCTACTACCACCCCCGCAGACCGCTGGGCCTGATCTTCAGGTTGGTCGCAGGTCTGCCCACCTTGCGGGCGTGGGTGGCAGCTCCGCTCCGCCCCCTCTCCAATTGGGGTCACGCGACCACCATGCAGGCGAGCCGCTGGGCCTGCTCTGGGCGCGGGCGGCGGCCCCGCTCCTCCCCTCTGGCTCGACGACAAAGCGAGAGAGACTCGGGTGTCTGTGACTCACCCTCCCTAGCAGGAGACCAACTGTTTCTGTCACCGCTGGTATTGATGAAGTTCTCTCCTCCGCTGCTTTCTGATGACATCAGATCTCTGCCATGTTGGTATCCTATGCGAATGGCAGCATTTCGTTCCCTTTGCTGGATGACCAAAGCAAGGGTGCGTCCTGACCGGCCCTCACAGGCCCTGTCTCAGTCCTGTTGCCACTGCCCACGAAGGCTCGGTTGGTATTTACCTCCACAGTACTCAGCAGGACCTGGACCGAGAAGCAGTTTCCGCCGGCTCCTTAGCCCTGGGCCAGGGCAGTACCGGGAGCCGGAACTCGGCCGCTCCGTGCTCGGTGTATGCTCTGATAAGAGCAGGCTTCAAGAAGCAGTTTCCACAGGTTATTTAGCACTGAGCCTGAGTAATTTGTCTGCAAGCTGCAGGCGGGCAGCCTGAAATTACCTGTTCTATGGCTGAATGAGCTGCGATCAGTCGAAAACAGGGATGGTGACGTCAGCTCTCCAAGATGGTGGCCGCTGGCCTCCTCTGTGGTCTGACCAGTGTGGAGAACTGAATTGGACTGCTTCCTTCCCCTGTCTCAAACCCAGAATTCAGCACTTAGTACAGTAATTGCACAGCTGGCAGAAGCCCGCGGAAACTGCAGCGCTGTATCCCTGCGTCGCTATCTCCTCGTTTCCCAGCGCACGGCGCAGACTCTAGCTGCGGGGCGATTTGCTGAATAAGCAGTGTGACCCTCCGTGCGGACAAATCTCTCACGTTTGAGCCCCCGTAGCCGATCCTCGTGCGATGGAAATCCTTCCTCCAGGTTCCGGAGCACCCCACTATTGCTGGAAATTCATAACAAGATAGCCTTTAGCCGTCCTGACTCGTCATTCTCCCACACTGTGACGCGGCGCACGGGGGCAATGCACTCCCCTCGCTGCCATCTTCCCCTCCTCTATTTATATAATTTAGAAGGTATCAAATCACTTCAAAGATGAAATAAATATCTGCTGGTGACATTCACTTTAGTTTTTAGTGATGCCATTCACCTTTACAACTTTTTTTTTTCTGTGTGTCAAGCACTTCAAGGCATATCATTGCATTGAAAAAATATTTCTTAATACATCTCAGTTCATATAATGTAGATAATGCCTGGAAAATATTATAACACTTAATATTCTGTGATGTTAGTAATAGATGGTATTGCAATTTGAGACCTAAATTGACCTTTTTACATTTCAGTTGGGGTGAAATTTTCTAATCAAGAACATCTATACTTCATTTCACTTGCCTCACAGTGCAGTTATTAAGATGTTAATAATCTCTAAACTATTTGTCTAAGAGCAAATCTTTGTATCTGTATGTATTCTAATAGACTTTGTGTTTGGGCCATCTGACCTTGTCCACAATCTCTATACACATTTGGTTAGTGAATACTGGTGTATTGCCCCTTGAGCACTCAATAAAAACAAAGAATCTATGAAGCATTTCTGAGTTGTGGTTTAGCATCTGCATCCTGTTGTTTATATTTAGTTTCAGGCAAACATGTTTTATATATAAAGGAAGCACACAAAGAATGAGACTGAGACTGCAACAAAGTAATAAGAGAAAATTCTAGTTTAGAAATCAAAATACATTTTTGCAGATGGTCCAAGAGTCCTTTAATGGAAAGGTCAGAGGAGATAAAATGATTATTAGATATGTATATAACTCTTTTTTTATTAGTTACACATGACAGTACAATGATGTTGACATATCATATTTGAATCAAATGGGGTATAATTTATCATTTTTCTGAGTGTACATGTTGCAGAATCACATTGGTTATACATATATACATACAGCAATACTAGTGTCTATTTTACTATTATAATGCTATAAGTGCATAATTCTCTTTGCATTCTACTAGTATGTTTCAGATATAAAATCAGAGCTAAGAAACAGAACAGAGATGGTTCATGATTAGAGAATCAGAAATAAAGGTATTCAGAATGAATACCTGTGGACAAATACCATGAAATGATACTCTATGAAAATGATTTTAAGATTTTTGCCTGTGCAGTAAAGCTTTCCTGAAATGCAGGAAGAGGCTCAGGAGGCTGAGGCCAGAGAATTGAAAGTTCAAGGCCAGCCTCAGTAACTTAGTGAGGCCCTAGGGAAGGTACTGGGTACTGAGACCCTGTCTCAAAATTTAAAATCATAATAATAGGCTGAGAGTGTTGGACAGTGGTTAAGTGCCTCTGGGTTCAATTCCTGGTACAAAAAAAATCTTGTAATTGTATAAAGTTGATTTTATGTATATTTGTGGATGGTGGACATGTTCTTTCAGTATTAGAATGTAATTAGAAAGACATCTCTGTTTTCACTGAGATTAGGTGCATCTTCAAAAAAGAGAGAAAGAAAAAGGAGGGGAGACAAAAGAAAAAGAAAACCTCTAATTTTTGTTTCATATTTTGAAGAACATATTATAAACTTGCAGTTATCCATCCTATTTTGCATTTTAAATTTATTTGAAAACGAAATGGGCAAAATAAATCACTGAAATAATTAAATAGTATTTAACTGGTTATTGCACATTTTCCCTAACTATAATAAACCAAGCTCCATAGGTTAATTTAATGCTCCTTTTGCAGAAAAAGAAGTAAGAATGAGCCTCAAAAATACAGATTGAAAGCCTGGCATTTGACAGTCCCATCATTCTAATAGATTGTTTTATGATGTGCCTATAATTAATAATAGTTCTTTGGAGGCTCATAACCCTTTTTGTGATTTACCATGGTATCCCTCACAACACCTGTGCATGATATTAATTAAGAACTAGGGAGACAGTGTTATAAAAATGAAGAATTTTCTTAGTCGTGGGGTTAAAAAAAAATCACTAGATAGGTTCTTTGTTCATCAAACTTTAGTGATGCTCCAATCACTTGTTCCAAGGTTAGAGTTCTATATCTCTATGGCTTGAGGCAATAGAGCAGCAGACAAATAAACCTTGCAGTTCAATAGTCAACTTAAATATATAACCATGCATTTCTGTGCACTCGGATTAAATGTGCCTAGAGGCCTGAATGTGGTGTGCATCCTTTCAAGCCCAAATCTGAAGTACAACATAGTGCTACCAAGGTTCCACCTACCTATTAATCTACTAAGTAGTCCATTAATTTCTGTCACTTCACATTAATGAAGTTTTTATATTCCTCATGCATTTAACCATACTGATTAACAGATGGATTTGCAGATGGATTAAATATTTCTTCTTTAATTCTCAGAAAGCTTTCCTACAGAGAATTTTATAAATTAATAGTGTTTTCTGCTCATACAACCCCATAAAATGTGATTTTGCTTGATAGATCATTATATAGAAAAAGAATAACAGTTTACAGAATCTAGCTTCCACTATTTAAGAATTTTTTTTAAAAAAACTAAAAGAGGGAGTCATTTAGAATAAATCGTATGCAATAAATGTAGGTTATTTATTAATATTGACTCTGCTGTTATATTCTTCTGGTCATTTAAATATGTTAATTTCCCAGACTGGAGATTTAAATTCTTATATTCTATGTTTCTTTTAAAATTTTCAAAACCAAAATATTATTTTGTAACAATTAAAATAAAAGTAAAATGTATAAACACAGAAATAGTTTCTCTCTAATTTCTCATATCTAAGGTAATTGTTGTTATCAATCAGGTAATTTTCTGCTACACACATGCACACACAAATACACACATATATATACAAAAATAAAACATTAATTTAGCATACATAATTGGATAAAATAAGCCATATTTGCTTTTTAACTAAAATAGGATCAAAATACAGTGACATATGAAAACTTTGGCAATTAATATATCAAACTTGTTTATTTTAATGGCAGCATAATATTTTATAGTTATTATTCATAGAATTTGGATTGGTTTATGTGGAGATTTATAACAATGATACAAAATAAACCATATATGTTTATATATCTGTGTACATACATATTCACATTTATTTTTGTTTATTTCTATGAGTTAGATTAACTAAGTAGCAATTGATTGGTTAAAAGTACAGACATTTTTAGTAAGTACTTTTAATTAGTTTTTATTTTTATTTATTTATTTTTGTACTGGGGATCGAACCCAGGGGCACTTAACCAATGAGACCCACCTCTAGCCCTTTTTAGGAGGGATACTAGGGATTGAACTCAGGGGCCCTCAACCATTGAGCCACATCCCCAGCCCTATTTTGTATTTTATTTTGAGACAAGGTGTTATAGTTTGGATATGAGATGTCTCCCCAAAGCTCACGTGTGAGAAAATGCAAGAAGACTCAAAGGAGAAATGATTGGATTGTGAGAGTCTTAACCCAATCAGTTAATTAATCCCTGATGGAATTAACTGAGTGGGAACTAGAGGCAGGTAGGGTGTGGCTGGGGGAAGTGGTTAATTGGGGGTATGGATACGGGGCTATATATTTTGTATCTAGAGCTAGAGTCTCTCTCTCTTTGCTTCTTGATCACCATGATGGGAGCTGCTTTCCTCTGTCACCTTCTCCCACTATGATATTCTGCCTCACCTCAAGCCTCAAGGAATAAACACAACCTTCTCTGGACTAAGATGTCTGAAACTGTGAACTCTCAAACAAACTCTCCCCGCCTCCCCTACAGTTGTGCTGGTCAGATCCTTTAGTCACAGCGGCAAAAAAACCTGACTAAAACACTAAAGCTTAGCGTCTTGCTTTTACCAGCTTTGAACTTGCAATCCTCCTGCCTCAGCCTCTTAAACTGCTAGGATTACAGGCATGAACTACTGTGCCCAGGCTCAAATACTTTTTAAATGTACTGAAGAAACTTACATTTCCCACTATTTCTTGGGAAAGTTCATTTATTCACATACATTAGAAAATTGGAAATATCAGTTATTTTTCTATGCTACTTAAGAAGTTGGAACAGTTATCACAGCACTGGATTTCTTCTGGTTAAATGTTGAGGGCCACAGCCGAGTCGGGATGATGCATGGCATTCTGCCAGAAGGGAGTGGTTGAGAGGTGACTCCAGCCATGGAGATGATGATGGTTATGTTAAGCTGTGTATTCAGTTGTATATGGACCCCTGCTGTCTGGCAATAGGGCGGCTCCGGAAATGGGGTGGTTCCTGCTGCCTCGGGAGCCCGGAGCCCGCTACTTTGGAGTTCCCTTTGAGTTCTCGAGGGGTCCGAGTAGGGTAGAGGCGGAGCCGCGAGGGGGGGGGGGGGC
>NW_026000108.1:47725583-47738050 GCF_001458135.2 Marmota marmota marmota | reverse complement strand
GAGGGGGGGGGGGAGCTGAGAGAGTTCCCGGAAAGTGTGCCCGTGGAGTGCTGGTGGAGGAGTTTGGGCAATAAAGTTTCCTGTTTGAACATACAAGTGTTTTGTGGCGGCTCGGTGATTTGTGCCCAGCCAGACTGCAGCAGTTAAAATTAAGAACAAATTTAAGAAAAAACTATAATGTTTAGGAAAAGTAAATTCTACATGTTATAAAGATTTTGCCATACAATCTAAATTTTACCCAAACTTTGAGAATTTTACTTTATATTAATTTTAGAGGAAAATGAAGGAGGCTGAAGTACAGTAATTATAATCACTTTCAACTAGGGATTCTGAAAAGCAGGGTGCAAATTTTATCTCACTAGGCTCATCTTAACTGAAGAACTGGGAACAAAATGTTGACCTCTATATACTATTAATCTAATAGCAGATTTATCATTAACAAGTATAGAAAAGTATTTGGAAGAGAGAACTAAAAATTTACACATTTTAGAATAGAAGCCTATTGGTGAATTTAAATAGAATAATGCCATCAGAAGCTTTGTTGATGCTCATTCCTTTACAGAGATTATTCCCGTGGAGAACTTCTAATAATTTTCCTTTAAAATGCTACCAGAGTGCTTCTCAGTTATAATAAAGAGTAGCTTCATTATAATTATAGAAGTTTGGGCAGAAAAATTTAATACAGAGGTCATCTAATGTATAATTGGAAGATAATTGTATTTGACATTACATTGAAGTCAATAAGGATAATTATTGTCATTAAAATGACATTAAAACCTCACAATTTTAAAGGCACAAATTTCAAACTTGAATATTTTGAATGATTTTTCTTGTAACTTAAATGCAATTAGTTATTTTCTTTTAAAATTAGTATATCTAGAGGCTGGGATTGTAACTTAGTGGTAGAGTGCTTGCCTCACCTGTGTGAGGCACTGGGTTCAATCCTCAGCACTACATTTAAAAAATAATAAAATAAAATAAAGATATTGTGTCCATCTACAACTAAAAATTTCAAATAAATAAATAAGCAAACAAATAAATAAATAAAATTAGTATATCTGTTAAGGTCGGGCGACCGTCGGAGCAACAGCAGAGAGCCCCAAGTACAACTTAAGCAGAGTTTATATACATTTTTTGGAGAGGGCAGGGACTTCACATACATCATAACAAATTATCACACACTGCGGGAAAATCAAACAACAACTCCAAAGCATGATTAGCTCATTCACTGGTGGGAACAAGTTGGGTAGGGGTGATTGGTCAGTACAAAATAGGGGTATACATTTGAACTGATTGGTTTAATCCCTGAGGGGTGTACGTGCTGAGCTGCATGGTTTCTGGGAGGGTTTGTTTTTACAGAGCAACCAAATGGTCAGGAGAGATTTCTCAACATACATTTAGTGGTTTCTCCGGGAGTTGTTTTGACATCTACATAAATTTCAGGTTCCAGGAAAACAGAACTCAAACTCAACCAAGAAAACAAAACTTAACTTTTACATTCTTAACCTTTCATATCTAAGCTGGGTATGGTGGCACAAGTCTGTAATCCCAGTGGCTCTGGAAGCTGAGGCAGGAGGATCGCTAGTTCAAAGTCAGCCTCAGCAAAATTGAGGTGCTAAGCAACTCAGTGAGACCCTGTCTCTAAATAAAATACAAAATAGAGCTGGTGATGTGGCTCAGTGATTGAGTGCCCCTGAATTCAGTTCCTAGTACCAAACCAAAAAAAATAGTATCATAGAAATCTATAAATCTCTCAGGATACTAAAAGTATAGACATATACTTAACAACAATAAAATTTCATTTTATGAAATCTCATGTTGAGAGAAACATAATCGTAATTAGGATCCAAATTTCTTTTTTATATTTTTTAACTAAAACTTAAATGAAATGCAATAGCTTGTATCTTGCTAATATTCATGGATGCTGTTATGAGCATTTTTAAGGCAATAAAATATTTTGATTATTTAAACACAATTAAATCTTTTCCTTTCATATGTTTCAGTCAATATAAAACCCTATCTCTTCACACAATGAGTATATCTTTAAAGTAAAAAAAAAAATGAACTGAAAAGACATTAAAAGGTAAGATAATGATACTTCTAGGTATAATATTTACTTGAGAAAGATGTTCATCACAGATCCAAATTGAAATAACCAGAATACTGCTACAAATGTGGGGGAAGGGGCAAAGATTGAGTTGATTTTAAAATGTTAAGAAATACATCATTCAGAGTCTAGTATCTTCACACAAATTTCTAGTAAAAAGGGAGATAGAACCATAATAAAGGATGCATTGAAAATTGAATCATTCTTTTTCATTCCAAGAAAATGATTCAATGTCAGAAGAAATAGGCTTGAGTTAGTGTATAACCCTTGTAAGCAATTTAGAAGGACCCACACTTAAATCAGAATAGGAACTCTGTGAAAGCTTTTGAACATATCAATTGGAATGATTTTCAATGACTTGTAAGGATGTAATTGACATATTTCTGAGTACAAAATAGAAGCAGCACAATCTTCAGAAGGATTGCTGTTCTAGAAGTTAAAATGCCTGAATGAAAATTCTTGGTCTGTCATTTGCTATTTAATTATTCAAAGCCTCAGTTTCCTCATCTGAAAAAAAAATGATTACCTTGTACAATTTTAGCCATGTTGTTTTGATAATAAAACACCAAATAATCTGAAATTTTCTAAGTTACCCAACAAATTATATTATGAAAATGTAAGTTATAATTTCTAAAATATATAAATATGTAATGAACTTTCATTAGAAATTTGATAGAAAGATATTGCTCAGGTATAATTTTCTTTCACTTTTCCAAATAAAATATTGTGTTTCACTAAGTGAAGGAATCATCTTAAATTAATAATTTAAGCTTCCATCTTAGGAAACTAGAAAAATAAAAATAAAATAATTCAAAACTAAGCAGAAGAAATAATACAAATCAGAACCGTAATAAATGAAACTGAAAATAGAAATAAAACAGATACAATCAACAAAATCAAAAGCTGACTCTGAAAGAATGAGTAAAATCAATACAATTCTAATCATGCTAAAATAAGAGGAAGATACAAATTACAATATCAGAAATGAATTAGAATACATCACTACAGATTCCATAGACATTAAAAAGATAATGAAGGAAGATTATAAACAATTTTATGCCCACAAATTTGATTTGAACCAATTCTTTGAATGACATAATTATGTTGTCTAAAATCCACTGAAGAAGAAATAGACAACATGAATAGGCATATATCTATTATAAGAAACAAAGTCAGTAGTAAATAACATTTCAAAATTGAAACACCAAGCACACGTGGGTTCCCTGGTAAAAATCTTCTAAACAATTTTAAAAAATTAGACAGATTCTCTATAATTCTTCCAGCAGATAAAAACAGAAGGAATATTTCCTAGATTATTCTATGAAAAAAACCCAATACCCTCATAACGTAATTAACAACATCATATAAGAAAGGAAAACTACAAACCAATATTTCTTATGAATATGAAAACTTATGTGAAGGTTAGCAGTATATGATAACTCTTATTACTTTCCATTTAATTTTGTTGCAAACATAAACTGCTCTTTAAACAAAGTTTATTATTTTAAAAATAGCATTTTAATAAATGATACTGGCTGTATTGAACCAGCCTTGATTCCCTGCAATTTCACTGTCCTTCAGTGATTTTTTTAAATTGTTTTTAAGAGATAGAGAGAGAGAATTTTTTTTAATATTTATTTTTTAGTTCTTGGCAGACACAACATCTTTGTTTGTATGTGGTGCTGAGGATCGAACCCAGGCCGCACACATGCCAGGCGAGTGCGCTACCGCTTGAGCCACATCCCCAGCCCTCCTTCAGTGTTTTAATTCCCAAAGGCATGCCCCCAATTACCCACTTCCTCCAGCCCCTCCTACCTATCTACTATTACTAACAGGTACTATATATCAATGAATTAATCTATTGATTAAGTTACAAATATCACAAATTGAACTATGACCCCTCTGAACAATTCTTCCATTCTCTCACACATGATTTTTTGGGTGACACTTCATATTTAAACCATAACATTCAGGCCTGACCTCCAGAAGCTCATGACCATTGCACAATAAAAATTATATTCAGTCCATTTTTTAAGAATTTCCTTCCTCTTAACAGTTCCAGCATTACCTTATATCCAAGACAAAAATCTCATTTGAGACTCAAGGCAAACTCATGGATGTCTTTCCCGGTAGAGAGCAAAAACAGGTTACCTATGTACAACATATAATGGCAGAGTAAATATTTTCATTTCATAAGTGAGAAATAGGCATAGACAGAAGAAGGATAGGACTGAAGCAAGACTGAAATCCAACTAAGCAAACAAGTTTTGTAGCTCTACCTCCAACACTGGAGCCATGGTATCATGATGTTCTCAACAAAGGGCTTATATCATTATGCCTCATTGGAGTTGCAGCCTACATGACCTCTCTCTTGTTTCTGCTTGATTCCTGCAGCTTTCGTTAGCAGGTGTCCAACATGGCTGGCATCTATTCATCGCAGGATGTCTCCACTGCAGCTTTAGCTTCCTTCTCATATCTTCACGTGTCATGGGCAGCCTGCAGGAACTCTGACCCTACTTCACATTGACTAGCTTCCCGGCCTTCCTTTGTAATCTCAGTGGAATCCCCTATGACCCCTTAACTCCAGCATTATGCATTCCTCCAGAACCAGCAGGAGGTAGTTGATACCAAGCCCTGCCACCATTTTGAGTAGTTGCCAAGCTTCCAGGGATTATTGTTGAAGCAGCACAGGTAAGCACGGTGAAAAAACTTCTTAAGCACCACTATGCAACCAGGTTACCCCCAGGTTACCTTTTCAAGGAAATTTCATTTTTACACGATTGTTACTGAGATGGATATGTCTTTGCAAATTCATGAGAAACCCTCAAGCCAGCTTTCTTCTTCCTGATAAAGTACTTTGTATCTTCTTTGTAACTATAATCTCCTTGACAATCATATATTCCCCAACCCCAGTTTTATTTCCACTTTTCTCGTTGAACTTTAAGTTTTTCAAATATTTCTGCTGTGCTTTCTCTTCCTGATCATGGCTAAAAGCTGACCACAATATCCATGCCACTACCGGAATGCTGCGATGCCTCAAAATTTCCACCACCAGAGTATTGATTCTGTGACCTTTAAATTCAGCTTCACAAAAGGTCTCGAGATTTGAGAAAATGTAGGTAACTTTTTAACCAGAATGTAATATGAATGGTCTCTAGCCCAATTTCCAATAGTTTTCCTCCTCTGAAACCTCATGAGCTCAGCCTTTCCTCTCCACAATCTTATTGGCATTTTGTTCTTCTGAACTCTCACCAGAATTGACCATGAAGTTCTGCTTCTAACAATCTAAATCTTTACCAGATTGCATATCTAAACTTTTCAAAATTCCTCCCTCCACAAACCAGTTCTAAAGGCTTCTGAACTACATGGTCAAATTAGTATCAGGAGCAAACCCACTTCCCAGTGCTAACTTCTGCTTTACTTAGCCTTTTCATAGTGGTGACCAAAAGATTTGATGAGAATAACACAGAGGAGGGAAAGTTTATTTTGGCTCACAGTTTCAGAAATTCAAATTATGGTCAGTTAACTCCATAACTGTGGTGTCAATGTAAGACAGAACATCAGGTTTATTCATGTGCAAGATAATCTTAGCTCTTCTTTTTGTTACATAAAAACAAAATCTCATTAGCAATGGTGTAAGTATTTGAAGGATACTTATTTAAAACGAAAACAGAAATTCTGGCAAGCACAGTGAATATTTTGAAGAAATATCATTGCACAAATTTTTCCCAAAAAACATGACATGAAATCAGATGATGTAAAGCTGCATCATAGATAAATTTTCTTGATTGACACTCAGGAGTTGAGGAAGTTTGTAAGACCTGCCATTTGTTATGAACAACAAATGTCAAATGTCATTGGTGATCATCTAACCAAGCCTGCTCAAGTAACTTAAGGTCTTTGAAACTTTTGAATTCAGTACTTATGTCTTTATTTCTCCAGGAAAACAGATAAATAGAACAGAATGAATAGGAAAAGAAAATGGGAAGTAAATGTTGGCTAAATTCATGTAAAATGTTGTGGCAACATTTAAAGTTTGATATCTCATTTATTCAAATATAAACTGTCTCTAACATAAGATTTTATTAGATGTTAACATTTATTAGACAAGTTGGTCTGTAACTATAACACATTGATTTAAATTGAACTGATGTAAACCAAAACCCTACTTTGGCTTTGAGAATCTCTTTTCATTACTTAATCACCTATTTCATTATAGTTCAATCTATTTGTAAGTATTTTACTGAACAAACTGAACATGGTGAAGTAAAATCATGGCATAGCTTTATTTATCCTATGATACATATTTCATTTTTCTCTTAATGCTATGTTTTCAAGACCAAATATTCTTTATTTTCCATTTAGGCAATTAAAAAATATCTTTATTTAAGGTAATAGAGAGTAAAGGGTAATATAAAACAATCACGAGTTCTCACTAGGTTTAAATATTCATCCATGTTCCTTAACTAGACTTAGAATCTTAACTTGAAAAGGACAGATATTGTCTTTTTCTTCCCTTTTTGCTCTCTCTCCTATTCCCTCCACTCAGAGACAATAAGCAGAAATAAGGGAAATAAAAACTCTTAATTGAAGTTTGAATCTGTAGTCTGAATGCAGAGGAATTGGAACACTAAAATTTCTCATGTGTGTGTGCATGTGTGTTTATGTACACACACACACACGTGCACACCAGACTCCTGCTTATTTTTAAAATAAAGAGGATGAAAGATTGAAGGATTACACCTCAGTCTCTTCCATCTGGCATGCAATCCTTGGTTATGTGTTTGATTTAATGACTTTGCCAAGACCTCACTACACATTATGTTTCTGATACATTCCTGGTGTTTGAAGTTACAGGAGAAAATAACTTTTCTAAATGGCTTTCATCCTCAGCCTTTATATTCTTTGCTTGTTTCCAGATCCAACATTTTAAAACTCCTCGGTAGAAAAGATCAGTCTCAGCAGGTCTGTTTCAGTTTGAAAGACTCAACAAACTTTGGATTTTCTCCAGTTTTAATTAATTTGACTAAGGTGTGATATTAGTCCTCTCATTCTTGAATCACTCTTAAATTATCCGTTGAATAGAATCAAAATTGTGTCTTCAACAGAGTTAGATTCTTCTGCTGACAACACTTCAAAAGGTATTATATTTTCTGTTTCCTCTACACATATTATAAAGAATACATGGACATCAAAAATATAGTTATTTTGTTGCTTTGTTTTGCCATAAAATATTATTTATATTTATTTTTTTCTTTCCATGGAGTTTAATTGATAAATGATATTGCAAAGAAAAACTTGGAACAGAAGAATAAAAATGTCACAAATTTCACAAACTTTTTGATTGCTTCTTTTTTATCATCATGTTTGGGAAAGTTGGAACTCTTCGACTACACTTCTACATCATTCAGGGATTCTGCATTAACACAATATGTTTAATGGAAAGAACATAGGTTTTGAAATTTAAAAGTTTCTAATCCCAGTTCAATAGCTTTTTGGCTTTTTTATGGGGTGGGGGATCATTCCTCTCAAGTCTTAGTTTCTAATTCGTAAACAACCTACATTTTAGAGCTCTTACGCATATTGGATAAAGTTGCTTATGGCCAAGTAAGTGACTGTAGCACCCATGTACAACAAGACCACCTTCATTTACATATCCTTCCATGGTTCATGGAAATCCTGTACAGTTTTCTGTCTCCAATGCTTCCACAGAACAAAGTGCTTCTGAAGAGCACCTCTTTATTCCAATCTTGGCCATAGTTCCTAATCACAGTATTCACACTCCATTTATCAGTGACTGATGGTCTAGGAAATGAGCCAGTGTTGAGTATAGAATATGAGACAATCCATAGAGCAATCAGGACAAATTTCTTTTTACTAAAAGTGAAATTCAATAATAACATTATCTTAACAGATATATTTTAATTTTTGGATATAATGCCTAGAGCTACTATAGTTATCTTGCTATAAGCCTATGGATAAAACCAACCTAAGATGGTAGAAAGATGAAGGAATCTTTCCTATCATAGATCATGTGATTAGGCATTGTTGGAACCACAGAAACTGTGGACTTCTATAATGAGGACAATACAATTTCCTTTAGTTTAAGTAGAATAATAATTTACTTTTACAAACAAAACCAGTCTAATCAATACAGTGATGACAATGGTGTATAACATATTCTAAGTGTTTAATAGACATTATTTCCCTTATCTACCTCTTTTGTCTCTAGTTTTATAAATTATATATGAAATTATTCAACTTGATTCTTACTTAAATGCTATGTGCAAAAAAAAAAAAACACAATTTATTGAACTTCCTAACTTATTTAATCTACAGGAGAAATTTATAGTCAGTGATAATTATCTGCCAATTTAATCCTCATATTAAAAATAAAAGTAACATATCAGAATATTAGCACATGGTAGACATTAGATAGTTATTAGCATAATTATATATCTTAGAGTGTAGAAATTAGAGGAGAAACCACTTTATCTTGTCCTTTAAACTCTTTTATGTTTTCTGTTCAGATCATCTTGTAAAAATATTTTGCAGAAGTGGTGGTATTTAAAACTAAAAATTGAATTCATTACTGTTTTTAAAGTAAATAGAACATGTAAAATAAATAAAATAATAAAAATGTGCATTTAATTATTATAATATTAAAAAGTTAAAGGAAATATGTAAAAGCTAAAGAGGGAATGGGTAGATTTGCTACCTTCATTTTCCATCCAGAAAATGAACTCAAAGAGTTAATTCACTTTGTGTACAATGAACTGGATAATTACAACCTGAGTTGTTTCCATGAGTGGAAAAAAATTCAGGAGCAGAAATTATAGGTGACAGTGCAAAGGCTTTCCTTTAATTAATTGGAAACATTCAGAAAAGAATAACAACAGAAACAGTTTTAAAAAAATCTCCAAAGGAAGGAAGCCCTTGACAGAGAAGAAAATTCACTTGCATGGATTTTTGACAACCCAATGCCTTAATAGTTCCTAGGAAGGAGTTATTTTCTACTTTGTTAAGAAAAACAGGTTAAATTACAAAAGAACATTCAGATTAAGAAGTGGGAATAAGAAATAGATTTGGATAAATTGACGACAATTAAGGACTTTATCCTTTTTGAGTTCTTTTAGCAATTACTGTCTGAACTATATTTATGACATTTATTTTTAATTGTGTCCCTATGCATTTTTTGTGTACCTCTTTTATCAACCCTAGTGCACTGTAATTTCATATAGCCAAGATATAGTCCCCATTCTTGCCTTTCCTATTATTTTTCTTGGCATAGAAGAAAGGTTCATTAATAATAGGCTTTTAATAAATTTCTTAGATGAGTAAAGAATAAAATAGAACTACAATATACAATTTGGTGACTTTCATTACAATTTGTTTATAACTTGTTTCTTCTGTGCTTATGTTGACATATTTTGTAAGAAAAATATTGGTAACTGGAAAATCATTCCAAAAACTTACAATTCCCATTTAAAACTATAAATAACCACTCAAATTACAAGTTTTCTGAAAGCCACTACCTATTAGGACCACACCCTATTTCCTGGTAAATTTTAAAGAAGAAATAACTTCTAATGTACTGAATTAGATCCCCAAAGTAGTTGCCAATCATTTACACTTGGGACTTATGTGTAAGTCTGGGTCCATTTCTTGTAGACATGGGAAGCTTGCAACTGAGGATCTTAGACATAACTTAATGACTGTACCATGCAGAATGCTCAGGGAATGTTGGGAACGCAGAATGTTGTTCTCCATTTCTTTTTCACTCTCACTTGTTCATACTTGCTGAAGTAACCTGTAATTGCTCTTCAATCTGAGATGAAATTTTTAAACTTTGGATCATCACTAGGACATAAAATTATAAGACAAATTTTTTAAAAAAAGAAAGTATGCTGCTCGCAAAACTAATAACTTAATCATATCTGCATTCCCATTTACAAGATCCCAGGGATGAGATCATAGATATTTTGATTGAAGTCATTGTTATTCTTACCCAAACTATTACATTAAATTTTAAACATATAGAAAATTTGGTTTCAAAAATGCTTGGTAAATTATATCAAATATTTATACATATTAAGACTAATCATTTACAAGATCTTTCAACATTAGAAAAAAATATATTTCCCTCTTTGTTTAGTGAGGCAAGGCTAGTAGTATTATCATGCCTAAACCAGAAAAAGACAATAGAAGAAAATAAAAGTATAGAGAAAAATTATTATGAATATAAGGGCAAAGATCCTCAACAAATCCTAGAAAATTTATTTCAGTATCACATGAAAAGGATTATATATCATGATCAAACTGTTTTCATCCCAGAAATGAAAGCTGTTTTGACGTCAAAATATACATTAATGTAACATACCATATTTATTAAATAAATAACAACATACAACCATCAAATATATACAGAACAGGCATTTTACAAAGCAAAAAAAAAAAAACTTTCAAGCAGATTAACAATGGAATTTCCTAAATATGATAAAAAAATTATAAATAAAATCCATAGCTAATATCACATTTGGTAAAAGGCTCAAGACTTTCTCTTTGACATGAGAAACAAAACAGGAATATTTACTTTCATCACTTCTATTTGACACTGTATTAGAGATACTAATGAGATCATCAGTCAATAAAATAAATATACTTATAGCATCAATATTAGAAAGTAAACAATAATACCAGAGCAATTTTAGATAATATAAGCCTGTATATAAATATTCTAAGGAATTTAAAAAAAATTTAGGACAAATTCAGCAAAGATGACATAGTACAAGATCAATAATAAACTTTTATATATTTTGACATATGAGTAATGAACAATCCCTAAAGTTAAGGAAACAATTCCATCTATGAAATAATAATGAAAGAATAAAACACTTGTAATAAAGTTTTTTAAAAATAATTTCATTGTTCCCTAAAAACTATATAATATTATTAGAAAGAATTAATGAATTTTTAATAGAAAAATACCACTATTCATAGATCATAGACCTGATATCATTATTTCCTAAATTGATCTACATATTCAATGCAATAACCATGAAAATCCTTGCAGATTTGTAGGTTGTTTATTTCCTTTGGTCAGAGGAAGGGGGGAAATTGACAACAGCATCCTAAAATTCATAATGAAATGCAGTGTACACAGAATATTCCCAAGAAATATCAAAAAATACCAAAATACAATAAAACACATTTCCCAATTTCAAAAATAATTATGAAGCTTGATAATCAAGGGAATATAGTACTAGAATGATAGACATGTCGATCAAAGGAATAGACCTGAAAGTCCAGAAATAAATCCATACATTTTGGGCTAGTTGGCTTTCAATTTGGAATACTAAGACAAATCAATACAGAAAGAATCATCTTATCAAAAAAATAATGCTAAGACTTTCATCACTATACAAAATACATGTATGAAGTTGTGAACTTGGTGCCAACATACTTTATATATAATCAGACATATGATAAACTATGATATAATGGTGTATTAAGAATTGAAATATGGGCTGGGGATGTGGCTCAAGTGGTAGCGTAATCACCTGGCATGCGCGCGGCCCTCGGTTCAATCCTCAGCACCAGGTACAAATAAAGATGTTGTGTCCACCGAAAACTGAGAAATAAATATTAAAAAATTCTCTCTCTCTCTCTCTCTCTCTCTCTCTCTCTCTCTCTCTCTCATTAAAAGAATTGAAATGCAAAAATAAATAAATATTTTTTAAAAATAATGCTAAGAAAACTAAATATCAACATTTAAAGGAGTAAATTTGACTTCTATCTCACATCATACAAAATTATTAAATCAAAATGATTTACAGCGCTCACTTACAAGAAATAAAATTATAAAATTCTTAGGGAAAAAAAAACAGGACTAAACCTTCAGAATTTAAGGGTAGACAATGGTTTCTTATTTTCAATGCCAAAAGCACAAGCAACAAACAAAAAAAATTGAATAAATAAGACAACTAAAATTAAGAACCTTTGTGATTAAATTAACACCACCAAGACAATGAAGAGATAAACAACAGAATGGGAGAAAATACTTTCTATTTATATATAAAATAAAGCAATACTGTCCAGAGCACATTTAAAAAATCAATTAAATCTAAAAGTTTTGAATAAACTTTTATCCAAAGAAAACATACAATAACTAATAAGCATATGAGGACTACTCATTCAAAGCATATAGTCACTAAAAAAAATGCAAACCAAAACCATGTTGAAATGACATACTCACTAGGATGGCTAAAATAAAAAGACAGCAATAACAAGTATCAACAAAGCAAGATGTGGTAAAATTGTAACTTTCACACATTGAAGACTTTATATATATATATATATA
>NW_026000108.1:47700432-47725281 GCF_001458135.2 Marmota marmota marmota | reverse complement strand
TATATATATATATAATGATTACATGGCACATGAATCTTAAAAAAAGTTCAAATACAATAAAACTCTATCTTAATAAAATGTTAAAAATAGTGTAATGTTCCAATATACTCTTCAATTTCCTTTTATGCGAACACCAACAAGATATTAATCTCACATAAATACAGTGAATACATTGAAGCTAAGAAATTACTGTTAGTTCCAAAATATAGAACTAATTCACATTTTATTAATTTTTCTACTAATTTACTTTTTCTACCTGAATCAGGGTCTCTAATTTCAGATTCTCCACTGAATGCAGCTGTTTTCTAATCTGTGATAGTCTGCCAGTTATTTCATTATTTCAGAAATTTTAAATAGTGACTGGTCTATTATTTTGTAGAATATCCCAGTTTGTGTGTGTGTGTGTGTGATGTTTTCATGTGGCCAGATTGAATTATTCATTATTGTGAAAGATATAACAGAAGTTATGTATCCATCTCAAGAGAATCTATAATAGAAATATGATTTATCACTTTCATTTTAATTTTTTTTACTTGGCTAAGGTGTGTCCGGGGTAATCAAAAGTGTTCTAAAATTAGACAGTGGTGATAACTGAAGAACTTTTTAAATATATTTAAAAATCATTGAGGTGTACACATTACACAGATGAATTTTATGTTATGGGAATTATATCTAATAAAACTGTTTAAACCATTCATGACCAGTTAGGTTAATAGGAGAACATTTTCCAAATTAAATGATAATAGTCCCAATTACCATCTGTTATTCAAACATCATCTAGTGTACTGCTAACAGTTCTAATCATTGTAGTTAAGAAATTGAAGCACTAAAAATACTTACAATGAAGTCAGTCCTGAAGAGGGCAATTAGGATAGTAACTGAATAATAAATTGCAGAAAATATTAAGGGAGAGGTAACTATACATGGGAACTTGCATAAACTTACCCTTCATTTATGTAGAATTTTTTTTCTTTTCTTTTTTTATTGGTTGTTCAAAATATTACAAAACTCTTGACATATCATATTTCATACATTAGATTCAAATGGGTTATGAACTCCCATTTTTACCCAAATACAGATTGCAGAATCACATCGGTTACACATCCACATTTTTACATAATGCCATATTAGTAACTGTTCTATTCTACTACCTTTCCTATCCTCTACTGTTAGAGTCTGTAAATAAGTCAAAATAACACCTGGAATTTTGTCAGGGGAATGTTAAAGTTCGTATACAAGTCTGGATGGTGCCTGGCAAAATGCCAGAGGGAGTGGTTTGAGAAGTAACAAAAGCGAGCCATTAAGTGTAGAGATTCCTGATTGGTTGACTGATGTATCTAGTTTATGCTAATTAGATAAGCTGTGTGGAATGTATAAATACTGCTCCTGTCCTACAATAAACGGCTTCCACTCCTGCTGTATCAACGTACACAAGTAGTTCGTCACCTCCCGGTTATTTTGCCGCAGCCGGACTGCGGCACTCTACTATCCCCCCTCCCCTCCCCTCCCGTCTTCTCTCTCTACCCCATCTACTGTAATTCATTTCTCTCCTTGTTTTTTTTTTTCCCATTCCCCTCATAACCTCTTATATGAAATTTTGTATAACAATGAGGGTCTCCTTCCAGATTTCCATGCAATTTCCCTTTTCTCTACCTTTCCCTCCCACCTCATGTCTCTGTTTAATGTTAATCTTTTCCTCCTGCTCTTCCTCCCTGCTCTGTTCTTAGTTGCTCTCATTATATCAAAGAAGATATTTGGCATTTGTTTTTTAGGGATTGGCTAGCTTCACTTAGCATAATCTGTTCTAGTACCATCCATTTCCCTGCAAATTCCATGATTTTGTCATTTTTTAGTGCTGCGTAATACTCCATTGTGTATAAATGCCACATTTTTTTTTTATCCATTCATCTATTGAAGGGCATCTGGGTTGGTTCCACAGTCTAGCTATTGTGAATTGTGCTGCTATGAACATCGATATGGCAGTATCCCTGTAGTACGCTCTTTTAAAGTCTTCAGGGAATAGTCCGAGAAGGGCAATAGCTGGGTCAAATGATTCTATTAACTGACTTCAGGAGATGAGATTGTCTTTGATAGATGTAATCATAAGGCTCTTGTCAGAAGGGAGGAGAGGAAGGATTAAAGTCAGTAGTAGATGTTAGAATGACAGAATCAAGATCAGCAGTAGTAGAGATAAGATAAGTAATCCAGATTACCTTGAAAAACTGAAAAACATAGGGACACAAATTTTCCCATTAGAAGCTTAGAAGGAACCAGACTTACTGACATTTTAACTTTAACCCAATGAAAACTATTTGGGTCACTAACTACAAGATGATAAGTATGTGTTGTTTTAAGCTACTAGATGTGTAGAAATTTATTGCAGCAGCAATAGAAAACTAATATACCTAGAAAATGGCTTATAATTATATTTAAAAGCAAGGAAGAACTGATCTCTACAACCCTAAGAGTGTTATAAAGCAAAGTTTCTTTCCTACTTTTAGGAAAGGTGTTTGTTCTTTATCTTGGAGAGGATACCTTACAATGCCGAGGATGGTGCCTGAAGTGCTATCTAAATTGAAATGTTTCTAAACTTCCTTGCATATATTCTGAAATATCCAGAGGACTTGCCATTTCCTGCCATTAAAAGACTAGACCAATGTAATATTCTAGGTAAATGTCAAGACAAAAAGTTTCCTTTGGATTATACTGTGACAGAAAGTATAGGATGTAGCATACTCCATATATATATATATATATATATATATATATATATATATATATATCCTTCTCTCCATGCCTGGACAATATAAGCCACTTTTGATAATATTTTCTGATGGAGATTGTAAAGAAAAACATGTTTACTCGATAAACATTTATGTATTGTACTTAACAAATGTGTAGTATTTTAAAACAGTTACCACCTCCTCCACAACAGCTATGATTGGAGCTACCCCTTAATTATTTATGTTGGCTAGTCAGTTGTTTGCCAGTGTACACCATATCTACCTAACATTTTTCAGAGTCAACACAGTGAATTAAAAATACATATGGGTCAAACAGCCTTGTATATTTTAAGCCTCTTAGACAGTTACTAATCTCTGGCACAGCATTTGGGATCCATTACTGGGGTTGATTTCACATCTTGGCCATGTAATAGGTACAGATTCAGCACTTTCACTTATTCTCTTCTTGACTAATGGTTCTTGCCATTTCAAGTCAAGAATTCATGGGAAGATTTTGCCAAATGATAAGAATGTCCATGGCAAGTATGTTCTTCTAAACAGGAGAAGTAACCCTTATTCCACAAAATCTATTCAAGATGCAATTTGTCACTTGGTCTCCAACTATCAATGCATTCCATAGGAAATCAGGAACTATTCTGGTTCTTACTCTTTCATCCCATGATATCAGTGTCAGTTCAGATTTCATACCCAATCTTTACCTAAGCCAAGTATTCCTCTTTTCCTTGAATAGAAAATTGAAATATCCACACATACATTGTGCATGTACATGCATATACATGCACATGCATATTGTATATATTTGCAGTGGAATTTCAGAGTATTTGGCATTGAAGAATTGATTTAGCCCTTAAATTATGGAATCTGGAAGGAAGAATTGGAACAGGTATGAAAATTTTATGAGATAGCATGACTTTTTATGGTACCCAACCTTTTGTTTATCACATATAAATAATTTTTCTGAGGTCACACAAATATTAATTATCAGGGCCAAGATTTTTAGTCTGGCAGTGTACATTTAAAGCTTGTGACCAAAATAACTACTATACTGTTTTCCAATATAAAAAATAACAAATAAATAAAACAAGAAAAATGTGCCATATTTCACCAGGTTACTTGGAAATTGCAGTATCATGAATATAGTAACTTAATTATGTAGCCGTTAAAAATTATAATATAGTTATAACATTGATGGTCTATTAAGACATACAAGTAGATACTTAAGAGAGTGAAATCAGAAGTTAAAGAATACTATAAGCAAATATTTATAAATATGCACAAATACCTGTTCATGTGAATCTGATTGGAATCCAGTATAATTGATTCTAACAATTGTTAGTTATTTTATTAAGTTTATCTCTAAAAGGGAAATTAAAAAGACGGAGCATATTTGTATATCATTGGAAAAAGAAAACATGTTTTAGGTGGGGAAATTAAAGTTTTAAGGAAAAGAAAAAGAATGAACCAGTATGAAGGGATTTCACAAAGAGTAATCCAATATTGTTTAGGGAACAGTGACAAGGAAAAAAAGTTTGAGATGTCTGTGCAATTTATTTTCCTACTTATTTATTGAGTCATTTTTTGTCAGTTTTTTTTTTTTGAGTTCTTTATATATCCTCTGTTGGAAAAGTAACTAGTGTAGTTTTTTTTTTTTGTTGTTTGTTTTTTTTTTTTTTTGCCATTTTTCAGGCCCTTGCTTCACTTTATTGTTTTCTTTGCTGTATAGAAGCTTTTTAAATTGAGGAAGTCCCATTTGTTGACTTCTTGATATTCTTTCTTTTTAAAAATATATATTTTCTAGCTGTAGTTGGACACAATACCCTTACTTCACTCATTATTCATCTTCATGTGGTGCTGAGGATCAAACCCAGGGCCCCGCACATTCTAGGCACACTCTCCACTACTGAGCCACAACCCCAGCCCCTTGATATTATTTCTTGAGATATTGGAGTCCTCTTCAGGAAGTCATTGCCTATGCCCATGTCTTGAGGAGTTTCCCCTATGTTTTCATCTACCAATCTCAAAATTTTTGGTATTATATTTACCAAAATAAATTTTTTGATTTATTCTTATTGAATGTTATTCACGATAAGAGGTAGAAATACACTTTCAATCTTCTTCATGTGACTATTCAGATTTCCCAGCACCATTTGTTAAAGAATTTATCTTCCCTCCAACATGTTTGTGGCACCTATGTCAAGAATTAGATGGCTGTATCTGTATGAGTCCATCACTGTGTCCTCTATTCTATTCCACTGATATACGTTTCTGTTTATGGTCCAGTAGCAAGCTATTTTTTTTATAATGGCTGTGTAATATATTTTAAAATTGTGTATCGTGATGCCTTCAGCTTTGCTCAATTTGCTCTGGATTGATTGGACTATGAGGGACATTCTTGTTTCCATATGGATGGCCAATAATTATATAAACAAATGTTCAACACCTTTAGCCATCAGAGAAATGCAGATCAAAATGAGACTCCAGATAGTTAGTCTGGATGGTAGTTGGAATAGTTATCATTAAAAAGTCAAAAACAAAAAGTCAGAATGCTGGTAAATATGTGACGGAAAAGGAATATTTATATACTGTCATAGAGAACATAAATCAGTAGATCCACTATGGAAATCAATATGAAATTTCCTCAGAAACCTAAATAGGACTGCCATATGATCCAGGTATACCACTATTCAGTGTATACTGGAAGAATTAAAGTCAGCATACTATAGAGATAACTGCATACTCGTATTTATAATGGCAAAATTCATGAAATCAGCCTAGGTGCCTTCAATGGATGAATAGACAAATAATTTGTGGAATATATACATGATGGGTCATTATTTAGTCATAAAGAAGAATGAAATTATGCCATTTTCAAGAGTATGGATGGAGCAGAATATCATAATGCTAATCAAAATGAGCTAGAAATGAAACAACATGTATCACACACTCTCATATGTGGATTTGAGGAAAATAAATAAATAAAGATGACATAAAAGTAGCACAGAGACTAAGACAAGGGGAAGTGGATCAGAATAAGGAGAGGAGTAGAAATAAAGCAAGATACTAAAGTGATTGTTCTAATGAAAGTCTGATATGCACATGTACAAATATTCTACAATGAAATCCATTATTTCATACAAATAATGTATACTACTAATAAAAACAATTTAAGTTTATACATGGTTAATACAATCATTTTTTTAAAAACATCTTTGATTGCATTTGGTTGAATCTTTGGGTACCAAACCAAAGAATATTGTGTGGGCTGACTGTATTGTCCTCATGTTATGTCCATATCCATCCTCAAAATAATCCCATTAAAGAAGCCCATATCTGAGACCCAGAAAGAGTAAATGATTTAGGCGATGGATTTCTTGAGGCCATATTTTACTTCACTGTATTATATTACAGTATGCTGCTTCTTCTACCCCTCAGAGACAGAGAGAAAAAAATAATAGTAAGCACTTATGCTTAAGTGCTTCAGCAGTGCAATTCTTCACCCTCAAAATCCAAACCTGTTGTTTATATCTGCATCTTAATTAATCATTGACAAAAAATTGTTCAGTCTCTTTTCGGTATTTCAATTTTTTGAAAGGCAATCAGTAAAATTATGTTAAATACCCACCAGATATCACACCAAAAGATATTAATAATTAAAATATATTTACACTGTTATTAATTACAAATGTGCATTTTAAATGTGCTAAAAACAGTTTTAAATAAAGTACTTTAGATGAGTGATTTAAATATGAACATGATTGGAAAGATCAAATACATAGTATCACAGGAAGAGTTCTAAAATTACACACTTTGGAAATGGATGCTGGATCTCACTTTGCTTCCTAGACTTAAAAACAGCAGTTTCTGTCTTTAGATTGCTGTAATTAACACTAGCCTCAGATGCTCATTTACACCTTTGGCAGTCAAGGATGGGAAATCTGACTTTCACTGATGGTGTGTTATTCACACCAGCTTGGAGCTTTTTCTTTCTTCTGATTTTTGTTGATAACATTCACAGCAACCTTTTCTTTAAAAATCAAAGTACATTTCTCTTAAGTTAAATGCATTAACTCAAAAAAATCTCAGTAATGCATAAATAATTCATAATGAATTTTAATTGGTTGCCTTTTGTTTCCTTGCTTTTTGTTAATCTCACATGGACAAATACAAAGAATGAAAATAAAACAAACCAAAATATGGCTGAAAAATAGCTTTCTTGTAATTATATAATCTAAGAATTTCCCACAAATTAAGATTATGAAAAAAAGCACTAAATACCTTAGCAAAAAAAAAAAAAAAAAAAAAAAAAAAAAAATCCTCATTATAATGTGAGCTTAAATAGAGAGCTTAAAATTACTTATATCAATATAATATACCTTCATTATTGGCATATATTTTCCACTAAGGTCTAAGCTACGGGGTATTCATGCTCTGAAAATTTAGGGTAAAATGGAATTTGATTACAGAGCCAAATCTTAAAAACAACTTTCATTGAGGAATTGTGTGCCTATCAGTATGTAAAAATGATTTTTTACTATATGGGCAATTGTATAATTAATATATATTCCTGTTTCCTTCATAACTACTATGACTATAACCATCTTTTAATTCCAAATATTAGCTTTTCTTTTTAATATTATTATGAAAACCTTGTGAAAATGGTCATATCCATCTGATTTGTGAAAAAAATGCTGTTAATAGTCACAGCTATTGTTCTTCTATTAGCCTGTATTCTGTAATTAATTTAAATAACAATTCTGAAAAATAAAAGAATTCTTATTTAGAATAGCAGCAGAGACTCAAGAAGATATGGGATTTAATACTAGAAGAAAGGGTGTAACTGTCACCCTTACTAGATAGCTTACAGCAGGCTTCTTTTCCACGTGTAGGAAACAGATGAAGTTTCTTGCAATGGAACAAAGGCTCTCAAACCTGAGATAGAAGAAAAATGCAATGATGATTTCCAATATCTACACATCTTCAAGGTGACTCATTTGCCCCAAAGATAGTTCAACTGATAAACCCTTTTCTTTCCTCTGTGATAATTGAATCTCCTGTTGAAGACAAAAAGAAACTAGAATACTGCTTGCTGTTGTGATTCTAATTCCAGCCATATTTCTATTTTCCAATTGAATTGATTGAAGAAAGCATTCAGGGTTAATTTATGATGTTTTTTTTAATTGTATTCTTTTTTATTTCCTCAAACATAAAGTTCCTTTGACATTATTAAAATAAATTTGTGGTGTATTATCTTTTGCTATGAATAAAATTGGGTATCAAAATGGATATTTAGTTTTTTGGAAATCAGAAAATGGCTGAAAATCAGCTAATGCTCCTAAAAATGAAGTAGTCCTGGCAAGTCACCATAAAGAGGGTTATATCTTGGCTGAAAACAGTTGAAGAATAATTAAATAGGTGAACACTCAACTTGAGTAAAACAGTCAAAAATATCATATAGTGACAAATCCATCGCAGTGGACTAAAGCACATGGAGGGGAATAAGAAGCTCTGACAGTATGATTATATTTATGAAAGATCCATCAACAAGAGTAGAGAAAGAATAAAGGAAAGCATAGTGGACATTAATAGGGTTTTTCATCAACAGATATATGAAAATTATATTAAAATATGGGGGCACCTAACAGAATAAAAGACTAACATCCATTTCTAAGAAAAACATAAGGAAACTCTGTTGTTTTGAGTTCTGGTCTTAGTTTTAGCATCTATCATTTTTTGTTTTGTTTTGTTTGCTTGAAATTTAGTTATGCTTTGAGGAAAAAAATTTGTAGCACAAAAAATGTAAAGAAAATTCAATTGTTATTCAAACCATTTCTTCTCCAACAAGTGCACAGTATTTCATAATTAAAAGATCTTTGGAGAAAATAAAACTCTCCTAAAGTGAGCAGCCATTCCTAATATTCCTCAAGTGTATGAAGACAAAAATGTGCTACCACTCTAAGTTCAAATCCTTTTATCTTAGATCTGTGATGACCAACAATCTCCACTACCAAATATGGCTATCCAAATTTAATTGTTATTAATTTAAAGTAAAAAACTTAAAAATTAAATCCCTCACTTATGCTAATTATATTAGTTAAGGCCTCTTTCACTGGCAAAGAAGCTTTACCAGAATTTAGAGACTCCATGTTCTTAGTTTCATTTGAGTTTTCCCATGCAGCATCATCCCAATCTACATGATCACATTCTTTCTCAGTCAAAGCCCTCACTTTAACAGTAGACTCTGTGGCAAGACTGAGCATCCAAATTTCAATTCATCCAATTACAGGATGGGATTCTGCATCAGTTTCTCAGCAATCTCAGCATTAGGACTCTAGGAGATAGGTATTTCCCTCAGGGCACACAGAAAAGTATTTGAGTCATTTATGCAGTTCTTCAGCTGGGAATAAAGATTCCTGAGCTTACCCTTTTCTGTCATGAACAGTGGAATTAGGATCAACCAGCTAACTTCATTATTTTTGTTAGTTTTCCAAAAAAAAATTGGCAGCATAATATATCCAGTCACTCTGCTTCATGCATTATGTAAGTGATTGACATGAGTGACCAATAGAGATATTTTGTATATTTCCAATTTTATATCGCTCTATGGACAAGAAACCTTCCCTTTACTACTAGAAGTAAGCCATTAGCATTTTAAGTCTAATAAAATTAGAAAGCCAATTCAAAAAACTCCAAATAAACTAAGAAAATTCTTTCTTATAATTCTATTCCTTTAGAAATTGTTTCAGAATCAAAATCTATTCATCAAGATTCTTCAACAAAACCATTAAGTTGTGTGATAAAGTATGCAAAATAATTATTATTAGGAATAAAACCACATAATTATGGGTACTGAGAAGTTTTGTTTTTAATCTGCTTTCTACAATCTAATGATCCAAAAAAGCCAATGAGATGCTGTTTTAGGTTCCCTCCAGAGACCTATGTGAGAATCAGAAATGCTAATCAAGTAAAACCCAGTTCTAGGCTAGAAGACATATGTGTTCAGCTTAATAGTCAGGAAGTCAGAGCCTTCTTTCTGTTCTATTTGAATTCTCAATGGATTGGATGAAGTTCATTTACATTGGATAGGTTAAAGGATTTACTCAGTATAAAAATTCAAATCCTCACTCTTTCTGAAACATATTTATTGATACACCGAGAAGTAACATTTATTCAAATGTCTGAGTACCTGGTGACTCAGTTAACATAAAAATATCCCTCATACTACCCAATTCTTAAGTGTTCCATTGCCACAGGGAGCTACCACTGGACAACATAGATATAGAACATTTTTGTCATTTCCCAAAATTCTAATGGCAGAGCTAGTCTAGATTAATTATGTTTCTAGATACCATGTTTATGTATATTGGAACAATAGATGCCCTATTATTCCATTTTCCAGGTTTTTCCTTATTTTGCATATTTAATAAAAATAAAAAATATTATATTACCACTTTACTTTGTAAGTCAAGTCAATAACCCCTAGTACAAGATTCCAGAAAGTACTACAAAGTCACCACACACCTGAAGAATTGATGTTCTTAATCTAAGTTATTTTATGTTGCTAGGGCAGTGGTTGAGAAAATACATTAAAAATAAGATGCCAAGACTATAGTAGCATATTACATTGGACTTGTAGGTAAGATATTTAAAAGTAGCATGAATGCTACAATAATTTGTGAGTTAGTATTCTATTCAAAATAATTTTTTAAAAAAAATATGAGTTAATCTAACCAAGGAGGTAAAAGAGTTCTACCATAAAAATTATAAAACACTGAATAAAGAAACTGAAGTACACCATAGAAAAAACATTCAGAAGAATGGGAGATCTGAATAGCCAAAGCAATATTGAACAAGGATACAGGAGGCATCACAATAACTGATCTGATATTTAACTACTGAGCTCTAGTAACAAAAACAATATGGTGTTGGCATTAATATAGTCATGAAGACAAATTGAACAGAATAGAATACAGAGATAAACCCACATATACAGCCATCTGATACTTGACAAAGATGCCAAAAATATAGAGAAAAGACAGCCTTTTTAACAAATGGTGTGGGGAAAATTGGATAGCAATAGACTAGAAAATTGTAAAGCCCATCTCTCACCCTGCACAAAAATCAAAGCAAAATGTATCAAAGATTTAGAAATTAGACGAAAAAACCTTGTAACTGCTGGAAGAAAATATAGGGTGAACACACACATATTGCTGCTGGCACCTAATTCCTTAACAAGAACCCCAAAATGCAAATAGTAAAACCAAGAATTAATAAGAGGTATGTCATTAAATTAAAAACTTCTGCATAGCAAAGGAAACCATTGAGAGCATGAAGCGAGAGCTTACAGAATGGGGGAAAATCTTTGCCAGCTATTCCTCTAATAGGGGATTAATATTCAGAATGCAAAAGAATTCAAAACACTTAATACCCAAAACACAAATATGTTATGTGTTCTATCAAAGGAAGTAGCCTGCACTTGCTTTATTTATAGTGGTACTTATCAAACGGATCTGTAGGAAGTTCTTCACAAAAAAACAGGATGGGGGAGAGGGTAAGCAGGTGTTTGCCTCTTAGTGGGTTACTCCCATCTCTGGGGCTAAGCCTGAACTTCAGCAATGATCTAGGACAGGGTATTCTCTAACCAGTGGATTCTGATTGAGGGTTCCCAAGATCAGGCTTCCCTGACTATGGTGGTTCAAGCTCATTCAGTTCTCACAGGGCTCATGATGGCTTCCCACACAGCATAATAGCCACCTCAATGTTTATAGCAGCACAATTCACAGTAGCTAAATTATGAAATCAAACCAGGTGCCCATCGATAGATGATTAAGAATTTGAGGTAAGTAAGAAGTTCTTCTTTGCCATAAGTAAGAATGAAATTATGGCATTTGCTGGTAGGTGATTGGAAATGGAGAACATCCTTCTAAGTGAAATAAGCCAGACTCAGAAACTCAAAGGTCTGATGCTTTTTTCTCATATGTGGAAAATAAAGTACTACAGTAAAATAAAGGAAAGGAAGAGAGAAAGATATCATAAAGATAGAGGGAAGATTAAAAATGTAGAAGAAGGAAATGGAGGGGGAGAGTGGAGAGATGGGAAAGGGGAGGCAACACAGGATGAATTCTTTAAAAATCATGTTGTTTACATATATAAATATACCACAGGGAATTTCCAGATTATGTGTAAGTAAAAAGAGTCCATCAAATACATAAATGAATGAACCAATGGAAGTCTAGCAGAGTAAAGGTAGGAGAAACCTGCAAGAGAGGTAGTATGAGATGGAAAATGGTGAGGAAAAAGGAGAAGGTTATAAACTAAAATTCCATGCATGTACCATTTTGTCAAGATAAACCCAACAATATATCTAAATATAAGTTCTAATAAAATAATATTTAAAAAAACAAAGTAATGTTTATTTAACTCCTACCAGTTCCCAGATGTGTTTCTCGATATAGAATTATTATCTCATTTTTAAGATGAGAAAACTCACACACAAAAAGTTACACATGTGCTGATTTTGCACATTATTTCAAATTTGCATATTTTTGCAAATAGCATTTCTAATTCATAGGATAAGACACAAATTCTTATGCTTCTGTGGACTAGTTATTAGAATCTGAAGTTATCCCTAGTGGTCAGCCGTTTTATCAGTTACCCAAACAAAATAAGGAGTCTTATTTTCATGGCATGAAACTGACAAAAAAAAAAAAAGATTAAAGTTCATAAAGATCTGGACATAATAAAGCAACATGTTCAACATAAAAAAAATAAATGAAAGACAATTTTAATATGCTGGTACTGAATTTTAGACATAAAATATCTTTTTTAAAATGAAGCAAAATTATAATGTATTAGTGTATATTAACCTAAGATTAACCAAAAATATAAATTCAGCACTTAAAAATCTATAAGAATTTAAGATTAGTCTTCATACTAAGAACTTTTATAAATTCCACTGGCCCAGGCCTATTAATTTCTTCAATGTATGAAGAAGGAATATCACTATGGTATGGCCAAATTTAAGTCACTATATCCACTGAAGCATACTATTGACATCATTGAAAATTCCCCTAAAGGGGAAATGAGACAGACAGAGAAATACAAGAAAATCAATTTACTTGAAGGCAATGACATAAGCAATTTTTAAGGCTAACTTGTGCTCCCCAAACAGGCTTAAATAATTATAGCATACATACATGTGAGATGGCAAAACCAAGTATCTCCTCAAATACTTTATTATGAGTAGAAAAGAGAATCAAAATGTAGTATCCCTCTTTTCCTACAATTATGGCAACTTGAAGTCATTTCAGCAATTATGTTCCAGTTTAAACAATTTCCTTTTCTCCAATGCCCACTCTACATCCCAGGGTATCTGAAGACTTGATTTAATCACGTGGAGAAAGTGCATTGAAACAACTCATACTCATTAAGGACAAAATTCAGGAAACTTCTGCACTCAACATTGAAACGGGCAATATTGACTATGATACTCTTAATATTTCTTTTCCTGAGGTGTTAGCCACCAGACAACTATTTCATCAAAATCCTAAATTTTTCTAACTATTTGATAAGAAACAAGTTTTAGCATATAAAGGTACCATCAATAAAGCATCTTTAGATTCCTGCCATTAAGTAAAATCATTGTCCCTGTTTTTGTATATTGCACTTGTTTGTTTCATATTCTGGTAACTTAAGAATTTCTCAATAACTTTACGATCTGAACCTGTTATACACATAGATCTGTGCTCACTCTTCATCAGAGATTGATAAGAGTTTGATACCTACAACATAGACAAAGATGTTTACCTTAATACTACCTTCATGTTTTATTTCTTTCATTTATTTTCTTAAGACTATTCATATCCATATTAATTTAAAACAAGTATATTACAATAAAAAGAAGCCTATCCATGATATCTCTTAATTTTATTTCTTATTTCTCTTTTTGTTCAGGCTTATTTAAATTGTATCATGATTCAAACTGGCAGATTTTAAGATTTATATTGAACTAAAATATATTGAAATACAATGCTATTTGTTTTATGAATAAATTTTCATTAAGTCTATTTTAGAAAGAAAGAGCGAATATAGTACTTATGTTGTATAGCTTATCCATTATATCCATGAGTACTTATCCATTATATAGCTATTATGTGCCACAAACTATTGAAGCTAGATTTAAAGACAGGTAGTATAGGTACATAAACTGGGTCTGATAGAGAAAATGGAGTCTGATTCCAGCCTGGAAAATTTGAACCAACCCATGGGAGATTGGAATGTTCATGTCTCCAAAGCCCTTTGATACTCCTCCTCCCCAAAAGGTTGTTAATTAAGCAACTCCTGAGCAGATAGGGAGCTGCTGATCAACACCTTCTGAGCTGCTGCTCCCTTCCTGCCTAGCACTCCACCTTGGCCCTTTACATCTTCCCACCACAATAATGGGATAAGATAAGTGTGTGTGTGTGTGTATTTGTGTGCATTTCTGAGCTTATCATCTTTGCCTACTGGTGCTAAAGAAAAACATGCCTTCTCTCTCTCTCTCTCTCTCTCTCTCTCTCTCTCTCTCTCATTGTATTTGTTTGAAAAGCCTGGAACTCTAGGGTAAAAGAAGGGGAAAATTCCAGCCCACCTGCTCACTCCAGACCATTCCATAGACATCTCCCAGTCACTATGCAGGATGAGGGGAAATGAACAAGATAAGGGAGAAGAATGCCGGAGAACAAGGGAAACTTTAGACATATAAAAGGGACAGGACTTCCTCATTTCACGGATTTGACTTTAGATCCCCTTTATGCACCCGGAGAAGTCTTGTTTTACTGTCCTTTAATAAAACTTCTTACTTTCTATTCTACACTTGCCTCCGTGGGCTTCTCTGATGTTATACTTCAACATTTGAGAAAGCATGACTCCTCCAGGTAACCAGTAATCAGCAGTGTCACTATGTCAGTTGACAAGTAACATTGACCATTTGATGTTTAAAAACAGAATGTGTACAATTTGCTATTCTCATTACTTAACCATATAGGCTATCTACTTTGACCAATACAACACAACTCCTGGAAAATGAAGAAAATTTTTGAAATCGTTATTTTTTTTAACTACAAAAAGTTTGATATGTAATTTGCCTCCTAGTTCAGAAGGCTATATGAATAGAAATACAAAATTGCTATTTTATCTTTTTAAAATGATTAGAGAGATAATATTGCTAATTATAATTAAATTAAAAGTTAAGAAGTAAATAAGTACAAAGGCAAGAGTATATTTTCAAAGTTGAAAGTAAGAAGATTAGGTGTGGTGATAGCCTTTGATGATCAACTTACAAAAACAAATAGAACAGCTGGAAAGAACAATCACTCCTTATTTCTATGATTACATTATAACTTCCTTGAAGGTAGAGCCTTTGATTCCCCCACCCCATTTTTATTATGTTCTAAACCATTGTTTTAATTTTGTCATATGCTTCCTGAAATTTTTGTAATACAATTGAACTGCAGATGAAAAAATTTTGCAAAAATTCACAATAAGTTAATAAAAACAAAATTAAAAAATAAAGACAGAAACTGCTTTAGGGCAAAGTAAACATCCAATTTAGAGGAAGTCAGGATGTGTTAAAGGATAAATGAGAAACAGAACAATCAAAGAACATACTGGAAACCAATTAAAACTGCAGACAAAAAAAAACAATGCCAGCTTATTGAAAAAAATCTTAAATTACCAATATAAAAAAATAATTTAGAAATAAATAGGTTGAATTGAAACTATGATTCATTAGTTTTGGAACTATTTTATACAATATCAATTTCATTCATTTTTTAAATGAATATTTAATTTAATTTTTTTTCATTAGATTACTACTGATTGTAAACCTTAAGTTCATTACTGAAAATTTCATATCAAAATACTCAAATCAAACAAAGTTTATGTATATAAAAAAATTGTTGAGCTTGCTTGATATTTTATGCTTTTTAAATGAAAATGTGTTTATAATATACATTTTAATATTATATTTATACAGTTTAAATTTTTATGTTGCTATTTCATATACAGCTGATCCCACTAGCTCCAATGGTGGGCATGTAATGCAGATTTAGCCCATAAAGATTTTACAGCTTCCAACCACAGTGAATGGATGAGATAAGTGTGTTTGTGTATGTGTGTGTGTGTGTGTGTGTGTGTGTGTGTTATCATATTTGCCTACTGGCGCTAAAGAAAAACATGCAGTGTACTCTCTCTCTCTCTGATTTTATTAGTTTGAAAATCCTGGAACTTGAGGGGAAAAGAAAGGGAAAGTCTTTTTGTCTACATAAAGTATACTAAGAATAAAATGTAGCAGAAGTGAACAGAACTAATCCAGGAGTGAAGAGAGAGGGCGAGAGTAAAGATAATATGTTCTGGGCCCCTGAATTGAAGATATGCTCTAAACTTAAAATAATTCCACCCACTGGAATCCACAGTTAACTCTTTTTCTTTTAATTTTTCATTTTTTTCATAATTTCTGACAGTTATTCAAAGTATTCCAAACTTGTAAAGTACTCCGTTGGCTGACAGATGCAAATTGCTGAACTATAATTTTAGCATGAATACAATTCTAAATCATTTTTTAGAAAAAAAAATCTGGTGTTTTTATTTTTATTTTGAATATTTTTACTCATAATTTGTCCTTCCCCGGACTATGGGAACACAGGTGTGGTATACCATCCTACAGGGTTTTAACAAAATCTTACTAATAAGACCTAAAGAAATCAAAGGATATGTTTTTTGGGGGAAGAATCATTAAATATTGATACGTTCTTAAAGAACATATCAATTATTTTCAATTTCAAAGTCAGTGCCCAGCTTTGTACATCCAATCAACTGTGGGTTCTTTGAGGGCCATGGCCGAGAATTACTATTGTATCTCAAGTCATTAGTATTTTATTTATGTAATATGTGTGACCTTCCTGAGTATAAATAGCAGAAAGATCACATTCCATTCTATCATGGTGTTCCAAGTGGAGTTTGGCCATATTTTTAATATTAATAACCTAGTCAGCTCCCTTTTTCAGAAAACACTAGGAAACCCTACCTGAAGAGAACTCTTAAGCCAAAATATCTAAATGAATACAAAAATATTGATTTATTGAACATATATTTCAATTTGAAAAGAAAAACCTAATACATTTAGCTTTATAATAAAACAAATAATTGAAAGAAGAAAATTGGAACAACTATAAATCCATTTAGCCTATATGATAATACATTAAGATACATGAGATATATCCCAACTCACAGATGGCCTTTTTTGATGTTGTTGTTAAATCAACTTTGATTCCTTAATATAAAATGACACAGTTGTAGTATGCCAAAATATATGGATCAGATGTGTTGGTTTTTTTTTTTCCTCTGATACTTTCCAATGCATGTTTAATATAAGAGAAACTTTGTTGAATTCTGTTATAATACACAGTCAGATATCATTTTGATAAAATTTTCATTTTTAAAAGAATAATTCAGAAATCAAATTATTTTGATTGACAGGTTTAAAGAAAAGACTTAAAACTACTGCTAAACTTACAGTTAAATTTCACAGGCACAAGTAATTCCTTTAAAGAAATTAGATATTCTCTCTCATGTATTGTCCCTCTTGAGATATAAATTATGGTTTTATTAATATACACTCATGACTATCTTGTTTCATTATAAAGAGTTTCAATGGATAGGCTACCTCTAATAGATACTAAGCAGAAAGAAAGAGTAATTTCAATGCAGTGAAATTTTCAATACTTCCCAAAACAGTTATACAAACATCACATGTTTAATTTTTGTAACATCTATATGTTGTCAGTTGGAAAAAAAGGAACACATCAGATCTTACTGTGATTTATAATAGTTAAAGGTGACAATCAACTAATATAAGAAAGGAAGGAAATCATAATTTTTTGAAAGCACTAGTATCATCAATGGGAATGAAATAAGATTCCTCCAGAATCTTGATATTCATCAATGCCAACAATACCAGTCTAAAACACTCTGTATTTGTTTTAGTCTAAGTTAAGATGATACTTTTCTTCTTAAAAGCTATACTTTTTGTTTGCTTAATTGTCTTTTGCTAATCACATGCAATACATTTCAAATTATCAGTTTCAGAAAGTCTTTGCTTTGATTCTGAAAATGCTCAAATTTAACTTAGTGACATCTTTATCACTTTATCCAGAAATATCCCCCAAACAGCTTATCACTCTAATTTCTAAAATAACAATTACTCTTAAATATGATGTGAAACTGTTTTTGTCTGATTTATTTTCAGATACATTATCATCCCCATGACACTTTAATGCTGGGCAGATTTTCATTAGCCTATGTTTGACTTACATTTTATTGGGATTACAGAAGAGGAAAAACGCTGCTAAATGTTATTAGCACATGTTTCTCCCTGTTTCATACTATAAGATGTCCTTAACATCAACTCACTACAGTTCAGATGTATTACAGTTTAATTATTTTGTGCAAATTATTATGTAAAATACCCAGGAATATAATAATGCTTCAAAAATACTTAAAAAAATTTAAAATGAACAGAAGAAATATTTTCCAGTTTATATTCCTGGTGATTCTAATTTACTTAATGAAGAATTAAGATTATACTGTTTTGTTTTGTGTGTATGAATTATATATTGCAGTACTGGGCTGAAATCATCACATATATAATAGAATTTATAGTGACCAAGTCTCACAACTTAAAAATGAAAAAAAGTATGTCCAGCAATTCCAATTCTGGGTATATATTCAAAAGAATTAGAGCAGAATCTCAGACATGTCACATACTCATGTTTATTGTAGTACTATTTAATGTTTTAAATAGCCAATGGGTGGAAGGGCCCTATTATGGTTTAGATGTAAGATGTCCCCCAAAAACTCATGTGTGAGGTAAGGCAAGAAAGTTTAGACGTGAAATGACCGAGTTATGAGAGCCTTAACCTAATTGGTGCATTAATCGTCTGGTAGGGATTAACTGAGTGGTAACTATAGGCAGATAGGGTGTGGCTGGAAGAGGTAGGTCACTGGAGGCATGACTTTGGGTATATATTTTGTCCCTGATGAATGGAGCTCTTTCTCTATTTTTGTGTTGCCCTGTTCTGTAGGGGCTCTCCTCTGCCACACTCTTCCACCTAACATCCTGCCTCACCTTGGGCCCAAAGAATGGAGCTGGCTGTCTGTGGATTAAGATCTCTTAAACTGAGCCCCCAAATAAACTTTTCCTCCTGTAAATGTTCTTGTCTGGTGTTTTGGTAGCAGAGGAGAAAAAGCTGGCTAAAATAGAACCCAATATCCATCACTGGATAAATGGACAAGGGAAATGTAATGCATACACAAAATACAATGTTATTTAGGTTTAAAATGGAAATAAATTGCCACAGTATACAATATAGATGAATCTAATGACACTTTAAGTGAAATAAGACAACCACAAAATAACAAATACTGTATAATCCTACATATATGAGGTATCCAGAATAATCAAATTTATAGATACAAATAATTAAATTGTGATTGGTAAAATAAGGAGTTGTTGCTTAATGGGTATAGAATTCCAGTTTTTCCAGAGGAAAATGTTCTGGAGATTGGCCACACAATAATAATAAAGAATTACTACTGAACTCTGCATTTGGAAATGGTTAAGATAGTAAATATTATGTTATATGGCTACCACACTATTTTAAAAGTTAAAAAATAGTGAGAATCTTTGTTAGTTTATATGTTAGAAGTCCTAATGATGCAACTTAAGTTCACAACAATTCAAATGTGTTTCAATTCTTTTCTTTTATCCCTTTATCAGAATCCTGCAATGTCAACTTCTCAGAAATAATTATTATTAAAATTTAAACTAGCTTTAATTCCCTTCAGTCCTATTTATTTTCTTCAGTATATGTTAAGCTTCCTGAAACATTCCCTGCGGTAATGTTGTAAGATTTTTATAGTGAGTAATTTAAAATAGTATTAAAAATAGAATATTGGAAACATGTTATTGTGATAAGGAATAATAATAAAACACAGCAGAAGTGGTTTGAATGACATGTACATTTGAACTTTAAAAATGTTGTTTTAAACTTGATTTCATGCATGTTTCACCACAAATTAAATCAAGAGTGTACTTTTATGGGATCTGCGAATTGCTTAATAACTAACTTTAGGAAGATAATGTAATGAGTTGAGAGTATAATCTTTAAAAAGCTAGAGGCTAAGTTACTGAAAACAGACATCTGTATAGCTGTCCCAATTATGAATGTGTCTAAAAATACGCCAAATGAGAAGTAACATGAGTAACTGTTTAGTACTTAAACTTGTTTCAAACTTTTCCATATTAATAGCTATGATTAAATAGGTCATGTAGCATTCATTTACTTGTCAATTAAATACATTTTACTTAGTAATGATTTAACTTTCATCATAATTGAATAGTATCATGTGATGCTTTCCATTGCACAGGAGAACCAAAAACATATGACTAATATAACATAAACAAAATAAATAAGAAAATTATGAATGATATTTAAAACACTCAAAAACTACTTTGAATTCTTTTGTAAGGTGAGTTTAGAAAATTTTCTTTTGAAATTCCCATCTTCTTTTAGAAAGACAAGTGCAAATAATTGAGAAAATAAGTGCCTTTAATATTCTAACAATGGTAATTATGTTTTCCACAATAACTGTACATACTAAAATATACCCTTTATGTAAGAGCAAATGATGGAAAGATGATAAAGGGAGGCTACAACTAATCACAAGCTTTATTCAATTATGCCATAACTGGAATAATACATTTGGATTTTAATGGAGTTTGAGCAAATCTTCAGAGAAAAAAAGAAATGCCTATATATACTTCATATCTATAGCAAAAATAAAATTAATACATAAGAGTTCTACCATAATTAAAGAGAATACATAGTTTAGTAAGCCAAAATATTACAATTGACTAGTCAAAAAGTCATAAAAATACAAATACTTTGGTTATTTTTTCTTCATTAGCTACAAAGGGAAGGTGATAAACATTTCTACATCCTAAAAATTTTACACTCAGATTGATATCTGATTTAAAAACTTAACCCTATATCATCAATTAATATTCCAAATTATTTTGAATCTATGAAGCATGATCAATTTCTAAACTTCCTTATATTTAATTACTTTAAGAAAATAAAGCAAATAAAAATAGTTTTCTTGAAAGAAAATCTATTAAAACATTGAAATCAAAATATATTGAATCTAAGTGATGGCCACTGAATTCTGACTCCTAAGACTATTTCAAAAGTATCTATCCTGAGCTCAATAAATAAGTGAAAACACAGCAAATTTCTGAACACTCTGAAATCACCAATCTTGAAGCTGCAGTTGCAAGATTGATTCTTTCTTTAATTGTATAAATTTGCAAGAAGGACTGAAGTATAAAAAATTGATTAAGTAGAGAAAGTTAAAAAAAGAAAAGAAAATTTAGCTCTCTGTATGTGAGAGCTTTGGAAACCAAAATGGCAACCTATTAGCCTAAGAAAACAACAACAATAACAACAAAAATGGCTCTAGGGAAAAGTAGAGATGGAAAATTAATAGTTAATTTTGCAAGCTTTCTGTAGCTATAAAGTGAGGAATAGCCTATTCATTTTTTAAAGTAGGAAATGTTGTGTACATATGATACATGAACCATACTTTGAGAAATATAAAAATATGTAATTTTAACATTATTTCTTGTAAACTTAAAAAAAATAATTTAACAATATCCTGAGTCTTTATTGTTGTTGTTTGTCTCTTTCAATATGGAAACACCATCTTATCATGAAAAGACAAATACCATTTATATTCCTAATAAATTGAATAGCATCTCTAATATTTACTTTTAGTTAAATTTGTAAATTTCAGTTCTTTGGCACATCGTCATCTAGCTTTTCTTCCTTGTTCCACTGTGTTGCCCTCTCCTGTTTGTCCTTATGGATGCCTGGACTCAGTAAATGAAAATAAGTATCAACCATCCTCCTTCTTCAGGCCTAGGCCACATGGAATTCCTTCCTATTGTTCCTCTTCTCTCTCATCTATTTCCCTGGTAATTCACACTTCCCTATGCTGTGTTCCTTTGCCTGCATGTTTTTCTACTGTAATTTGGAAAGATAGAAAAGAGAAAGGAAAAATAAACCTTGGAAAGTTCTCTGGGGAAAATATATCTTCAATATAATTGTTACTTCAGTGCTAGCCTTAGGTGGGCATTATTCTAGCTATTTATGGGAAGAAGCTCATTTAATCTTTGCAACTCTGATAGATATCTTATTTTCCAACCCATTTTACATATAAAATATTGAAATTCTGAGAAACAAATTACATAAAGTCATGTAGTACACAGCAGACCTAGTATTTGAAGCTGAGATGTCTGTTTTGCTACACAAATTTTGCTACACAAATTCACTATCTTAAGCCACCTCTAATAATTACTTTTTATACTTTCATAGCAATAAACATCTGGATATATCCTGTGGTTTTATGGTGAAATATGGCTTGACTTCTGACTTCAGATAGTTTGATATTTGCAGGATCACCAAGGGGAAAACGTTAAAAAAAAAGAGGTGGTAAAGTCTGTCATGTCGATATCTGTTGTTGAGAATAGATATTGAATAGTTGTCAAGCAACTGGTTACTTGAAGGAAGATTTAGTAATTGCTATCCCCAATGAAATGTCAAGGTGGGATTACTTTCAGACATCATTTAATTCATCTCTTGACAAGTAAATGAAGTTAATTTTTATTTGTAGCCATTGTGAGATATTTTATTACCTTTTTGTTTAAATATAAAATGATGATGTTATAGTTTAACATATTGTTAATTGATAAGTATATCTGAAATATGTTTGCTATTGTCAAACTATTTTACCTTAACCACTCCAAGATTTAGTCTAACCACCAATTCTTTTTGTTTCTTCCAGGCATTACTATAGTCCTTTGAAGCTTTTCCAAATATTTGTCTTAATATTCATTAATATTTAGTTATTTTTATACATATAGATTTGTAGTCTATATATGATTTTTCAATATTAAAGGTAAAAAAATAATAATATTCACCGCATAACATTTTGTTCATATTTACAGTTGTCCTTCAGTATTCACAGGTTATTGGTTCCAGGACCCTCCATCCATACTGAAATTTGAAGATGCTCAAATCCCTTGTAGAAAATGCATTTGCATTTAAATGCAGCCCATGCACATACTCCTGTATGCTATAAAACATAGATGACTTATAATATCTAATGAAATTTAATTTAATGGAATTTAAATGCTATGTAAATAGTTTCTATACTATACTGTAAGGAATATCAATAAGAAAAAATGTCTGAACATATTCAGTACAGACAAATTTCTTTTTAACTTTTTATCTGTGTTGGTTGAATCCAAGGATATTGAATACTGAGATATGGAAGGCTAACTATATTCTTAGAACATTTCATTCCCAGAGATTAGATGTTGAAATCACAAACACAATCTTAAACATTAGTAGTTGCTTGTAGTATTCATTCTTATTAGACGTTGAATACATTATTAAAATGATAATAAGTTAATGCTATGCATTATTTATGTTTTGTTGTTAGTATTCTGTGTTTGAGTTTATTTTTAAAAATGCAAGACTGTCACAAATGTATTCTGTAGGGATTCTAAATATTATGATACCCTTGTTTTTCTATTTGTTATTTTTCCTAATTATACCTTCATAAATATCATGTCCTGTGTCAAATGTGGGAATATAAAATTGAGGAGGGAGAAATCTGAAATCTTCAATTATATAATAGAAGAGATGGGCAAGAAGGCAAAGTCTAAGTACTGTAGGGTTTTATATTACACTTATGTTTTCAAAATGCAACAGACAAGATTTTCATCTAATCATTCATTTGAATTTGTACTGTTTGCTTAGATATTTTTAAGTGTTCACACTGCTCTTAGAAAAATGTTCAAAATCCTAAAGGAAAAAGAAAAGTAAGTGCAGCTAGCTTTTGGAAGTCCACCTAATCTGCAGAAATGATGAAGCCCAAAGGGATATGGCTAGACTTCTACAGACTAGTACAGTATTTGTTACCTACCTCCCTTTGGCTTGAGGGATTTCTCTCGTAGTTAGAACATATTATAATTGCAAGCCTAGAAGACTGGGATTTCTAGAGAATTATTCCTCATAGCCAATAACTGACAGGAGTTGGTGTATACATATCAATAAGCCTTTGTTACTCAGGTTGGATAACTCAAGACACTTTTTTTTACATTGCTTCTCAGTATCCCTCTGGGATTAATCTTCAACTGGATGCTGTGGTACTTAGATTTACAATAATTTCTGGAGTTCCGGATTCACTTCTGCTCCCCTATAGGTATTTCCTAAGATAACTTCTTACAAAAATTCTTGTCAGTGAAATATTTGTTCCAGTTTCTGCTGCTTCTGAGAATATCTAAATCAATATAATGAAAGGCAAGAGTGGAAAATGGGAGATAGGGTAATAGACCTTTGAAGCAACATTGAATCGGTGCATATGGTAAGAAAGCATGAATTTGATTTTGTCAGGAAGATGGCGGCGAGGGGAGTGCATTGCCCCCGTGTGCTGCGTCACTGTGTGGGAGTATGACAAGTCAGGACGGCTAAAGGCTATCTTGTTAGGAATTTCCAGCAATAGTGGGGTGCTCAGGAACCTGGAGGAAGGATTTCCATCGCACGAGGATCGGCTACGGCGACTCAAATGCGAGAGATTTGTTGCACGGAGGGTAACACTGCTTATTCAGCAAATCGCCCCGCGGCTAGAGTCTGCAGCGCGCGCTGGGAAACGAGGAGGAGATAGTGGCACAGGGATACAGCGCTGCAGTTTCTGCCAGCCGTGCAAGCTCCGTACTCAGGGCTGAATTCTGGGTTCAAGACGGGGGAAGGAAGCGGTCCATTTCGGTTCTCCACAACGGTCAGACCACAGAGGAGGCCAGCGGCCACCATCTTGAAGAGCTGACGTCACCATCCCTGTTTTCGACTGACCGCAGCTCATTCAGCCATAGAACAGGTAATTTCAGGCTGCCATTCACCTGTGGCTTGCGGACAGATTGCTCGGGCTCAGTGCCTGGGTGCTTCTT
>NW_026000108.1:47685584-47694760 GCF_001458135.2 Marmota marmota marmota | reverse complement strand
GGGGGGGGGAGGGGAGGGGGGATTATAGAGGATAGGAAAGACAGCAGAACACAACAGACACTAGTATGGCAATATGTAAATCAATGGATGTGTAACTGATGTAAATCTGCAATCTGTATATGGGGTAAAAATGGGAGTTCATAACCCACTTGAATCAAAGTGTGAAATATGCTATATCAAGAAATTTGTAATGTTTTGAACAACCAACAATAAAAAATTAAAAAAATTTAAAAAAAAGAAAGAAAGCATGAATTTAAATATGTGCCTGTGAACACGCTTTACAAAATTTGTCTTTCTGCTAAAGCTCAGTCCTTTGTCAACATTAAAGAGGATAATAAACAGGGTAAACACTATTCTAGTAGATTTTTTTTCTTTTTATTACTTTGATCTTTTAAAAATTTCCTTAGATAATATTGACCTGGTTATTCTTGGAATCTAACATATAGTGAGCAGGAATATGCTTTTTGTTTTGTCATTAATGGTTTCTTGCCATCCAAGTGGCCTTCTAAATTTTAATGAGAAGCAATAAAGTCCCAACAAGAAAGAAAAAAACATAAAAGTAGAAAACTTTGGGGAAAGTTTAATTTCCAAGAGATATTTTACAAATGTGTGTTTGAGGTAACCATTATGGATACAGCATTATACTATAGCTAGGCACATTGATAGAAAAAAGATGACCAGCATGGGGAGAGAGAGCAGGCTACAACAAGGGCACTGTGATGTTCCAGCTGGTGAAAGTGTCAGGATGACTGAAGGGCACAGGCAGGACAACAGAGGAATAAAAGTCTTGATGTCACTCTCCATTCACTGTGTGACCTCCCGCCCAGCACTCCAAGTTAGCTGACCCCAATAGACATCTGGAGTACAGAGAAACCACCGATGAAAACAATTCAGTCATCAACCATAGGTACAGGTCCACAAGGAGAGAAGAAGAGAGTAGCACCTTATAGAAAAAGCAAACAAAAGTGGCAATGATTCTTTACCCCTAAATTTGGCACATCCCAGGACAACAACAGGAGTTGACTTCATTCTAAGAACTGCCCCTGCTCCTCCCCATAAGTTTGTTTAGAAAAGAAGATGCAAACAGCAGCAATTCTTTGTATACGTGACACACTGTGCGTTATCTTCCAAAAAAATCTAATTTCATAATGATTTAATACTATATAACAAGATAAGAAAGCAAGTGGGAATTGCAAGACAAAACTTACCTTTCAAGTAGAATGCCAGTTAAGGAATTTTTTTTAATATGCTGATGATTGTTATTACTTATCTATTGCTGCATAAATAACCCTAAAACTTCATGATAAATAATTTCATATTTATTAATTCACAGTTGCTGTGGTTTAAATATCCAAGCACAGAAACAAAATCATCATAAACTAATATGTAAAAAAAAATCATACATTAGTTACAATAAATATAAATTCACTAAATTTTGCAGTTTATGGATAAAACTACAAATGAATAATGAACCAAGAATATAACTCCTTCAGTTTGTTGCTTATAGTTAACTCACTTTAAATCTCACTAAAAAGAATAAGTATTATAAAATAATAAAGAATTGGATTATATTTACACTCATCAATATAATATAACACAGAGTAAAATTAGAGTCAATTAAAGGGATCACTAAATGAATGAAGACAAGCAAAGTTCAACCTCAAAAGTAGAATTTCACTAAGTCAATTCTTTACATTGACTAATTGAAAAAAATACAGTGCTGAATTACATAATAAAGGCATGTGAAACTATCAAAATTAATAAAAACTTCATACTACTTTAATACCAAGTTGACTACATGACAGTCATAGTTAACAGTACACAACTTTTTGAATAATAAGTCTATTCATGAAAATTTTACTGCATTAAAAGACTGCAGTTCCTTATTCTGATTTAAGTTTACAAAACAAAATTCTTATCCAACTTCAGAAAGAGACCCTAACAATTGTAATGAAGATAGTCAAAGGATTCAAATTTTCAGTTAAACAGGAAGACTAAGTTCAAGAGATGTATTGTATGTGGCAATTAGAAAAAAAATGCATTATATAATTGAAAAGGGTTAAGAGAATAGAAATTAAGTGTTCTCACCACAAATACCTATTAAGTAGGTAAGATAATATATGTGTTAATCAGTGGGATTTAGCCATTTTTCAATAGCACATATTTTAAACCTTGTTTATACCATAAATATACACAATTTATTTGTCAATTAAAAAGTGGTTTTAAAAAGACCCTATCACACATGAATTTTATATATCCTTTTTTGAACTATTCATGATGTATTTCATCTATTGGATTTTGTTTATTTGCATGTTTTTGCCTTTGTCTTTGTTGATAACCTCAAGTTCCCTTCTCAGATTGATTTTTACTCTCTGCATGTATAAGTTAGCTATATATATTTTCATCTTCTGTTTTTGACTGAGCTCCGTTCTTCAATTGTCTCTTACCCTGATTTTTACTCCACATATCACAATTAGGACAGGTGCCCACAACCACCACAACATCTAACTTTATTAACTAACATGTTAAGGGTATCACCTTTTCATTGTGACAATTTAAATTTACACTCCCTGTCAAGCAGTCCAAAATGTGTCCCTTTTCTCTAAGGACACTATTTATATTATGCTTATATAATGTTTAATAAAATATTTGACTTTTCTTTTAATTGTGTGCTTGACACCATCTATAATCATTACTACTGACTGTTAGTTGGAAAATATTTACCAATGCTTTATAAATATCTCATATTAATAAATATGAGAAATGGGAAAGGTTTAAAATCAAATATATTATTCAAAAATTGTCATAAAATTTTCCCAACTAGTAAGAAGTAAATTAAGATTACTTTTATGTAAAAGTATCATTAAAAATCAACTGTTTTAAAATGACATCCTTAAAAACCTTTTAGTTTTTATTGCTGTTCATCCTATGTGAAAATCGAAGAACCATGGAACATTGAGCAGACAATAATGTTAAAATGCTGCCTGACAATTTTCTTCTGGCTAAGCTTGGATAGTTTACATTTAATTCAATAAAATGTCATCCCTTTTAGATTTCACATATGTAAATAAAAATTGCATCTCTACCAATCCTGCCAGACATCACTTTACCAAAACGATGACTACTTGTTCATCCATGAATGCATCAAATCCTTCATTATAGGGACATACCAACATTTCGGTGTCCAAAACCACTACTTTTGGAAGATGGCTTAGTCACTTAAGATATTTCTATCTCCTCAGTGTTTTATTGGTAAATTAGAGTGACTACTACAATCTTTTCTGCCTTCTATCAGATCTGGTTCTAACTCTCTAGGTCTATAGATTATATTACAGACAAGGAAGTGAGTTACTAGGATTAAAAGGGAAGGTGGGGAATAGGATCCAGGGGACAAGTGAAGGTCTAGATAAGAACTACTCTGCCCTACATGGGGGAAGCTAGCCAAGTGCAGCTTCTGAATGCACCAGGTATGGCCAGTGCATTCAGAAAAAAAAAAAACACTATTATGAATATAGTGAATTAAATAAACTATTTCATTGAAATTTTAAAAAGATGAAAAGATAAAATGGAAGCAAGGAAAGAAACCAAAAAAAAAAATGTTTGTGACTCACTCTCAAAAAAAGAAAAAACATCCCTCTACCTTCTTTTGTTTATTTTTATGGCAAATTTAGAAGATGTCAGATTTCCATTTTCTTTCTCTCCAAACCTTTTCATGAATGTCCTTATATGCTCATTCACAGCTTTTCATTTAGCTCATCTCACTATTTGCATCATTACTTAGGTGCTTTTGCAGTGATCAGAATCCTGAGCTAAACTTTGTAGATAAAAAAGAACAAAATAGTAGCAATTGGAATGATAATATTTATAACCTCTCATATGTGACTTGAAAATGTGTTGACTGCTTTGGAGATCATAAAAAGAATCTGTCAATATAGAACTTATAATATAAATGATTACAGGTTTTTGAATAATGGCACAATTATCTTAACATTTAAAATACCTTGAAGAGTTCCTGCAAAAGAGAAGATGGTAAGTTATGAGTCACATGTCAAAAACTGAACTGTGTTAAGAAGAATGTAGAAAGCTGAGAACATTAAAGGTGAGATAGCAAAGTTGATATGCCTGCATAGTTTTGCTCTTTACTGTCTAGTACCAGTAATATTATCTTGTGAAGTAAAACCTAAAAAGTTAGTCTTAAAAAAAGCACCAGTACTTATGCTATATATCTTTTCCTATTTTGCAATATAGTATGCATGTGCATAATTTAGTTCCCTTTCAGAGTATATCATATGCTTAGAATCACTATAAACATTCAAAAAATATTTTAAAGAAAAAAATGAGGCTTTTAAAAAAAATTCATCTTCATTTCTTATATGAATAACCAATATATGCTTGATATTTTGAGAAAATAAGGTGCTGCTTCTTTCTCTTTCACTGGTACACTTTCATGCTGCACTAACCACTTCTGACTACTGAGCTTCGGTGTCCTCAACTAGAAAAGCCTGCTAATTTGTAATAATGTATGGGGATAACTCTTCTCTGTGGGAAAGTGGGAGATCAACAAGCAATTAATAATAGCTATAAACATAAAAGAGTTTATGTCATCAGAAGAAAGGGAGAATTTATCAGGTTAAAGTAAGGTTAAAGTAAGGTCGCATGTGCTCCCTATGCACTCTAAGGCTTGGTATGATATATGCAGACCAATATAAAAATGAAATAGATCACAAGAAAAAATTGATCACTGGCACCTTTGTCTTACCCATGTCATAAGTATAATAATAAAGTGATCTAAAATGTATTTGAGATTATTTGCTATAGCTAATTAGATATAGGATAGGTATAATAAAAAGTGATCTAAAATACATTTGAGATTATGTGCTATAACTAATTAGAAATTGGATATAAGTATATCACCAACCATAGTATCCAACAAGAATAGAATATTAAATTGATCAATGGAATAATTTTTTGGAGTATAATGAGGGTCAGTCTTCCATAATAGATCATTAAGGAGTGAACTGGAGCAATAAGCCCAATGTGTTCTTCTTTTGGAATCGTGTACCAATTAGCAAACATGTCTCCTTTTATGTGACAACACATGAACCCTTTTTGTTCCTCTGGAAAGTTCTTAGAAAGGATATAATTTATTGATGAAACCTAGCTTATTTATGAGTACACTTGTTCACCATATACTATTCCATTCTCAACACAGCTTTCCTTATATTCAGAGTGGTCTTAATTAAAGTCCTCTCAATACTCACACACTTTGTCCTGTGTCTTCATGTACCTCTCCACTGTGACTTGGTGATGAGCTGGGGGGTTTCCTTGGTCAATGGGGTATCAGAAAATGTGATGTAAACAAAAACCTTGAAAAGTGCATGTTGTCTTTCTGTACATCCAGACTTCTCTTGCTTGAGTTCTGTCACTGGCAAGAGATCAAACCTGAGCCCATGCTTAAGAAGTGAGGAGCATGTTAGGAGCACTGAGGTCATCCTAGATGTGTGACCTCTTAGCCTGCTTAGTCATGCAGACACATGAGCAAGAGCAAATAAAATTACCCTAGCTTAGCCCACAGCTGCAGAACTACTCAGGTAGACCACAGATGACAAATGACTGTGATTTTAAGGCTCTGAGCTTTGGGGGATTTATTTGATAACATGCACTGCTATGGTCTGAATGTTTGTATTCTGTCAAAATTCCATTTTTAATCCCCAATCCCCTTGGCAATAGTACGAGGAGGTGAGACCTCTGGAATGTGATTAAGTTATGAGGGTAGAGCTCTGCTGAATGCAATTAGTGAGCTTAAAAGTGTTTCCAGAGAGACCCCTTGACCTTCTGCCATGTGAGGTTAAAGAAAAATGATCATCTATAAAGACGTATACCATCTCCAGAAACTAACCTTGTCAGTGCCTTGATCTTGGACTTCCCCACCTCCATAAGTGTGAGAGGAAAATATTATTAAGTTTATGGTATTTTTTTATAGCAGCCACAAAGGACTAAGACACACATACATGCAAACATACTGACAAAGCAAAGATTTCTAACCTTTATCCCAATGACAGTGGAAATACTGAGGTGTCTTAGTGACTGATTTCCGATTAGCTTCAATACTTTGGAGTGGATAGTGAAAAATAAGGATTTTTCTATATTCACAACTATAAATCACACCGTATAGGAGTGTTGCTATTTTATATTGATTTTAAAACCAACTTACTTGCCCTAGTTAGATTATTTGAGAAAGCAGCTCTGAAAATATTTTGTTACTTGGGTTGAGCCTAGAGACTAGAAGAATACTGCTCAACAAATGCTAAATGATAATGTGTTTATGATCTTCTCTCCTCCCTGATCTTCCACATCTGCCCTTGTGCTGCTCGGTTTAACTTTATAGACTATCCTGAAAACTAATGATTCCTAAAGGTTAAGATTTTTCAATGAATATAAAGTAATGAATATTAGTTTTCCTCCTTTATAGTTTCATGGTCTATAATGAATTCCAGATGAAGCATTTTCCCTTACTAAATAACAAGGAAGGTTAAAGGATGTCTATTTCTTGTCAAGGCCTTATCAATAAAATTATAATGAATAATCAAGACATATCAAAGGTTAGGAGTAGGATATTAATGATTCTGCAGGGGAACTCTCTCCTGAAGTTTTATTTGAGACATAAGGGAAGTACACTCATAACTGTACTCTTTTATGGGATGATATAATATAAAGTGTTCCATCATTCTCACTGAAAGATCAGGTTACCGAGCACAGGTTAAGCATCTGTGTTCAGTTAATTAAATTGTCTTTTCAATGAAATAGTTTGTTTGAGAAATGGTGGTCCTACTAAAATAGATTTTTAAACTCACATATTTGCAAGGAGAACAACGACTATGGATGTTCTCTATGAATTGCCTCGTCATATGCCTATGTTGTACTATAAGAAAGATATGTTTGTCATTAAAGACAAACATATAGTGCCTTAGAATTGTGAAGTGATGTGTTCAAGATAATGAAGTTAATAGGATAAGAACATAATATACTATTTAGCTTCTAAATATCAAAATCATCTCTCTTTCAGTGATAACATGTTGTAAACCCAAGTGTTCGTTTTAACAAAATCAGATGTTTGTCATGATTCAAAGACCTGAAATTATCGCTAGTGTTTCAGTTAGTTTTTCCTTGCTGTGACCAAAACACCTGATAAGAAAAACTTACAGGAGAAATAGTTCTTTTGGCTCGTGGTTTCAGAGGTTTGGTCCATGGTCAGCCATCTCTATAGCTGTGAACCTGAAATAAAGTAGAACATCATGTAAGAAGGGCATGGTGGAAGAAAGCAGTTTACTTCATGCAGCCAGGAAGAACAAGAGAGTTCTGCTCACCAGGAACCAAATATTAACCCAAAAAGGATGCCCACAGAGATCTATGTCCTCCAGCTACACCCTTCCTGCCTACAGTTACAACCCAGTTAATCCACAAGGGGATCAATTCACAGATTATATTAAATCTCTCATAATCTAATCATCTTAGCTTGGAACATTCTTTCATTATCTCACACATGAGCTTTAGGGGTCACCTCATATCTAAACCATATCGACTGGTTCATATTGGTGCAAAATTTCACTGTTTAGCCTAACTATGTAGTTAATAAAAAAAAACTTGATGGTTATCCCCTAAATATATAACACCCTCCCTTTTTCTTGGTTTGAATTTAGAGGTAGGTTGTTTAAGTCATTTAAGCCTGAATTTGGAAACTTAAGAACTGGAATTCAGTCTTAGCTATGTCATTTAGAGGCAGTATGACCTAAAACAAATTGCTCAAATTCTCTAAGAATAAAGGATATTTTTTTATTTGTAAACTGGAAATTGTAGTGAAACTTATTTTATAAACTCCCACAATGATAATATGAGAAATACAGGTAAAGTTCCCACCCAAGTGCCTGATTCCCAGTAGCATAATCACCATTTTCATTACTGATGGTATCTTGATTTTCTTGCCTATGGTTACAGTGAGTATAGGTTAAGACTTCCAGTGTACTGTTGCAGATATTTGAGCTTATTCTTAATTAAACCTCAGTGGACAAATTTCTTTCTCAAATTCTATTATTTCTGCCTTCTTTCTCTCAAGCCCCAAGAATATGGCTCATATTACACATATTCATATAAAAATGGAATATGCTTTATTAGTAATCATATGCCTTCATGTGAACCCTAAGGAAGCACACAAAGTTAATTAAAAGTTAGCAATCAGTAACAAGTCTTTCAGACCACAGTTGCTTTTGGAAATAATAACACAGACTCAGCCCAAGGTTTCTGGAGGCTAACATGGCTTTAGACCTCTCTTTAATCTTCCTGCTCAGCATGTCTTTTCTGCATTCTCTTTGTAACTTTTAGAACATCTTCTGTCAGCTTCCCAAAATAAAATATTAAAGCTTCTTCCTTCTAACTTCCTTTAAATCCTACTCTATCCTTTACACCCTCCAGTGTTGAGACTACAAATGCCACTAGCTTTTTTGGAGCCTTTAGTAATTGACCTCTGAAGTATTTTTCCTCTCCTTTATTTATTTATCTTTCTCCTATTTTGTTCTGACATTTCCTACTGTTTGTTAAGATGGCCAGTAGTCACTAAAGAATTTTTACTTCTATTTTAATTATTCTAAGTTATAGTTTTCTCACTTATAGACTTCTGTTCCCATATTATGCTTGGAGAAGTTTCTATGCTTAAGAAAAATGGAAAAAAAAATGCTTAATTTTCACAATGCTCAATAAAGAACAAAGTTTTGAGAGGTCATTTGACATATACATTTCATGTATTATATATAATATGTTAGTTTCTATTTTCATAAATCTTCATATATAGTATTTAGTATTCACCCAAATTTGTCGGAACTCAGGAAATGTTTTGTGTTATATAAATTTTTAAGTCAAGGCTTCTCCTTCTCCTTCAAAGGTTGCATTATTCTATATTGCCCTAACATTATCTTCTGCAGTGGAGATCACCTCATGTCAGTCACAAACATAGCCATAATAATTTAGAGTTCTTCACACCATGTACAATAAACAAGGAGGACATCACAGAACTTTTTAATTATGTTCCAGATTTTCTGACTCCTCCATTTAATGATGTACTTTTCTGTCCCCATTTTACCTGGGAACTGTTATCAACTACCTTGTCTTTTTTTTTTTTTTTT
>NW_026000108.1:47671488-47684478 GCF_001458135.2 Marmota marmota marmota | reverse complement strand
TTTTTTTTTTTTTTTGGTGGGGGGGGGGTACTAGGGATTGAACTCAGGAGCACTCGCCCATTGAGCCACATCCTAAGCCCTATTTATTTAGAAACAGGGTCTCACTGAGTTGTTTAGCGCCTTACTTTTGCTGAGGCTGTCTTTGAACTCTGGATCTTCCTGTCTCAGCTGGGATTACAGGTGTGCACCACCACTCCTGGCCTGACTTGTTTTGATATTTGTGTGGGTTTGTTTTGCCATGTATCTCTTGTCTGGTTTGGTTTAGCCCATGGATTCTTTCTCCCAATACATACTTTAAATAATTTAGAGCTGGGTATGGTGGTGCACTCCTGTAATCCCAGAGACCTGGGATGCTGAGGCAGGAGGATCACCAAGTTCACAGCCAGCCACAGCTACTCAGTGAGATCTGGTCTCAAAATAATAAATAAATAAATAAATAAGCACAAAATATGCTGGGGAAGTAGCTTAGTAGTTAAGCACCCCTATGTTCAATTTTAACTCTCTGAGTAAAAAATAATATTCTACCATTGCTATGTTTTCAATGTGTTCCTCCTCAAAATTTATATTATATTATTACAGAGAAAATTCAATAATAATGAAATATAATAATAAAAACATGCTATAGACAATAGATGCATCTTGATTAATGTATGAAATTTAAAAATAATTGGTCAATCCAATATTTATCATTTCAAAATAATGAAAAAATAATACAAAATATTATAATCAGTTTAATGAGAAATGAAAACATCAGTGAGTTCTCTCGATGAAAAAAGTGGCAGCCACCATTTATAGTATCATGATTTACTGGCTTACATAGATGACTAAAGAAAATGTAAATTCATATCAGATCAGATGTTAGTGGGGAGGGGTACATGTAATTGTTGACTGATCTTTTGGCAGTTGATGAAAGCAACTGATGCTTCCCAGAATTTTCTGTTTGTGGTCACTCGGTTTAATGTCTCTACCTTACAAGAAAGTTCTGTTGTGTTTGCAGGAAGGCTTCCAGAAAGTACTTTTTTTGTTTGTTTTTGTATTTCTGCTTATAGTATAAATTGTATATAATTTTCTTGAGTTATGTGGTTTCTGGTGCAGAAGCAGTGTCCTATAAATAATATTTTTTAGTTATGTCCATTTTGAGTTACCTGACACAGTCTTCATTCATTCATTTTAACTTACCAAGAACAACATTAAACATTAGCAGACTGCAGTTTACTCACAAAGTGGTAGACTACAGTGAATAGGATGATATATATGCACACTGTACAGGTATAAAAAGACATACATTAATGCCTAATTTTCATATTTATATTCCATTTATATACCATTATTTTTTGCTTTATGTAGTTTTTCTGTAATTATGAAACTTTATAACCATCACAGAATGCAATTCTCTTTCTTTTTTTTTCAACAGTTGAGAAGAATGATGTACTAATTGCTGTCACTGTTGTAAGAGTTAGAGTTTTATTTAAGTTTAGTGAACAGAAAAATTAAACATGAGTTGCTAGATCCAACCTAATGCTTCAGAAAGCAATGTCATTTGCCTGTATTTGAGTATGTTCTAAAATTAAAACTACTTGAAAGTATTCATAAAAATTTTAAATTTCATATTTTAAGTCATGATCATATTTTTAAAGGATTAAAATTCTTATTAAACCTGAAAGTTTACATGTACAAAATTGGAACACTTTAAAGAAACTCTTAATGTGTTTTTTTTTAACCTGGTCATTTGGTCTCCTTTAAATTTAAATATTGACATTACACCTGGAAATTGAAATATCATTTTTGAAAAGAGAAAACTTATTTCACAAATCACAATGAGTTATGTACAGTTGTTCTAGGTTCAAAAACAATGTACTTGTTGACTTTTTTTTTTTTTTAGCCAAAGCTGGGTGGGAAAGAGGATTATCAAACTTTCTTCATAAAACTCCTTATACCTTCCAGTTTTAGATGAATAGTAAGTTTGAATTTCTTAGTGGTTTGTCATTCAGGAAATAATTTTATGTTGAAAAGTCAAAGATTGATATCATCAGCATATTAGGTATTATTTTAGCTGTGCCATACTTATCTAGGTACTTTAAGATAAAACTTTGACAGACAGGGAATTAACATAATCCTGAGACAAGATGATACATGAAATCCTTTTCTCCCCATGTAAATGCAAATTGTTTGGGATGCTATTTATTTATGGGAATTAAAATAATGCACTACAGTTTTAAATGTATTCTTAGAGTCAAAGGCTATGTTCATCAATACTAGTGAAGATATTATCTCCAGGAGAGCAGCTGTGTTTGGACCTGTATTTTATCTAAGTGGCGTTAACTCTCTGAGTAAAAAATAATATTCTACCATTGCTATGTTTTCAATATGTTCCCTCAAAAGTTCAGGTGTTTCTAATGTAATATGGTAAAGAGATGGAGCTTTATACCAGAGATTAGTTGATGAGGGCTTCTCCTTCCCCACTGGGTTTAACAGCCTAGTGAAAGAGTCTTCACACTGAATTCAGAATTCTGCCTTCTGCCAAGTCATGAGAGGGCATGTTTCCTCTCTGGTGGATTCAACCGTATGGCACATTATGGAAGCAGAAGATACTCTTCTCTAGACAGATGAATCTGCCAGCACCTTGATTTTGGGTTTCCCAACTTCCAAAACTGTGAGGATATATACTTAATTTCTTTCTAAATGACCCAGTCTCAGGTATTTCTTATAGCAGAATAAATGGACTAAGACAACCATGAACTGCCATAAACCTTCTACATGTAGATGTCATGTTGCAAATTTCAGGAGTCCTTGATGGCTTACAGCTCCTGAATTGCTACTGGCAGGTACCTCTCCCCTGTTATTTCCTTTTGGAGATGACTTAGCTGAAGAGCACTGCCTTGCCATTGGTCATACCTCTCCCACTAGCAGCAAATATCCAAGTCTTTACCATGACAGTAAACAGTTCAGGCCTCCTGGCCCTATTGGAGGGAATCTGAAGGTAATTCATTCTTTAGATCTCTGAGCCATTGCCTCAGAATCCTTAGGACCACAAAAGAGCTCAGTTTCTTCCTTTGTTAAATCTGACCTCCTTCTCCTCTTCTTTATAGGTCCAAATCCTGAAATTACATCCTAACATTCTGCTTGCATGGTATCCCCATTGAATGGTGAATTTAGAAGCTGCAAAAAGGCTTTCAGTGAGTTAGGAATTGATACACTCCAGCATCTTTCAAAGGATGGGTGTCTTCTTTAGGGGATTCAGATTGTCCAAAATTGGGCATTGTTCATCTTTTTAAGAAAAAAAAGACAAAAAAAAAAAAAAAAAAAAACACCAAGTGATCAGTATTGATGTCATTAATTTTTCCATGGAGTTAAGTCTGTTTCTCAGAGATATATTACTAGTCACTCTTCATTTTAATTTCTGTTTTCAAATACATTTCTTTTTAAGAAGAGACTTCACTTACTGGTAAACATGAAGAAATAGTTTTTATGAGCATCTTTGTAAGTAATAACTAAAGTAATATATAAGGACAAGTGAGATATAATTATCCTGGTTTTGCAAATAAGGCTGAAAATGTTCAGTGACTTTCATAATGACATACAGCTAAAAGGGAAGGCCAAGTCTCAAACTCACAGAGAGAACCCTAAATTCACAGTAAGTACAATTCTTTCTTATTTTAAGTGCCACCTTGTTAAACTTTCCTCAGTAGACAAAAACACAGAATATAAACACAGAATGTTTGTGGCAATAACTTTAAAATTCAGTACTTATTTTAAGCTAGGATTGAGTTTTATGTTTCCATAAGAGAGAGTATATCATTAAATACCTACAAACAAGATGCAGGGTGTATTCATCTGATCTCATGTAGCAAGAATGGCTAACAGAAGAAAAATAATATTTTGATAGCAAATATGTCCTCTTTCTTTGTCTCAATAGTCTTTAGACAGGAAGAAGTAGACATGAATAAAATAATTAAAAATTAAAATAGCCAATGCTTTTAAACACTTAGTAAGTGAATGTCACTGCTTTTAGCATTTTACAGTGTTGGCACATTCCTTGCAGCAAATTTACCAGGGATCATGATCCCCATTTCACAGAAAATGTAACTGATGCATGGAGCTCTTTACTAATTCACCAATGGTTGCAAAGGCGCTGAATGACAAATATCTATTAGGAGAAAGACTCAGTTCAAAATTAGAATACCAACAAAGTTAAGATATAAAATGAGAAGATAAGAAGTTCTAACAATTAGAACTATCCCTGTTTCCCTTCTCTGTCACATACACACCTTTTTGTACTCTCTTGTCAGTAATTAAATCCTTTGGTTTCCCTCAGAGTCCATGTATAATTGGAATGGAGGATACTTATGTATGATGACTTAATTATTACAGAAATTCAGGTATACCCAAATTGGCAAGGACATTTTTACCATAAGGCTCACTTCTTTAGGTAAAGGAATTATGTCCAGATAAACATATAAGACCGAAAAGCTGACTGAAATGAGAAACAATCATTGTGTGCTGCATGTGTACCACAGATTAATAGATTATTAAGCTATATCCCCTCACTTAAGGTCTTGCAATCAGGGAGGAATGTTGCTTAAACAAATCTTAGGATTTTAAAGAACATAAATGGATTTAAACATACAAATAGGAAAATAAAATATAGAGAGCATCCCTATTCTTATATCTCAAAATAGATGTTGGCAATTTAGTGTGATAAGTACTAGGATAAACCTATATACAGATTGGTAGGAACTGTCTTTGGGGAGAATCCTGCCACAAACTGAAAGATAATAAGTTTTGTGAAAGAAAATGCCTGCTGAATTTAAAAGAACAGATAAATTTAGCAAGTAAAAATAATACAATGAGACATAGGGATGAAAGTCTTTGGGAGGTTTAATGATCTACAAGTCAATCAGCACTCTCAGGGTTTGGGATTTATAAGTCATGTGCATGTGGGCTGCCTATACAATATTCATTCTCCTCTTATGTTGCTTATTTATTTTTGGTTTTGTTTCTCTTTTAGCTGTGATTTGTTCAGATTGTCAGTGTGTACAGTCTCCTTCCCAGACTCCCTGGAAGCTAGACGTGATCATGTACTCAATTCTGGGTAGTTTATTAGATTGAAGTTCCAGAAAAGCTATTATTTCATGATAAAATAGGGACATGTTCTGTTTTCAGAGTTTTTTCATTATACCTATCTTCCTGTTTATTGATAAAAACTTAAAAGAAATTTCTGAGTTCATGTTTGAGTATTGATATGGGGTCCCGGACAGAGAAATAGGAAGAATCAGAGCCCTTTCTGGTCTCTTCATTGTGCTGATATCCTAAGAGGGTCCTTCATTTTGTTCATGCATTAAGAGGTAAAACAGGGACACAAGACAACGTTGGATGAAGATCACCACCATTATTACTGACAGATATTAGGTTGGACTATGCGTCTTAATTTAAGTATCAAAAGAGATTGTTTACCAAAATATGCAATTAGATATATGTATCCACTCAGAACAAGCAATGCTGTTCCAGGCAACTCTCTGCATGCAGAGGGAAGAGCCTGTTTCAGAGGAGCAGTGAAGATTACCTGCATCAAAGGACTAGCTCACCGACTAGTAAAGCAGACATTCATTTAACCATCACTGGGGTCACACACACACACTGCTCTGGAGCAGAGTAAAAATGTAGAGAGAAGTCAAGGGTCCGAGTTACCATAAAAGGTCCTCTTATACATGGAGGGAATGAGAGTGGTAAGGAGGTGTTTCTTCCTGACACACTATTCCAGGCTGGAATGTGTCCCTTAGAGTTATCTTTTAGATTAGCAAAATAAATTTAAAAATCATGTGAGTCATTATGGCTGGAGTTCTCTTAAGGTAGCCATGTTGAATCCTAATGGATTGACCACCTGGCAAATTCTGAAAGAGGAATGCAAAGAAAGGTGGCTGTAGAAAAGATATATTAAAGGTTTTGAAATGTATTCTGTATGCCAAGGTATGTTTTAAAAATGTCAGAGTATATAACTGCAGATCAAATAATGTTACTCCCCGTACCCATGTCGAGAAAACAAAGGAAAGGGAATTATGAATTTGGTGAGGATTATGAATTCCTGGGATATTGTAAAGCCATCATTGATATTACTTGGTATCTTATTTGAAACGAGGGAGAGAAAAATGAATAAACTAAGGATGGGACAGTAAATTTACTATTTGGGTAATAGGAAGAAAATGAGTAAAATTTGAGAGAAAAAGAAGTAGGAGAGGCCAGAAGAATGAGGTCTGTTTCAGACATGTTGATATTTATTTACTATGGACCAAATTATGGAGTGATTTAAATCCAGAGGAAACAGTGTATATTCAACTAAAACCTAGTCCTATATGTAAGCTAAAAACATATTTTGGAGATATCAGCACACTGTCTAAAAAACGAGAATATATGATTTAAATAGGGAAGAGGATTGGACAAAAAAATTAGAAAATAATTTGCATTTAAGAGAAAGGTCACAAAATTATAATAAGTATAACTTGCCAAAGAGATAGCAGGAGAATCCACAGGAGAATTATGTAAAATAAATCAGTAACATTGTCTAGGGTAGGATGTTCTGCAGTGAGGATGTATAATAATAAGGAGAGGGTTTAATGAATGCTGTCCCTTTGCTTTGCATCAATGATGCCAGTGGTAAATCAGGTCAAGCTAGCTTTGGCAAAGATGGCTCAGTGTGGGCATTGCAGATGGCACAGGCAAGAGTACACTAGATATGAAAACAAATGGACTCAACATGATCTACCCTATCAAGAAATGTGTACTTGGATGTAAAGAGAGGGAAAGTAGAAGAAGATTGAAAAACATACCTATACATCTCTGTAGTCATTGTTACTGCTATTCTATCACTGCAAAAATATGAGAATCAAGCCTTTTAGAGTAATGATGAGTATAGAGCATGACAAGTTTGTGCAAGGAGTTAGAGGATAATTATTGGATTATCCTCCAGGTGGATCCCTAGGAAGAGTAGCTGCCAGAGTCAAGGAAGAGTCAAGTCTGAGAAGACACACAATACAAACCCTTGGCTAAATGGCAACATTAGGATTTTGGAGACATGAAACAAAATAGGGGGACAGGAAGATAGATTATGGAGGCAGCCAGGAAAAGGGTCTCAGAAAAGAAAAGGAAAAAGAGAAGTTTAGTAATCAAATATCTGACCCCAGCTGGTCCTAGCCACAAAGATGGTCCCTTAATACCCTCTAACTATGATAAACTGCAACTTTGCCCAAAAAAAAAACACTTCCTTTTACAAGCCCTTGCCTTCATCTTTGTACTAAGTAAGGCTTAGAAATAATTTTTCTTCAGACTTGCTAAAGAAGACAAGAAAGGAGAGAGTTGATCAGCCCTTTTCTGAATCCTATTTTTAGGTGACAGTCCCACCAATCAACTATAGGGACAAATTAAGCCTACACAGAAGACAGTCATTGGAACCCTCCTTTGGGACCCCTGCTGTTCTGTGGGAGCCTTTCTCTGCTTTAAATAAATCTTGTTACTTAACCTTCCACTCATCCATGGATCTCATTCTTTGAATTTGGGAAATAAAGAACCCACCTGACACCCACGCTCCACATTACAATAGGAAGTAAAACTACCTCTTTTACAAATTTTCCAGGGTCTCAGATTCCTTTGGCTTAGGTGGTTATTTGTATTGATCACTGGTGGCAGGACAATAATTCAAAGTTACATGTAAGAATTAGGAGCAAGAAGAAGGAAAAGGAATAATTGTCATTCTAAAAGGACTTAATGCTCTTGTGAAATTCCTAATCTTGATGTATTAAAAACAGGAGTTACTCAGGAGACTGAGACAGGAGGATTGCAAGTCAAGGCCAGCCTCTTATTAAAGATCCTTAGCAACTTATCAAGACCCTGTTTCAAAATAAAAAAAAAATAAAAAGGTCTGGGGATGTACCTCAGTGGTAAAGTGCCCCTGGCATGGATCCCCAGTACCCCTGACAAAAGTAACAAAAACAAATTTTCTCATTTATTCAGGGTATCTATACCCATGATGAAATACTAGTATGTTCCAAATTTTTCTCTTCATTTGATATTTATCATTTTGTTGCACAAAAAAGATTGAATGCCTGATTATACAACAAACATTTTACACACCATAGAGACCTACCAAATGAGAGAAAAGCAATCATGACACTGATATTTAACAACTATATTTGAACCATAAGCCAGTACCGAGGTGAGCACTTGAACCCTGCTGTCTAATACTGTGACTGATGAAAACTACACCAGTTCTGCAAAAGTTTAATCTTCTGTAGTTTATAAAGAATATCTAATTTAGAACATCAGGATATAAAATTAAATAATAACATAGAGACATAAGACACCATATTAAATAACTTGAAATATAAACAGGAACACATAAAATAAATAAAGTAATGGGTACTCAACATACAGAACATAAGGAAGTCTAAAGAGCAGTCTCCTTTCTGGGAATGTAGACAAGTAAGTGGGCAGCTTCAGACAGAGCACATGTACAGGTGCAAAAGAATGGCACATTGCCCTGGCATCCCATAGGCTCTCCCTTGTCATCATATTAGATTATTTAGTCTGGGGAGAATTTGTGGTAGTCCTTTATCAATAATGCTTATAAATTCTTTTTTCTCCATACTGGCTCTTTAATTTCCCATACATTTTAGGTGATGATGAAGGGTATGTGTTCTGAGTTCAAATAATATTTTTTTAATATTTTTTTAGATGTAGTTGGACACAATACTGTTATTCCATTTATTTATTTTTATGTGGTGCTGAGGATAGAATCCCAGGGCACCGCACATGCTAGGCAAGCGCTATACCACTGAGCCACAATCCCAGCCCATCAAATAATATAAATAAGTTATTCAGGTGCATGATATTGTCAGTGAAATATTACAACAGCTATCAAAATTTATAATGAAATATAGTTGCTACCTTAAAATTAACCTTGTGTTAGCAAAACTCTGTTTTAAATAAATTAAGCAACAAGCATGTTCAGCTTAAATCTATTTCATTTTCCTTTATCTGTTCATTTCCCACTGTTTCTGACCCAGACACTTTATTCTCTTCAAAGTTCTGCAGTGGTTCTTGGGAGGTTAGGAGCAGATCTAGAAAATACTTGATGGAGAGGATCGAACCTCAGAGGAGGAAAGGGTAAATAACACTATCTAATTTTCAGAGACAGGTTGATGTGATTACAAGTTGGGTGAAAAGACAAAATAATTATCAGAAAGTTTTGAGGAAGACATATCTTTGGTATTGAATAATTTACTATAAAGTCCCTAGGACTGATATAGATAGACTACATATATTTAACATAAGCAGATTTGTTCTATTTTTGAATCAGTCCAAATTTAATCACCAAAATAAAGAATCATGATTTCAGAATTGAGGCAAGTCAGAAATCCAATGCCTTTTAAATAAAGAGAAAGTCATTTTTCCTGGAGGTTCTTGCTAAAACTTCAAAATGTTTTGTTGTAAATCTTACTGTTTGCCTTCCCCAAATGCACCTGTGGCCATTTATCAGGGTAGCTGCACATTAAAAAAAAAAAAAATGGAAAACAGCTAGATACTCAGAAAGCATTATTCAATGACTCTGAATTGAGATTAATTCCTGAAATGTGACAGTGTCTTCCCCAGATTAAGGATTCGTGAATACCAGATGATTAATAGAGTCCAGTCAGCTTTTGTCTCAGAAAGTTTCAAGAGAGTTGAAATCACTCTATGATTATGTTCCCCTTTCTGGACTTCACAGCTGTAATAGACATTCTAGACAATTGGCAATGCCTAAATTGTTTCTAAATTGTGGTTTGATGGTTATTATGGCAGGAAAGGCCAACTGGAAGCTCCTACTGGAGCCTTCACCTTCATAGTAGTAAACCCAAAACATGAAATTCTTGGAAAGTTTGCCAAAAACAGGGCTTGACAGATGCAGAGTTGGTGATTTCTTCTATATTCCCACCCAATATGCCCATTTGAGTGTGCAAAGACAGGTGGACATATGAATACTATGGTAATTTAATTAGGTTTTGACTTGCAGCTTTTCTTCCATATGTGAGTTCTTTGTTGCTGAACATGAAAGCATCCTTTGGCATCTGGGAGGTAGCTATTGAGCAAGGATTTTTTTTCCTATATTGTATAAATTCCACAAAAGTCAAGCAGATAATTTCATGGTCCTACATCAGTTAATTTATAATGTTGTATGCAGAAACTTTGATACCCTCTTCATTCCACAAGACATCACGATGGTCCACTGTGTTGATTACATTATTCTCCTTAGACCTGCAGAGCAGGAATTAACAGCTGTCCTTGATACCTTTCTTTTCTTTTTTCACAGTTTCTTTAAAAATATTCTTTTTAGATATACATGACAACAGAGTGTATTTTGACATAGTATGCCTTATTCTAATTGGAATCCCATTCTTGTGGTTGTACATCATGTGGAGTTTCACTGGTCATGTATTCATATATGAACATAGGAAAGTTATATCCTATTCATTCTACTGTCTTTCCTATTCCAATTGCCCCTCCCTTCCCTTCATTCCCCTTTGTCTACTCCAGCAAACTTCTATTCTCCCACTTCTTTATTATGTGTTAGCATCCACCTATCAGAAAGAACACATCAGCCTTTGGTTTTGGAGGGATTGACATATTTCAAATAGCATAATAGTCTCCACTTCCACCCATTTGCTGGCAAATGCCATAATTTCATTCTTCTTTATGGTTGAGTAATATCTTATTGTGTATATATACCACACTTTCTTTATACATTCGTCTGTTGTAGGGCACCTAGGTTGGTTCCGTAGGTCAGCTATTGTGAATTGAGCTGCTATAAACATTGATGTTGCTGCATCACTGTAATATGCTGATTTTAAGTCCTTTGGGAGTATACTGAGGAGTGGAATAACTGGATCAAATGGTGGTTCCATCCCAAGTTTGCTGAGGAGTACCCATACTGCTTTCCAGAGAGGTTGTACCAATTTGCAATCCCACCAGCAATGTAAAGATTGTACTTTTCCCCCTACATCTTTACCAACATTTATTGTTACTTGCATTCTTTACAATTGCCATTTTGATTGGAGTGAGATAGAATCTCAGTGTAGTTTTAATATGCATTTCTCAGCACCACATAAATGTAAAATAAAGATATTGTGTCCACTTAAAACTAAAAATAAAATAAATATTTTTTAAAAAGATGTAAATTTTTTTTAAATATGCATTTCTCTAATTGCTAGATATGTTGAACATTTTTTCATATATTTGTTGAACATTTGTATATCTTCTTCTGTGAAGTGCCTGTTCAGTTCCTTTACCCATTTATTAATTGGCTAATTTTTTTTTTTTTGAGAGAGAGAGAGAGAGAGAATTTTTCAATATTTATTTTTTAGTTTTCGGCGGACACAACATCTTTATTTGTATAGCCGCTACCGCTTGCGCCACATCCCCAGCCCCAATTTGGGTTTTTTGGAATTGGTTGTTGACTTCCTTTATATCCTAGAGATTAATACTTTATCTGAGGATCAGATGGCAAACATTTTTTTTTTCATTCTGTAAGCTCTCTCTTCATATTCTTGATTGTTTTCTTTTCTGTGAAGAAGCTTTTTACTCTGATTTTATCCCATTTATTGATTCTTGATTTTACTTCTTGTGTTTTAGGAGTCCTGTTGAGAAAGTAGTTCCTAAGCTGACATGATGGAAAGGTAGGCTTACATTTTTTTTTCTCATAGGTGCACGTCTCTGATCTAATGTGGGATCCTTGAACCACTTTAAGTATTTTTGCAGGGATTTGTTGTTGTTGTTGTTGTTGTTGTTGTTGTTACATATGGATTTCTGGTTTTCCCAGCACCATATATTGAAGAGGCTATCTTTTTCTCCAAGGTATGTTTATGGCACCTTCGTCTACAATATTAGATAACTGTATTTACATGGGTTTATCTGTTTCTTCTATTCTGTTCTATTGGTCTCCATATCTGTTTTGATGCCAATACCATGCAATCCTTGATACCTTTCTAAGGTGCATATTTGCTAGAAGACACAAAATAAGTTCCACAAAAATTCAAGAGCTGATAACTTAATGAAATTTCTATATTTTATTATTGTAGTATATATCAAGACATCAATTCAAAGCAAACTGCATCTCTCTTTTACTACCACTTAGAAAAAATATAATGCCTACTCAGCTTCTGTAGAATTTGAGGCAACATATACAAAATTTTCCATTATGTATATGTCACTCATCTATGGAGTAAATTTAAGGGCTACCAGTTTTAGATGGAACCTATAGGGGAAAAAAAGGTTTTTAAACAGATGCCAGGTAATCTGACACTTTTTATAAAACTGAAATGATTTGGTGAGGATTGATATGTTAGTAGACACAAGAGTTACTATTATAGTCCTTCCAAGATTTTGAAACAAAGCTCAGCTCTTTTCTCAAATGATTTATTTTTTTTAAAAAAAATAAACAACATCTGATTTGCTACTAGGCTTTGCCAGAGAATAACCCTTTTACCCTGTGAGAGAAGTTACTATATAAACTAACTGCCTATCATGAAATATAAAGTTATCTGACTTACAAATCTATAAATTTTGATGTTCACAGAAGAATTCTATGACTGAAAGGAAGATGTATCCACAATATCAGAACAGAACAGATCCTGGAGTTGCAAGAATGGTAAATTAAGGTGAAGCTAAGATTCTCATAGCTCTCATTTCTCCTACATTAGCATAATCTCTGAATTTGCACTAATTACTCATGAAAAATGAATAAGATTAAGTTATAGTCTGTAGAATTATTTCACATTTCAGGAGCCCTACTTACTGGAATGCAGCCAAAACAGTGCTACAAGGAAAATTTATAACACTAAATGTTTTTTTTTTTTTTTTTTAATTTTTTATTGTGGGTTGTTCAAAACATTACAAATTTCTTGACATATCATATTCGACACTTTGATTCAAGTGGGTTATGAACTCCCACCTTCACCCCATACA
>NW_026000108.1:47639419-47668983 GCF_001458135.2 Marmota marmota marmota | reverse complement strand
AGAGAGAGAGAGAGAGAGAGAGAGAGAGAGAAGAAGAAGAAGAAGAAGAAGAAGAAGAAGAAGAAGGAGGAGGAGGAGGAGGAGGAGGAGGAGAAAGACAGAAAAAAAATTTTAAAGGCCACTATCTTTCACAAAATTAAATGTGAATATCAAAAAGCATTAGCAAATAAAATCCCAGAATGTATAAAAGAGCTATACATTTAACAAATGTTATTTACTTTATATACTCAAGGTTTATTCAACACTTAAAAGTGTATTTCACCTCAAGAATAGCTTAGAAAAGAATATCTCCTTGCTTATGTCACACACACAAAGAAAGAAAATTTGACAAAATCAAAACCTATTCATGATAAAAGAAAACCCATTCAATAAGTTAGAAACAAAATGGACATACAAATAATAAGAGACAGCATAATTTAGTAAAGGACATCTCAAACTACAACTAACTCATAAACTCTCAAAAATTCTGAATTTTTTTCTCCTAAAATAGACAATAGGACAAATACATGTGGTCTTAAGACCTAAACTTAAGACTTTTACTTAAGACTGTGTTAGGTCATACTACTGAATATGTTCACCACTGTAATAAAGCAAACAAAGAAGTAAAATACATAAATATTGGAAAGGGAAAAAAATAAAATGGCTTCTATTTGTAAAATTAGCAATTTTAGCAAGGTCACAGAATATAGAACCAACACAAATACATTTCTATTAAGGATAAACATGTGGAAACTACAACGTAAAAAAAATGCCATATATTATAACAGAAATAAAATGCCTAGGTATAAGTTTAATAGAATGTGTACATGTATACTGAGACTGCCAACTATTAAATGTTAATTACACAAATCAGTAAGTACTTAAGTACGTTGAACTGCATACACATTTAATACAATTAGTATCAATTTCCCAACAAGTTTTACAATAGACACTGAAAAACTTAAATTTATACATAAAAGCATAAGACCTATAGAAGCTAGCAGTTTTTATTTTAAAAAAAGAATAAAGTGGAGGAATAATTTTATGCAATATTAAATCAAAACTCTATAGCTATGGTAATCAAGAAAAAATGGTATTGATGCTCTTTGGAGGGATCCAACATGGCGACGGGCACGGAGAGATCAAGTCTCTGACCTCTTCAGCTGCGCGGGCACAGGGAGTCATAAACTGTCTAAATGCTGTTTGCTCAGGATCACTAGGCAATGCTGAGCTGACATGGATCTGGGGCGAATAGTATGGGCCTCTCAGAACACACACCGAGCCCAGATCGGCTGAATTCAAGCTCCCGCTCGCCTGCTTCTCGTGACTCAGCACTAACGATCCCGCTGAAACAACTGGTCGGCCCTTCTGAACTTACGGAGGTAAATGCCAACCGAGCCTTCATAGGCAGTGGCCACAGGATTGAAACGGGGCTTGGGAGAGACAGTCAGGACCCACCTGTTGCATTGGTCACCCGGCAAAGGGAACGAACTGTCACCATTTGCATGGGATACCACCATGGCAGAGAACTGATGTCACCAGAACGCGGAGGAGGAGATAACTTCATTGAAACCAGTGGCGACAGGTGTGTAATCCCCTAGCCATCCCTCTCCACACAGCGGGAAAACCTTAAGGTCCCCTCCCAGCTCTCCCGTAAGGGCCCGTCCCAGCTCTCCCCTGAGCGCCATAGCCAGACTGAGAGAATCAGGAGTGGTGCGGGACTCGTGGCGTGGAACTCCTGGCTACCGCTCCCACGAGTGCTGACAACTGAGGTCTCTTGCACCAGCTACAGGGGGCGTGGCTACTGGAGGGCAAGCAAATTCGCTGGGGGTTCTCAGCCCCAAGCTCTACAAACTTAGGGTCTGAGGGAGGGGCAAACAGGGAGAGTGTGCCCAGGCATTCATGAAAACAGGGCTCCCAGGAGCAGCAGACCTGGCGTGTAGCCAGTATTGTGGTGAGTGTCACCGGTGAGCGAGGCCTGGCTTGAGGAAAAGTGGGGAAGTGACTAGACACAAGAGAAGGCCCTAGGCACTCAGGATTGGAGACCCGCCCAGTCTGGGAGGAGGAGCTGCTGCACAGTGATTGGTTCCCGCGTATTGAGAGGAGAAGCTTGGCCCGGTGGGCACAGCTCCACCTACTGGAAGAGAAGTTAATCAAACTCTAAGACTGCATTTATTAATTTTTTTTTTAATTTGGGTTTTTTTTTTCATTTTCATGTTTTTTGTTGTTGTTTTTTAAATTTTTTATTTATTTTTATTTTTTTAATTTTATTTTTTATTACTTTTCTTTATTTTTTTTTCTTTTTTATTTTCTATTTTTTTCTTTTGTCTTTTCATTTCTTTTCAATTTTCTTATTCCCCCTTCCTTGAATTCTACCTGCCTACTCTCATTCTCTTTAGTGACTTCTTCCCTTCCCTTCTAATATCTTTCCTCCCAAGCATCAAATAAATTTATAAGAGTAAACAGTAACTCAGCAGTCAAGCAGAACAAGAAGTAACATGAGCAGCATAAAAAAGCAAGGAAGAAAAGGAGTACAAACAATGAAGGACAGCCTAAATATTCAGGAGGACCTAGAGTCAGCAGAAAAATGGTCATATAAAGAACTCAAGGAATACCTTAGACAGATGGAATGGAACCTTAAAGAAGATACGAGACAGCAAATCCAAACAGTGAAAGAACACTTTGAAAATGAATTACATAGACAGATAAAAGAAGAAGTTAAGCATCTTTATCAGGAGATTGAGATTATAAAAAAAAACCAAACAATAATTCTAGAAATGAAGGAAACGATAAACCAAATTAAAAACTCAATTGAGAGTATCACTAACAGAGTGGAGCAAGTAGAAGCCAGAACATCAGATAATGAAGACAAAATATATCATCTTGAAAAGAGCCTAGCCAACTCAGAAAGGCTGGTTAAAAACCACGAGAAAAACATCCAAGAGATATGGGATAACATAAAGAAACCAAACCTACGAGTCATCGGGATAGAAGAAGGTACAGAGATTCAAACCAAGGGAATGAGTAACCTGCTGAAAGAAATAATTACAGAAAACTTTCCAGAAATAAAAAAGGAAACGGATATACAAATTGTAGATGCATACAGGACACCGAGCACACAAAATCACAGTAGACCAACGCCAAGACACATTGTTATGAAGATATCCAATATACAGAACAAAGAGAAAATACTAAAAGCTACAAGAGAAAGGAGGCAGATTACATTCAGGGGTAAACCAATAAGGTTAACAACGGATTTTTCATCACAGACGCTGAAAGCGAGAAGATCCTGGAACAACGTATTTCAAACACTGAAAGACAATGGATGCCAACCAAGAATTCTGTATCCAGCAAAATTAAGCTTCAGGTACGATAACGAAATAAAAATCTTTCATGATAAACAAAAGCTAAAAGAATTTGCAGCCAGAAAACCAGCATTGCAAAGCATCTTGAGCAAAACACTACACGAGGAAGAAATGAAAAACAATAACCAAAACCATCAGTGGGAAGTGCCTCTATAAAGACAGAGGGCGGGGGGAAAGCTAACCATGGAGAAACAAACTAAATTAAAAAAAAAAAAAAAAAAAGAAGATAAATAATCAAACATGGCTGGAAGTACAAACCATATATCAATAGTAACTCTAAACGTTAATGGCTTAAACTCTCCAATAAAGCGACATAGGCTGGTAACATGGATTAAAAAAACAAATCCAACAATATGCTGCCTCCAGGAGACACATCTGATTGGAAAAGACATACACAGGCTGAAGGTGAAAGGTTGGGAAAAAATATACCATGCACACGGTCCTCGTAAGCAAGCAGGGGTGGCCATCCTCATATCGAATAAAATTGACTTCAAGACTAAATTAATCAAAAGGGATAAGGAAGGACATTATATACTGTTAAAAGGAACCATTCACCAACAAGACATAACAATTATCAATATTTATGCACCAAATAATGGTGCTGCGACGTTCATAAAACAAATTCTCCTCAAGTTCAAGAATCAAATAGACCACAACACAATAATTATGGGTGACTTCAACACACCTCTCTCACAATTGGACAGATCCTCCAAACAAAAGCTGAATAAAGAAACTATAGAACTCAATATCACAATCAACAACCTAGACTTAACTGACATATATAGAATATATCAACCATCATCAAGTGGATATACTTTTTTCTCAGCAGCACATGGATCCTCCTCAAAAATAGACCATATATTATGCCATAGGGCAACCCTCAGTAAATATACAGGGGTGGAGATAATACCATGCATTTTATCTGATCATAATGGAATGAAACTGGAAATCAATGATAAAAGAAGGAAGGAAAAATCCTACATCACATGGAAAATGAACAATATGTTACTGAATGATCAATGGGTTACAGAAGACATAAAGGAGGAAATCAAAAAATTCTTAGAGATAAATGAAAATACAGACACAACATATCGGAATCTATGGGACACAATGAAAGCAGTTTTAAGAGGGAAATTCATCGCTTGGAGGTCATTCCTCAAAAAAAGGAAAAACCAACAAATAAATGAGCTCACACTTCATCTCAAAGCCCTAGAAAAGGAAGAGCAAAACAACAGCAAATGTAGCAGAAGGCAAGAAATAATTAAAATCAGAGCGGAAATCAACGAAATTGAAACAAAAGAAACTATTGAAAAAATTAACAAAACTAAAAGTTGGTTCTTTGAAAAAATAAATAAGATCGACAGACCCTTAGCCATGCTAACGAAGAGAAGAAGAGAGAGAACTCAAATCACTAACATACGGGATGAAAAAGGCAATATCACAACAGACACTACAGAAATACAGAAGACAATTAGAAATTATTTTGAAAACCTATATTCCAATAAAATAGAAGATAGTGAAGACATCGATAAATTCCTTAAGTCATATGATTTGCCCAGACTGAGTCAGGAGGATACTCACAACTTAAACAGACCAATAACAATAGATGAAATAGAAGAAGCAATCAAAAGACTTCCAACCAAGAAAAGCCCAGGACCGGATGGGTATACAGCGGAGTTTTACAAAACCTTTAAGGAAGAATTAATACCAATACTTTTCAAGTTATTTCAGGAAATAGAAAAAGAAGGAGCTCTGCCAAATTCATTCTATGAGGCCAACATCACCCTGATTCCGAAACCAGACAAAGACACCTCAAAGAAAGAAAACTACAGACCAATATCTCTGATGAACCTAGATGCAAAAATCCTCAATAAAATTCTGGCGAATCGGATACAAAGGCACATCAAAAAAATTGTGCACCATGATCAAGTAGGATTCATCCCTGGGATGCAAGGATGGTTCAATATACGGAAATCAATAAATGTTATTCACCACATCAATAGACTTAAAAATAAGAACCATATGATCATCTCAATAGACGCAGAAAAAGCATTCGACAAAGTACAGCATCCCTTTATGTTCAAAACATTAGAAAAACTAGGGATAACAGGAACTTACCTCGACATTGTAAAAGCTATCTATGCTAAGCCTCAGGCTAGCATCATTCTCAATGGAGAAAAATTGAAGGCATTCCCCCTAAAATCTGGAACAAGACAGGGATGCCCTCTATCACCACTTCTATTCAATATAGTTCTCGAAACACTGGCCAGAGCAATTAGACAGACGAAAGAAATTAAAGGCATAAAAATAGGAAAGGAAGAACTTAAATTATCACTATTTGCAGATGACATGATTCTATACCTAGAAGACCCAAAAGGGTCTACAAAAAAACTACTAGAACTAATAAATGAATTCAGCAAAGTGGCAGGATATAAAATCAACACGCATAAATCAAAGGCATTTCTGTATATCAGCGACAAAACTTCTGAAACGGAAATGAGGAAAAACACTCCATTCACAATATCCTCAAAAAAAATAAAATACTTGGGAATCAACCTAACAAAAGAGGTGAAAGATTTATATAATGAAAACTACAAAACCCTAAAAAGAGAAGTAGAAGAAGATCTTAGAAGATGGAAAAATATACCCTGTTCATGGATAGGCAGAACTAACATCATCAAAATGGCGATATTACCAAAAGTTCTCTATAGGTTTAATGCAATGCCAATCAAAATCCCAACGGCATTTCTTGTAGAAATGGATAAAGCAATCATGAAATTCATATGGAAAAATAAAAGACCCAGAATAGCAAAAGCAATTCTAAGCAGGAAGTGCGAATCAGGCGGTATAGCGATACCAGACTTAAAACTATATTACAGAGCAATAGTAACAAAAACAGCATGGTACTGGTACCAAAACAGGAGGGTGGACCAATGGTACAGAATAGAGGACACAGAGACTAATCCACAAAGCTACAACTATCTTATATTTGATAAAGGAGCTAAAAGCATGCAATGGAGGGAGGATAGCATCTTCAACAAATGGTGCTGGGAAAACTGGAAATCCATATGCAACAAAATGAAACTGAATCCCCTCCTCTCGCCATGCACAAAAGTTAACTCAAAGTGGATCAAGGAGCTAGATATCAAATCAGAGACTCTGCGTCTGATAGAACACAAAGTTGGCTCCTATCTACATATTGTGGGGTCGGGCTCCAAATTCCTTAATAGGACACCCATAGCACAAGAGTTAATAACTAGAATCAACAAATGGGACTTACTTAAACTGAAAAGTTTTTTTCTCAGCAAGAGAAACAATAGGAGAGTTAAATAGGGAGCCTCCATCATGGGAACAAATCTTTACTCCTCACACTTCATATAGAGCCCTAATATCCAGAGTATACAAAGAACTCAAAAAATTAGACAATAAGATAACAAATAACCCAATCAACAAGTGGGCCAAGGACCTGAACAGACACTTCTCAGAGGAGGACATACAATCAATCAACAAGTACATGAAAAAATGCTCACCATCTCTAGCAGTCAGAGAAATGCAAATCAAAACCACCTTAAGATACCATCTCACTCCAGTAAGATTGGCAGCCATTATGAAGTCAAACAACAACAAGTGCTGGAGAGGATGTGGGGAAAAGGGTACTCTTGTACATTGCTGGTGGGACTGCAAATTGGTGCGGCCAATTTGGAAAGCAGTATGGAGATTCCTGGGAAAGCTGGGAATGGAACCACCATTTGACCCAGCTATTGCCCTTCTCGGACTATTCCCTGAAGACCTTAAAAGAGCATGCTACAGGGACACTGCTACATCGATGTTCATAGCAGCACAGTTCACAATAGCAAGACTGTGGAACCAACCTAGATGCCCTTCAATAGACGAATGGATAAAAAAAATGTGGCATTTATACACAATGGAGTATTACTCTGCATTAAAAAATGACAAAATCATAGAATTTACAGGGAAATGGATGGCATTAGAGCAGATTATGCTAAGTGAAGCTAGCCAATCCCTAAAAAACAAATGCCAAATGTCTTCCTTGATATAATGAGAGCAACTAAGAACACAGCAGGGAGGAAGAGCAGGAGGAAAAGATTAACATTAAACAGAGACATGAGGTGGGAGGGAAAGGGAGAGAAAAGGGAAATTTTTCATGGAAATGGAAGGAGACCCTCATTGTTATACAAAATTACATATAAGAGGTTGTGAGGGGAAAGGGAAAAAAAACAAGGGAGAGAATTAAATTACAGCAGATGGGGTAGAGAGAGAAGATGGGAGGGGAGGGGAGCGGGGATAGTAGAGGATAGGAAAGGTAGCAGAATACAACAGTTACTAATAGGGCATTATGTAAAAATGTGGATGTGTAACCGATGTGATTCTGCAATCTGTATTTGGGGTAAAAATGGGAGTTCATAACCCACTTGAATCTAATGTATGAAATATGATATGTCAAGAGCATTGTAATGTTTTGAACAACCAATAAAAAATAAAAAAAAATAAAAAATAAATTAAAAAAAAGAAAGAATGGTATTAATAGAAGGGTAGACAGATAAATCAGTGGAATTCAGTAATGAATACAACTAGACCAGATGTGTTCAAATGATTTTTGACAAAGGTGCAGAAGAAATTCAAGAGAGGAAAGACAATTTTTTTTTTTTAAAAAATGTACTGCAGCAAAAGGATCTATATAGAAAAAAAGAAAAGAAAGGTTGACAGAAGTCTCACACCTTTACAAAGTTTAAAGCAAAATTCTAGACTTAACCATATAATTATAAAACTCTCAGAAAAATGTTTTCAGAAAATGTTTAGATTTACAGCCAGGCACAATTCCTACCTTTTACAACAGGAGAACTAAACACTACAAAGCTAAATTGAAACCCATCATTTTTAAAATTGCTTTGCAGAAGATATAGATGTGAAGATGAAAAGACAAAATGGGAAAAAAATTGTAAATCACATATCCCATGAAGAACTCACATCTACCATATATAAAGAATTCCCAAAATCAACAGATAAAAAATAATTTAAAAATCAACAAGAAGCTCAGACACTCCACAAAAGAGGGTATAAAAATGACAAAGACATGATAAATATTGACCACCACTGGCCATTATGGAAATGCACATTAAAACTACAGTGAGCTACTTCTATAAATCAACCAGAATATCTAAGTTTAAAGAAAAAAATGTTGAGAATACCAAATGCAGACAAGAATGTAAAGAAACTGAATCACTCCTTTCTTGCCACTTAGGGAATGTACACTAATATTCTGGAAAACACTTTGGCCATTTCTAACAAAATTAAACACATGACACTTGCATCTGTCTCAACAATTATACTGTTGACTGTTTTACAGCATAAACAATAAAAAAATATATGTCTGCACCCAAGTAAAATTCACCCAAGTGTTCACCCAAAAGTTCACAGAAACTTTTTTTGTAGTAGTCAAAAAGTGAAAAAACACATCTTCAATAGATGAGTATTTAAACACACCGTGTGATTCATTTGATCTTGGGACTCTTCTGGGAAATGAAAAGAACAGTTGGCAGGTTCCAACAACCACTAGGAGGAAACAAAGGGAAACAGGCTGTCAGTGAAAAACTCCAGTTCCCAAATGTTACATACTGCATAATTCCATTTATAATATACTCCTGAAATGACAAAATTATAGAAATGGAAAACACAGTGACTGTGAGTTGGGGCGAGGAAGGGAGGGGTGGCTGGTGTTGCTAAAAAGGGAAAGAGAGGGGCACTGGAGGTGCTGGTACTGTGCCCCCACTGCATGATGCCAATATCCTGGGTGACAGTGCACTCTTCATTTCTCTATAGTTTCTACATTGCTATCTGTTGTACTACCAGTTTCTTAGGATTCTTCTATGCTGGGGAGGATATCTGAATAAACAGTTCACAGGATCTATCTGTATTATTTATTACAATTGTTTAAAAATAATTTCAAAATAAAAAGTTCATTTAAAGGTATGTTGGTAGGTAGACAACTAATTCCTTGAAACACTTCTGTACTTGAGCTTAGGAAGAATACACTCCTGGTTTCACTGTTTCACCAGTGTCATAATTTGGTTATTATTCTATATCACTAGTTGTTCCAACTATATCTTTAATTATTTCCTCTCCCTCAACTTCTATATTGTTGAAGACTGCAAGATTCAACTGTGATACTGTTACAGAGCTGGGGCCTCTTGCGAAACTGAGACAGAGCGAAGACCCCTTTCAAGCCCCCAATTTTTGTGATCAAGTCAGAAGGAGTTTAGACCTGTTGCTCAGAAGGAAGAGAAAGAAGAGAACAGGAAGAGAAAGGTGACACTCTCAAGGGAGAGAGTGGGTCCTCTCGGAGAGGAGAGGGACTGTGTGCCTCTCCTACAGTCTAGTTTTTTTGGGGGAAATCCAAAGAAGTTTCCAGAGAGTCACACCCAGGTCCACCTGTTGAATTTTAACTGACAGCAGGGTAAAATCAAACTTTTAAGTCCCCACTGTCATGGCAATTAGAGGTCACCTTGGACCATGATAATCAGTTCTATTTAGTTTCTTAACCATAAATTCTTTCAGATTTTATGGTTAGGCAGAATTATCCTTATTTCCTAGAGTTTTAGGATCAAGTCTATGAAAGGCTCACGAAAACCTCCACCTTCAAGGTAACATGGGTCCTCTTATAGACTTTCAGTCCTACTGAGGACTGTGACATAGTCTTCCACTTAGGCCAGAAAAGGGTGCAGGTAAATTGCTTCTTAGAAAAGAAAACATGTAGGGGTCAGCACAGTGGACCCATTTTCTAGAATCTTTCTCTTAACTTGGTATTTTTACCATTCGTATCTGTCTCCTAACAATACCTCTTATTCTATTCACACTTATTTTCCTCAGGAACTAAGCCATAAATATCTGTGTTCTGAGTCCCAGTTCTTATGCATAAATCTCTACTCCTGCATTCCAGGTAGCCCAATCCAACAGCCATTTCCACTTGGCAAGTGGCATTGCAAGTATAACATTTCTAATATTTATTTCCTGACCTGCCTTCCAAAAAAAGCTTCTTCCAGAAATGTATCTTATCTCAGTAAAAGGCATCATAGATTTCTAATTGAGATGCTGAGGCCTCAAATCACTGAATTATCTTTGATTTTTCTTTTCTAGGCTTCAGTTAATACTCAATACCTTCTAGGTCCTTATAAAAATTAAAATGTTCTACCACATTTTTATCACATTCAATGGTACCACCTTGCCCAAGCCACAGTTATTTTCTTCTGGATTCTTACAATGATCTTCAAATTTTTCTTTTTGGATATTTCTTCATTCTCTAACCACCTGGTTTCTACCTACATTTTATCTCCATAGACCAACCAATCTTATAAATATAATTTAGATGCTTTAAAAATTGTATTTTATCCTACTTTTCTCTATCCTTGTTCCTTTTTCCCCACTAGAAATTACCATTTGAGAGATGATGCATTTTCTTCTTCTTCTTCTTCTTCTTCTTCTTCTTCTTCTTCTTCTTCTTCTTCTTCTTCTTCTTCTTCTTCTTCTTCTTCTTCTTCTTCTTCTTCTTCTTCTTCTTCTTCTTCTTCTTCTTCTTCTTCTTCTTCTTCTTCTTCTTCTTCTTCTTCTTCTTCTTTTTTTTTTTGTACTGGTGATTGAACCTAGGGCATTTTACCACTGAGCCACATACCCAGCCCTTTTTATGTTTTATTTTGAGACAGGATCTCACTAAGTTGCTTAAGGTCTCTTTAAGTTGCTAGGGCTGGCTTTGAATTTGCAATCCTCCTGCCTCAACCTCCCTAGCCACTGTGATTACAGATGTACACCCACATACCTGGCAGATGATGCATTTTCATTACTTATGTCTTGTTTAAACATTTTCCTTCCTACCAGAAAAATCCATGTATAGGTTGACTCTTTTGTTTCCTAAAGAATGTTCATTGCAAAAACATGGCCTAGACATTCAATAAATGTGTGCTGTGTGTGATATTTAAAAACAAATAAATGAAGTATAAAGATAACAAGACTTGAAAATTACCTGTATGTAGAATATGTGTAAGAGAAATTATTTGACACTCCAGAATTTCTTATCTGAATGATTAATGGTTCTATTAAATAAGAAACTAGTTTAATTGGAAGTCAGAAAAAGGATGATTTTGAACATGTTAGGTTTTTGTCCTATTAGTCATATTAATAAATCAACATCAAATTAGTTATTGGAATTTAACACTAGAAATAGCCTACAACATAGATTAACAAATAGATAGGTCACTTTTTACTCTCCTAAAATACTCAAATAAAATATTTTTATTTTTCTAGTTTTTTTTTTCCTGTAAAATGCCCATATGGCAGAACAGATTTTAACCTGATTTGTGCTTATATTTGGGAGAGTTACTTAAAATGTAAGCTTTGTTGTTTCCTGGATACCTGCCTTGGGAAGCCCACAGAGAACCTCAACAATCTTTACAGCCTTCCTCAGAGGCGAACAGAACTGAAGAACACATACAAGTCCATTTGTCTGTTGTATGGAGCAGACCTACCAATAAATGATTAGGTGCTGTGGATAAGCAAAACACACAGCAGTTTAAAGGAGGGTTTCTAAATGAAAGTTGCAAAGATAAATGCCCCAAATTACAGGTGCTGATTTGCAACCAAGGCTATTTTCACAAGCAGGGCTCCAAATGTGTGCCCCAGGGTAACAAGCAGCAGGGACTTATTTACACTTGTTCATGATTCTCACAGTAGGCCAGCCAGCAATTTAATAGAATGGTTTTAAAAACTACATAATAAATTCATGGCATATAGAATTGGAAAAGTACTTAACTATCATGATAATTAACTTTAAATTAGCGAATGAGACCCACCTTTCAGAGTCTGGCCACATTGCCTCTATTTGGGTCTATTGCCATCAACTTCAGAAGAATGCTTTAGTTGATACTCAAAATGCCCATATGTGAGACTTTTACTTGGTACAATGTGGTTCAAAACAACTATTTGCAGTTATCCAATGAAACTCTGTTCTTTTGTTGAATTGCTTTAAAGAGGATCTCTAATCTGAAACCACATGTGTTCAGAGAATTAGTAAACCCAAGGTCACAGACCCACAACTTAAAAGCTAATTTTCTTAAAATTGAATTTCAATGCTTCAGAAATGTTTAACAACAATACAGTTTACCACTACTTATGTTTAATGAGAAAAGTAGACATTAATTTATGTGTATTTTTCTAAAATTTCTTCTGAAGAGCTAGAAAGTTGGTATCTACCAGGACTATATACCCTCTTTTCTTCACGATAGACAAATAAAGAAAAATATATTTCATAAGTAATAAGTCGGAATCATGGAAACAATAAAGAATGAGGGTAATTCTCAATAAAAATAAAGCTAATATAATGCCTATGGTAATAATTTTGATGCACTATAAAATGGAATTCATTTGACCAAACTGCTGGGAAAACTGTAGGAAAAAAAATTCGAAAATCAAACTAAGTACATAGAATTTTTACTTCTCTACAATGCTCTGTTAAGAATATGACTTGTTTAAAAATATTTTAAAATAATACTTTTACTCTGCAGTATATATAATACATAGTATGAATTTCTTGCTATTTCACACATGGCATAGGATCAGTAATAAATAAAAAAGATTGTTATATCAAAAAACCTAATGTTTCATTAGTTACAGTATTTAGTAGGAACATTTGATATAGTAGAAAATCTATGCTGCATAATTTTAAGTCCTTTACTTTGGGGATTGTTGAAATAATGATTATCAGGTAATGTTTTAACATATAATCTAGTAGTAAGTGCTAGGAGTATGCAATATATACAACATTTGGCAATAATGATGTCTATTTTAACTGGACTTTGGTAGGAAATGATATTATAGTACTCCTAATAGAAGCTATTTGCAAAGCTATGTCTTTGAAATTATAAAACCTGAATTCACATTCCAGTTTTGCCTTAACCCACATGCATGAACTTGAACATATTTATTACCTAAGCTTTCTGGCATCCAATTGATTACATTACCTCAAAGTTTGCCTTCATTTCTCATAATGATTCTGATTATATATATGATCTTCTGATGATAACAATCATTTAATCTATTATGTAGACTTTTTAAATTTAAATTCTGTTTTTTTCTGGTTATAAATGAAGACTAGATGCCTAAATATGAGATCAAAAGAGATAATTTTGTTGGTACAATTTCTCTTTGACTATTATGGGGAAGAAAATACTCTATTGAAGATGATATTCCATTTTCGTTTTCCCTGGAATTTCCCTGTTCCTGTTCAAGTTTCAATTTGATGTATTCTCACTTTCATAAAAGAGGATAGGACAAAAACAAAAGAAGAAACTGTCTAAGTCTTAACTGGTCTGAATGCTCAAACCTATACCTTTCTGACAGTGATCTTTGATCTAAAGGAAGATGAATGAAGTATCTATTGCTCCTCTTATCAATCTTTTCTAACAGTATTTTAAATTTTTATTGCATTCTAAATTTCTCTATTGACTTAATCACTTTGATGCTGATTAGATTACCTGAAAGAATAAAATAATACAAATTTCAGTGATTTACAATAATGTATGTTATTTTGCATGTTAATAGAAAGGGATATAAAAGTATTTACAAAGAATAACACCTATCATAATATCTTTTTATTCCCCAAACATGTGTTTTATTATTTATATTTTATTATTGTTTTATCCCATTTATTTGTCCTATAACAATAAGTCACTGAGACCACAGGATCATCACTGTCTCTTGGTAGCATTCTATGATGGTAAAAATAACTTTTAATACATACTTTCCAATAGGGTATTATAGAGAGACTATGTAAACTAAATATTGGTTTATGAATAATAAACTATATCGTCCTTGTTCATCAAAGTTTCAGGAACAGTCCAGATACCAGAAAACATATGGATTTGGGGTATTTATAGACTGATAAAGTATAAAGTATTCAATAAAATTCCTCCTATGGTAGCAAGGAAAGAACATAAATATCTGCTGAATATTTTGTACCCTGTCACACAAAGGAGATTGCCACTTGTACACGGAATTCTCAAAGGGTTATTATTTAATCACACTAATTTCTTCTTTCACTACCCTTGCCTTGATTCACTGTAGGCAAGCTATAATTCTTTACACCAGTTGGTTTGGAGTTTAAGTGATGATACTTACTTTGACCCATGTAATATGGGCAGAGCAGAACTTTCATTTGTATTTTTCTTATGCCTTAACATCTGTTACAATAGAACCACTTTCCAAGCAGTTAAAGATCTTTTATTCTACATCTTGCAATAGAAAAGACCTGATCTTATTTGTATCCTGGAGCAAAGTCCAGCTGAGCACAATCAAAACAGGGCAAAGCACAGCCAGACTTTGGTATACAATTAAATTGTATTACTGTCATATATACGATCAAAATTTGGTAGTTTTTAAATCACAGCAAAAAGTTAATCACTATATGAAGTGACAGAAGACAGAAGAAATATTGATTACCTTAATAAATAGCTATGTAAAAAAATTATTCAAGAATTTAACAAATCTGGCTAACAATGATGTGCAAGACCATGTGTAATATTCAATCCTCCTACTGAAAAAAAAACTAACAAACCCTCCAAAAACAAAAAGGATACTCTAAAGTCACTTTGTGGTTTAGAGACTATCTTGAAAACATAACAGTAAAAATGTCCTGAATCCAATTTATTTCATTCAATCAAGGAAGCATGTTAAAAAGAAAGAGAAATAAGTTTGATGACATTTTTTTTTGATGGACAAGAGGTGGGGTGATGTAGGGTTCAGATTCTCTGTCTAAAGCTGTAGTCTCTAGGAACATGTTATACAAATTAACTAACAATTTTACTTCACCATTACACTAGCTATGTTTTAAGTATTAATAATTACATGTGGTTAAGGACTAGCCTATAGTGATTGGAATAGTTAAGGTCATTCACATGGATGCTTCATGTCTATATGAATGTTCTTTAATAAAATCCCTTGATACCAAGGCTTGTGTGAACCTCTCTGGTTGGCAATACTTTGCATGTGTTGCCACACATCATTGCTGAGAGAATGAAGGGCTGTTCACATGAATCCACTGGAAAAGTGGATTTGAGAACTAGTATGTTTAATTAGAAAATTTTAGTTTTTTTTTGTATTCTTTTATTTTTAATTTTTAAAATTTATATGTATTTTTATCTTATCTGTTTCCATTGATTCTCTTTATCGCTTTTCTTCCATTATCAGCCAATCTCTATTGTTCTCTCTTTCCCACTTCCTTTAATTTTTTACTTCCATTTTATTTTCTCCTCCCCCATAATCATCACATCCTATATCATTTCTGTTTTATTCCTGTAAACCCTTTTGCAAACTTGATTTTTTTATCATAGGCAATAATTGATCATTTCATTTCTGTTTATTGTGATAGTTAACATTGTACACACGATAGTAGGAAATATTTGGCTTAATGCTATGCATTGTTTGCATTGGTTGGTGCTATTAATTGTGTCCCAGTAAACAGTGAAGTAGTGGAAACCTTTAGAGAAACTATAAGTGCATAGGATAGAAACTCTACTGCCTCAGATGCAAACTGTTAAATGGGTAAACACACAAACAACATGAAAAAACAAGGAAACAGCTCACCCTAAACAAACAAAGATATTTCAATAACAGAATTCATTGACACCACAGTGAAAGTAATGTCAGAGAGAGAGTGTAGAACTGATCTGTGACATAAAGGACAATGTAAGGAGTAAAATGAGGAAGAAAATACAAAAAAAAAAAAAATGAAAGACCACTTCAATAGAGAGGGAGAGATTCTGAGGGGGAAAAAAACAGCAGAAACCCTCAAATAGAAGGAATCAACAAACCAAATTAAAAATTCAATTGAAAACATCACCAACAGACTATATCATTTTGAAGACAGCATCAGGCAATGAAGACAAAATGTATAATCTTGAAAACAAAAGTTAAACAATCATGATAAACTAAAGTTAAAATAATTCACAACTACAAAGCCTATACTATAAAACCTACTCAATAAAATATTTCATGAAGAAGAAATAAAAAATAAAATTGAAAACCAGCAAATGGTGGAGCTAAATGAAAAGAACAGTGAATCAATGGAAAAACTAATTTAAATTTAAAAATCAGAAATAAATTAAAATGACAGGAAATAAAAAACATATCATAATAATCTCATTGAGCAGAGATGGGGTTGTGGCTCATTGGTGGAACACTTGCTTAGCATGTGTGAGGCACTGGGTTCAATTCTCAGCACCACATTTTAAAAATAATAGAATAAAGATTAAAAAATAATAATCAAATTGAATGTAAATGAATTAAATTCAATTAAAAGACATAGACTGGCAGAATGGATTAAAAAACAAAACCCAACAATATGCTGTTATTAAGTGACTCACCTCATAGGCAAAGACAGCCACAGACTGAAGTTAAAAGGATGGGGAAAACGTATCATTTAATGGATCTTATAAACAAGCAGGAATGTCTATCTTCATATTGAAAAAAGTGGACTTCAAACCAAAGTAAATCAGAAGGTACAAAGAAGGACATTTCATACTGCTTAATGGAATGATATATTAGCAATACATGACAAGCATAAATATTTATGCCCTGAACAATGGTGCATCTATGTACAACAAACAAAACCTTCTAGATTTCAAGAATCAAATAGACCACAACAGAATAATACTGGGTGACTTTAACACATGTTCCTCACTACTAGATAGATCCTACAAACAAAAACTAAATAGAAAAGGTATAGAACTAAAAAAAATATAATTAAAATTTAGATTTAATAGACATATATAGAATATTTCATCCATCAATAACAGAATACATTTTCTTCTCAGCAGCATATGGTTTGTTCTCTAAAATAGACCATTTTAGGCTGTAAAGCATCTCTTAGCAAATACAAAAAAATAGCGATAATACCTTGCATCCTATCAGAGCATAATAGAATGAGATTAGAAATTAATAATAAAATTTTCAAAAAGCTACTTTTTTAAATTGCTTTTATTTTTTCAAATACATGACAGCAGAATGCATAACAATTCTTTTTTTTATTGTTGGTTGTTCAAAACATTACATAGTTCTTGATATATCATATTTCACACTTTGATTCAAGTGGGTTATGAACTCCCATTTTTACCCCATATACAGATTGCAGAATCACATCAGTTACAGATCCATTGATTTACATATTGCCATACTAGTGTCTGTTGTGTTCTGCTGCCTTTCCTATCCTCTTATTACACATACAGAGCACAACTTTTCATATCTCTGTTTGAATATAAATAATATAAGCTACTCTAACACCTGGGGACTAAATAATATGCTGTTGAATAATGAATAGATAGAAAAAGAAGTCAGAGATTAAATTAAAAAAAATACTAGAAGGTTAATTAGAATAGTGATAGAACATATCAAAATCTCTGGAACACTATGAATGTAGTGCGAAGAGGAAAGTTCACTGCATTGAGCTAATTCATTTATTGAAAAGTCAACAAATAAATATCCTAACATTACACCTTAAAGCACTAGAAAAAGTAGAACAAATCACCACCCAAAGGCAGTAGAAGACAGGAAATAATTAAAATCAGAATTGAAATCAATAAAATTGAAATTTAAAAAAATGATTAAAAAATCAACGAAAAAAAAGTTAGTTCACTGAAAAAAAATTAAATAAAATTGATGAGCCATTACTTAAGCTAACAAAAAGAAAGAGAAAGAAAACTCAAATTAGTAAAATTCTCGATGAAAAAGGAAATAGCACAATGGACACTGCTGAACTACGGATGATAATTACAACCTATTTTGAAAATTTATACTCTAGTAAAATAGAAAATCTAAATGAAGACATTCACAAATTTCTACAGACATATGACCTACCCAAATTGAATCAGGATGGCATAGAAAATTTAAACATATCAATATTAAGCAATGAAATTGAAGACACCATCAAAAGTCTACTAAGAAAGAAAAGCCCAGGACCAGACAGATCCTCAGCTGAGTTCTACCAGATCTTAAAAGGAAAACTAACACTAATCCTCCTCAAGTTATTTTATGAAATAGAAAAGGAAGGAACACTTCCAAAATCATTCTATGATACCAAAACCAGACATAGACACATCAAGGAAAGAAAATTTCAGACCAATAACCCTGATGCACATAGATGCAAAAATTCTTAATGAAATGCTGGCAAATCACATACAAAAAGATATTAAGAAGATAGTGCACCATGATTAAGTGGGGGTTTATCCCTAGGATGCAAGTTTGGTTCAACATATAGAAATCAATAAACAAAATTCATCACATCAGTGGAATTAAAGACAATAGCATAATTATCTCAATAGATGCAAAAAAAAAAGCATTTGACAAAACACAGCATCCATTCCTATCTAAAACACTTGAAAAGCATGCCTCAACATTGCAAAAGCTATATAAGCTAAACCCAAGGCCAACATCATTCTAAATGAAGAAAAATTGAAAGCATTCCCTCTAAAAACTGGAACAAGACAGGAATGCTCTCTTTCACCAATTCTATTCAACAGAGTCCTGGAACTCTAACCAGAGCAGTTAGACAGACCAAAGAAATTAAAGGGGTATTAAGAGGAATAGACGAATTCAAACTGTTTGCCAATGACATGATTATATATTTAGAATACCCAAAAAATACTCCACTAGAAAACTTCTAAAACTTGTAAATGAATTCATCAAAGTAGCTGAAATGATATAAAATTAACACTCATAAATTAATTGTGTTCCTTTACATCACTGATGAGTCAACTGAAACAGGAATTAGGAAAACTATTTCATTCACAATAGCCAAAAAATAAATAAAATAGAATATTTTGGAATCAATCTAACAAGAGGTGAAAGTCTTGTACAATGAAAACTGCAGAACACTAAAGAAAGAAATTGAAGAAGACCTTAGAAGATGGGAACTTCTCCCATGTTTGTGGGGAGGCAGAATTAATATTGTCAAAATCGCCATACTAACAAAAGCACTAGACCAATAGTACAAAATAGAAGACACAGAGAAAAATTCATCTAAGTATTATTATCTCATACTAGAAAAAGGCACCATAAACATACATTGGAGAAAAGATAGGCTCTTCAACAAATGGTGCTTAGAAAACTGGAAATAAATATTTAACAAAATGAAATGAGACCCCTGTCTCTTACCCTGCACAAAATTCAACTCAAAGTAGAACAAGTACCTAGGCATTAGACCAGAGACCCTGTGCTTACAAGAAGAAAATGTAGGTCCAACTCTTCATCTTGTCAGATTAGGAACCAATTTCCTAAACAAGACCCCTAAAACACAAGAAATAAAATCAAGAATCAATAAATGGGATTGTACCAAAATATAAAGATTCTTCACAAAAAAAAGGAAACAATGAAGAATATGAAGACAGCCTACAAAATTGGAGAAAATATTTGGCACCTGCTCCTCACATAAAGGATCCATCTCCAGGATATAAAAGAACCCAAGAAACTTACCCCAAATACAAGTAACCCAATCAATGAAAGAACAAAAGAACTGAGCAAACAATTCACAGAAGAAATATGAACATTCAACAAGTATATGAAAAAAATGTTCAACATCTGTAGCAATTAGGGAAATGAAAATTATAACTACTCAGAGATTCCATATCACTCTAGTCAGAATGACAATTATCAAGAATACATGTAACAATAAATGTTGGTGAAGATATGGAAGAAAGGTTCGATCATGCATTTCTGGTGGGACTACAAACTGGTGTAACCCCTCTGGAAAGTAGTATGGAGATTCCTGAGAAAACTTGGAATGAAAACACCATTTGACCCAGTTTTCTCACTCCTCAGCATATACCCAAAGAACTTAAAATCAGAATACTATAGTGATCCAGTCACATCAATTTTCTTAACAGCTCAATTTACAATAACTAATATATGGAACCAACCTAGGTGCCTTTCAACAGATGAATGGATAAAGAAAATGTGATACATATACACAATGCAATATTACTCAGCCATAAAGAAGAATGAAATTATGATATTTGCTGGTAAATTGATGAAAATCAAGGCTATAATGCTGAGTGAAATAAGCCATTCTCAAAAAAAAAAAAAAAAAAAACTGAATGTTTTCTCCAATATGCTGATGATAACTGAGAATTGGAGGTGGATTGGGAGTAGTGGAATTTCACCAGATTGGACAGGAGGGAAATGGGGGAATGTGGGGAATGCAGGGGTGATGGAAATGGAAAGACAGTAGAATGAATCAGGCAAAATTTTCAAATGTATATGAATACATGACTATTGTAACTTCACATCATATACAACAAGAATGGGAAGTTATACATGTATATATGATATGTCAAAATATATTCTACTATCATGTATAACTAAAAAGAACAAATAAGAAATGTAAAAAAATACAGAAGGAAAACAATAACTTTTTCAAATTTTCACTGTTTTAGTGACAAGCACATATTATAGAATAAAGCAGGTTCAGTGGTAGGATGGAACAAAACCAAATTATCATAAATTGAGGAATAACTGGAAAATTTTGGTAGAGCTTATACATTGATGAACTTACAAAGAGATTTGGATATGAAAGGGAAAAACCATATAAGTAAATGCTTTTATTCCTTTAGTAGTAAAATTTTTCATCCCTTTATTTTAATTTTTTTCTTGAAAATACTGAAATAAGAACTCCAGCACTTAAGTGGACAAGTGATTGACTATGTGCTTGAAAAGAGTGATAAAGATTTGCAATATTCTCTGTAGAGAATAAAGGAAATTGTGAAAACAGAATATTTGTGAGACAGCACTTGAGGCTTGTTTGATATTGGAAAACGAGAACTTGTGTTGTATAGTGCTAGATGTTCAGTCCAATTGGATATAGCTGTCAACCAGAATAATGGAAGAGTTTAGAGCAGAAATCACCTGTTCAATCTAGGTACTGTGCTCTTCAGTACATGTAAGGGAGTTATAATAACTTGATAAAATAATAGTGACTAAAATTGAGTAGTTGAAGAAATAGGTATAGCCAGATGGAGTAATTCTCAAAGGAACAGATGCTTTTAACAGGAGGGTAGTGCAGCAATGATCCTGAAACTACATTTGGGAGAGAACTGGATGTAATCCCTGTCTCTGAGCACCAATGTAGGAAGGATGCAGAATAATGAGGAAGCTGTAATACTCTTAGCAGATAGCCAGCTTTCAGTTAGTGTAATGGGATAGAGGCAAAGTATAATGAAAATGTTCAGGTGGCATGAGAGATATTTTAGCTGAAAATGTGGGTCCCAGAAGGTGGGATGACACATCTTGGAAAAGACAGCAACAATGAGAAAGAATAAAGGCTGAAAAATGTAGCATGGTATTTGTGACTATATTATAATAAAAATGCATTAAACTGTTCATTTTAAAACAGTTGATGTTAGGTATGGGAATTATATCTCAATAAAAATTATCTTTTAAACTGGGAAGAGAAAGAACTGAAGGTGCTTTCATGGAAGATGAAAGAGAGAAAACTGTTAAAATTACCTGAACACAATTTTTCCAAGGAAATTAATCCCATTCATACTCAAAAGAATGGAGGTAATTCAGACACTTCAGACAAAGAATCAGCAGCAAATACTCAAAAGCAATATATAGATTTATTTGAAAAAGTATTCACTCTTCCTTGTGCTGATTCAGTTAGCATGGAGAGAAAATTTGAGCCCTGACAGGCTCATCACACTAGGCATGGAATAAGAAATTCTAAAGGAGGTGAAGAGGAAGAACCCAACAGATATGTATAAGTGAAATAACAAATATTGTACTTAGGTGTTTACAACAGTTTTAGTTGTTTCAGTCAGCTTTTCTGTTGTGACAAAAACACCCAACAAGGGCAACATAGAGGAGGAAAAATGTAGGTTTGAAGGGTCTCATTCATAGATGGTCAATTCTACTACTGTGAGCCAGAGATGAGGCAGAACACCACAGTGAAAGATTGGGGCAGAGGAAAGAAGACCCGGACACAGCAACAAGGAAGCAGAGGATAGCTCTGCTCACAAGGGACAAAATATAAAACCCAAAGATACCTCCAGAGATCCACCTCCTCCAGTGGTTGAACTGATAGATGAGCTAGTACATATAGACAATGGAACACTATTCAGGGATAAAAAGAAATGAGGTATGGAACCATAGTAAGATGAGGAAGAAAATTAAATGCTGATACCTAAGAGAAAGAAGCCAATCTGAAAAGGTTATATCACCATTTGTTTCCAACTGAGTGACACTTTGGAAAAAGCAAAATTATGGAGAGGGCAGAAAGAACAGAGCCAGAGTTTGGGGCAGAAAAGGTAGGAAGGGAAGAACAGGAAGAGTGCAGAGGACTTTCAGATCTGTATTTACTATAATGATCAATATACATCATGGTCCATTTGTCCAAACCTAGAAAATACACAGCTCTAAGGGTATTAATGTAAAGTATGGAGTTTAGCTGATAATAAGTTGTTAAATTAGACTCATCAATTGTCTCAAACATGTCTCCCCCATACAGGCAGAGGATGCAATAATAGGGAGGTATGCATGTATTTCAAGCAGGGAAATGGGAGATACTTCTCGGTCTTCCTCTCAATTTTGTTGTAAACCTGAAACTGCTCTAAAAAAAAAAAGATCTTAAACATTGTTTTATTGATATACACCATACACCATTATCTCCCCTATGGTAGATAGGTGAGCTCTCACTCTCCAAAAACAGACAAGAAGATATTGTACATAATATGAAATACATAAACCGCTAACTTTTCTTCTTTTGTGTCTATTATAGATTTTTACTGTCCCACTGGAGTTCATTCTCCATAGATAGGATTCAAGGTAAAAGAAAATTATAAAAAAATAGAAAATAAAAACTACCGGGATTGTGGCATTCTTTTTTATATATCATCTATTAGCAGCAAAAGAAAATGCCTGTTTGTTGTGTGATTCATGCTGAATTTTGAATAGTGGGAAAAAAAAACATAAAATGAATGCAGTTCTTACTGACAAATGTTCCACAGAAATAAATCTGAGATGTTACAATATGGCAATTACATTGATATAATAGACAACAAAGCTGCTTATAACAAATCCCAAAGGCCTCAAGAGGAGGCAAGAACACTATGTTATTATTGAGAGATTTACTTCATGTGAAATTCATTGAGTCTCACCAGCTGCATGTTGAGATTCTGTTACTTTTTTAAAATAACCATGTTTTTTAGAGTTGTTTTAAAGGTATTCATCCCCTGTTATACTGTGAACACAAAAGAAAAATCTTAAGATGACTTAACAAGAACAACATAATAATTATGGATATATTGGGGTCTGAGAAGATGTTGAAAAAACTATTTGAGAAGACAAAGTCTATAGTAATCTTAACTGATTTTCTGAGAGACAGTAAAAAGCTAGACAGGATAAAAAAGGAAGAGTGTTTAAGAATAGGGGAAAAAAAAAACAGTATACATGATGGTCTGTGTTCAATCCCCAACACCAAAAAAGCTGTGAGGGGGAGTAAAAAATAATATCTATTCTGCAGAAAAATTAAAGAATCAATTATTGCCATTTATTTATGAGATGTCTTATTTCAAGAACATTAAATCATATAAATTAATAAGTGATCCATAGTTAAGACAGTCTTTGTTTTTCTTATAATGTGAACGATGTTGAGTGAGTGCCACATTTTTTAACTCGTTCTTGAATGTCCCCTGGAGTTATATTTCATGCCTTGTGTTTTGATCAAGGCTCCAACTTTTATTTTCTGTTCAGTGGAGTTAAATTATTTAGACTCTCCATTCCTCTCTCCCTTTCTTTCTTTATCTCAAAAGAAGGCCTCACACACTGATAGGACATTTTCAAGGTTCTCCTCTAGAATTACTCTTTTATCCTTATCTGTCCTTGGATGTTTGTGGGCTAGAAGAGAGAAAAAAAAAAAAAAAAAACCAGAACTCCCTGAACCTACTCTGTTGGTACTCCAATGACAGCACACAAGACAAAATTCCAGAGATGCCATTTACAGACTAGGCAATTTATCAGTTGCTTAAACCCTTTGATCCTTCCTCATTGCTTCAATAAAAAATTTAAAATGATATTTAGTAGATTGATTTCCATTTATAGGCAAAAAAAAGTAATAAACTTCAACCTTTTGTGAGTGGTAGTTACTGGGAAATGGTGTCAATGTTTGTAATACAGAAGTAGGGTGGAACTTCATCAACAGAACTGGGGTGTAAGTGTGAATAGGACACTCCAAATAGCTTTTTGTTTACACAACAGCCAGTATTGAGTTCATAGAACATTTATGAATATCCTGAAGTTATTTTAATAAAATCAAAGAAAAAGAAAAACTGAACACATTTTCTGATTGATCAAACAATAAATGAGAGGGAAATACAGTTAGAAGGTTTGGGGGAGGAAAGGGAGATGGCCAGCATCTCAGTAAGAGGTCCTTCTTTCTGCCCGGGAATCCAAGTCACCCTAAAACTTGCAATCTCAGATAATTAGCAAATAATAAAGCACAGATTCTCAGAAATATATTCACAGGAAATAAAGCCCCTGGTAGATCTAATCCACATGGGTTCTAGAACTAGACAAAGAGAAAATGGCTCTGGTGGTTTATTTAAGGGGGTACTTCAAAGGAAGGGATTAGGTATCAATGGTGGAGTCTTGCTTCATGGTGTCTCACAATCAGCAGATTGATTGACATCTTGGCAGGTCACACCCATCTCAGGTGCTGTGTAGGCCACAGCACAGCAGGAAAGGGATTCACATAGTCCCTAGGCAATTGACCAGAGGAAATGTCCACTGGTTATTCCCAGATACCACATGTCTCTATCCACAAGGCTTCCTTGTGTGGTGACCCACATGAAACCCATGAACGGCTCGTGACAAGAGGGAAGTAGAATGATGAGGTGGGGGGGTTAAGGATGAATTAAAAGATTCTTCAAAATTCATGTTTATACAAAACTGGAATTACCATTATTATCTAAGGAAAAGACACAGTTTGGAAATTAATTCTGGTTAAAATTTATCAGGAACCTAGCATAAGATAGCCTTTTTCTATGAACTCTAGAGCAGTACAGATCCTCCTCAACTAACTAAGGGGTTCCGTTCTGATAAATCCATCCATCCATTGTAAGTTAGAAATATCATTAGGTTGAAAGTGAATTTAATACACCTAATCTACTGAACATCATAGCTAGCAACTCAGCCTACTGTGTAGTCTTGCTTGTTGACCCTAGTGATCATATGCCTGAGGGCAAACACTGCTCTCTGCAGCAATCCAGCATCATGAGTATCCCACCATCCATTGCTAGCCTGGGAAAAGATCAAAACTGCACATTCTCAGTATAATTACTACTGAATGCATATTGCTTTCACTCTATCATAAATTTGATGAATTAATTCAGACAATCGTCAAGTTAGAGACATTCTACTGTTAATTAAGGTACTGTCTTTCTCCTTCACTGTCTACCTTCGCCAAGCAAGTTATTAATCTTTGTTTTACAGGAAAGGAAAAATAGAGGATAAACTGAGAATGGAGCAATTCATAAAGAAAATTTAAGTTAACCAACAGGCTAAATAATCATCTGCACAGGATGCAAACTGGTGATATGAATTGCCTCAAGTTTAACACAATAGGGAGTAACAATGAGGACTGTGATAAGGAATAGCATACAAGTGTTCACTAAGGCATTGAAATTTTAAGGAATGTGATTATAAGGTTCAAAACAGACAAATGAAAAACAATAACAAGCAAAGGTTTCTCAGTAGCCAGATCAGGTCTTTGGGCCACCAATTTGGTTCATGTGCATTAACAATACAGAAAGTCATACTAGATAATAATCTAGCTTCATCAAGTAATTATTGGACTGTGTGTGTGTGTGTGTGTTGTGTGTATTGAAAACATATGTTAAATAAAAATAGAGGGATTAAAAATATACACAGAAATTTGAGTGTCAGAGAGCCCTGTGTTCTTAAGATCTATCTAATCATTAATGTCTAGACATGTTGTCCAGACAAATTTACATGAAGATCTATTTTTGTGACGTGTAAAACAGAACGTCAGAGGCTAAAGTTATCATACATATTACTATCTTCTGAGGTCTCTGAAGACCTCAAGGTCACAAATTTAATTTCCAACATTTAAAATTCTGATAACAGGCAATTTGGAAGTTGGGTTGTTTCTCACTGTTTTAGAGCCTTAAGAGAAACTGAGGAAAAAATTGATAAAGAAACAAAGATTATTTGGGTTAATCAGAGTCTTAATTCAGGAGACAAAAATTTCAGACAGGCTAAAATATGTTCTAGGGTCTTCCAGGTTTCAAACAAGTTTTAAAGGCTTTGGGATCACAACTGGAAAGATGTATTGTGTCCGCTTTTTTTGTTGTTGTTGTTTTGGTTTGGTACCCCGGATTGAACTCAGGGGCACTTGACCACTGAGGCACATCCCCAGACCTATTTTCGTATATTATTTTTAGCCATGGAGTCTCACTGAGTTGCTTAACACCTTGCTTTTGCTGAGGCTGGCTTTGAACTCATAATCCTCCTGCCTCAGCCTCCCGAGCCATTGGGATGACAGGTGGGCGCCTTTGCGCCTGGCTACAGAAGCAGTTTTGTAAGAAAGATACTGGTTAGGCGTCATCCTCATCGGAGCTCAGCAGTCACATCAGCTTTGATGGCTGCATGTCGTCCAAGGGAAAGAGGCTGTTGTAATCCTGAATTTTTTCCCAGTGTTTCTTCTTTCCGCAGGAGGATGCCTGTCCCTTGTGGGAGGAGTAGGAACTCAGGGCACACCACACAGCTAGTTTGGCCAGTGCAGTGCTGGGGGGATCCATGAGGCTGTGCCACTTGGAGGAATAGATGAGAGGCCAGGCAGGATGGGCCCAGCAGGACCGGGGTCACTTGCTGCGTGTCTAGACAGAAGATGGAATAGAGCAGTTCCACTGCCCACAGTCTGTGCTCCTTCCGTGTCTCCTTCAGCAGCTCCTTAATCAGGTCCCACTGACTAGTCCATGAACAGCTCCCTCGCAACTTCTCAGATCCACACAATCAACATGAGGGACCCTCTGAACTGAGTCCTGGCCAACCTGTTTCTGCTCATTTCCTCCATCCTGGGTTCATGCACCTCAGGCCTTCACACCCAGTTTGTTCAGTGGTTCTTGGAGAAGTGCATGACTGCCTGGGGCAAGGCAGTCGGGGCAGCATCCTGCAGCTCATGCCTTTCACCATCGTTTCAGAACTGGTGAAGGTGTCAGCCATGTCTAGCCCCAAGGTGGTTCTGGCCATCACAGACCTCAGCATGACTCTGGGCCGCTAGGTGGCCGCCAAAGCCATTGCTACACTCTGAGGGACTTAACAGTGAATGGCTGGGGAGGGTATTAGTCCGAGAGCCTTAGATGGAAACAGTGAGGAAAGATGAGCCATTGTTGCTCAATCCACATGATATGAGAACCCTTTGTCAATTTTCAGATTTTTGCTCCTCTACTGACTTCTAACCATCTCCCAGTTTCTTTTGTAATTTCCTCTCCATTATACTAATATCTGAAGAGCATGAGCAGCCTGGATCTCCAGCCCTTGGTGTCCCACCCCATACCAGAAGTACACTTACCCCTGAGGAACTTTACAAATGTGTATATGTACGTATGTGCTTGTGTACGAGGCAGGAGGATCATGAGTTCAAAGCCAGCCTCAGCAAAAATATATACATATTTTTTAATAAGTGAGGGGAGGCTCACTTGTAAATAAAAGTCTTTATGGGTCAAAAAAAAGACACTGGGTTAATTTGAAGAATATGTTCAAAGTGGTTTTCAGAAAGGAAGAGGAAAATGACAAGAACCAACAAAAATTGTCGGTAAAGGAAGAGTTACAAACAAGAAATCCTAGTGGCCATCGTGGTGTAATAAAAACTATAGCTGTCAGCACATACATTGCATGATGTAGCAAATTATATTGGGTTAAAGTTTGTTTGAAGGTAGACACTATTGAACCATGGTCTCTCATGTCCTCCCAGCCTATTTTGGGATGCTTCTATTCATCTTTATCTGTTTGACTTTAATTTTCTCACATTGTATATCAAAAGGAGTTATTTTCACCCAAAGCAGAAAATCTTAAAATTGAGTTTTGACAAAGATGTGTATAGTATATATATTTTTAGTATATGCTGATAGAAACTTAAATGTGGACAGATATGTTCAAATCAGCTTCCATGTTTGATGTTAAATGGAAAAATTGAAAATACTATAAATAATGTGGCATGGTCATATTAAAAATATAATGGTGGAGCCGGGCACCTTAGTACATGCCTGTAATGCCAGCAGCTCGAGATGCTGAGACAGGAGAATCATGAGTTCAAAGCCTGCCTCAGCAAAAGTGAGGTGTTAAGCAACTCAGTGAGACCCTGTCCCTAAATAAAATATAAAACATGGCTGGGTGTGGCTCAGTGGTCGAGTGTCCCTGAGTTCAATCTCCACTACTAAAAAAAAATATATGGTGGAAAGTTAAGAACTGAAATAATTTCAATCAACATAAATATATCTTCAAAACATAACTGTAAATGATGGAATTTTAAAATTAGGCAAATTTAGAGCATTTATGTTTGAAACACCATGTACCTGTTCCATGGCTATGTATTAGCCTTTAGGTTTTTTTTTTCTGTTTTTTTTGTTTGTTTTGAATAACTCAAAAATAATTTTAATGGATTATGTTGTGCCTGACAATACCAGAAAACATATTTAGTGATGCATGCAATTTCTAATAATATAAAATTAGTAAAAAAAAATCACACAAAATTTTATGTAGCTTGTGAGTGCAAAATATTTAAAGTGTATTAAAAAGCAAATTAGTGGGTTTTGGAAGATGGCGGCGAGGGGAGTGCATTACCCCCGTGTGCTGCTTCACTGTGTGGGAGTATGACAAGTCAGGACGGCTAAAGGATATCTTGTTAGGAATTTCCAGCAATAGTGGGGTGCTCCGGAACCTGGAGGAAGGATTTCCATCGCACGAGGATCGGCTACGGGGACTCAAACGCGAGAGGTTTGTCGCACGGAGGGTAACTGCTTATTCAGCAAATCGCCCCGCGGCGAAAGTCTGCAGTGTGCGCTGGGATAGAGACGCAGGGTTACAGCGCTGCAGTTTCTGCCAGCCGCGCAAGCACCGTACTCAGGGCTGAATTCTGGGTTCCAGACGGGG
>NW_026000108.1:47631219-47634475 GCF_001458135.2 Marmota marmota marmota | reverse complement strand
AAAAAAAAAAAAAAAAAGCAAATTAGTGAAATTATGAATCTAGATAAACAGGCCATAGTGACATATTATGTTATATGTTTTTCTAAACCATATAACCAGCATAATTCCAAAAAAAATTTAAATGTATTACATTGTGCTATCGATATCAAATTGAACCGTCCACCTTAAGTTTTTAGTTGTAAGAGAGGAGCTTCGGTCTTCTAATGACAATGTTTTATGAAAATGTGTTTCTTTACTTTTTTTGTATTCATTCTGTAGCCAGTATTTAAGTATTGCACACTGTAATATCCTCAATCCTCTGTCACACCTGGAGCAACAATTCTATACTATAAACACCCCTCAAAAGAAACAAGAAATAGTACCTTCACACCCACTTCCCCTTTGCGAAATGCCTCCTTTGAGCCAAGAAAAAAATTTCAAATTTGTTGGGCACTGAAAGTTTAGATTTAGATTGAACTGGATTTCTTAATATCAACTGAATACAAACTTTACTCTTCAAATTGTTTATAAAGGTTCTGCAGTCTTCTAGAGATATTATCCAATAGTGATGAAGAGAAAAAAATATATTAATTCCAAGATAATCACTGGTGAATTAATGAATGATTCATGGTGATGACCTGATGGTAGGCAGAGATATGCGAATATAATTCCCTATGAGAATTACAGTAATAATCACTTTGAACCACCTCTTTTGGAGAATAGACTATAAAGACATGAATGGATCTGTATTATATCAGCATAGCACACATGATCAAGATCAGGAAAGTCCATGCTACATTAAGAACCAGAAAAGGGCTGTTGCCCAGGAACAAAGGAAAATATTGTAGTATTTGAGAGATTGATTCTTATAAACCATGGCAAAAATTGGGGGATTTAATCTACTAATGGTCATTGAAAGAATTAATTCCTAAATTTTCATACCAAGTTTTTGCTAATCTTTTCTAACTACAACTTTGTAAAATACAGGGAAGTTTCCTCACATGTAAATATAGAAACAGTTGATGTATTCAGGCAGGAAGAGGGGAATTTAATAATCAACAAAGTTATGTTGCTATCTTATTTGTAGTTACACTTAATTTTTTTTTTTACTCAAAAACATAATCCAAGAATGTGATTTTTAGGCAGTTCGTTTCAATGTAAATCTTATTTTTCATGCTATCATTTCTAAATTACCATCTATAGCGTTGCTGAATTTTTAAATCTGTTTTCCCTCCTGGAGCTTTACACTGAGTTACATCCTAGTCCCGTTTTTTATCTTACTTTGAAATAGAGTCCTGTGATGTTGCTCAGGCTGGCCTCAAACTTGTGATTTTCCTGCCTCAGGCTTCTCATTAGCTGAGATTAGAGTTGAGAGGCCACCTATTAACTTTTAGTCCCAAGTAAGGTGAAGTTGGGATATGGTGCAACTTTTAAGAGGTGGGGATGCCCTTGAGATTGGGGTGGGTTGGTCCCTTCTCTTTGCTTCCAGCCCTGAGTAATTTCACTCCACCATGCACTTCCACCATGATGGGCTGTCCTACCACAGACACAGAGCAACAGGGCCCACTCTTCATGCACTGGAAATCCTAAAACTGTGAATGTAAAAAAACCTCTCTCTTTGGGCTGGGTTTGTGACTCAGTGGTAGAGTGCTCACCTAGCACTTGGGAGGCACTGGGTTTCAATCCTCAGCAGCACATAAAAATAAATAAATAAATAAATGTATTGTCTCCAACTACAACTAAAAATTAAAAAAATAAATAAATAGATAAATAAATAAAATCTCTCTTTTTATAAATTGATCAGCACAGGTATTTGTTATAGTGACAGAAAGTTAACTAACACAAATTGTAAATTAGAAAGAAGTTAATCAGACACTACAAAGTTGCAATATGAAAATATTCTCTTTTCCCTCTTTCAAAATAACTCTTTGAAAGGAGACTATCCTTTATTCATTTGCACATATGTTTTTTTAAGTAAGAATTCAATTTTGTAGCTAGTTTATTGACAAACCCTTTTAGTAGATTCCATTGCAGTCACACTCAAGGAGATACGAATCAAATAATGAGCACTTATTTGTTTAGAAACTCTTATGTTCCTGGGTACCAGAAATCATGTGAAAAGGACAAAGCAAACTATAAGATTCTGTCATTCAATTCACAATAATCTAAATATGAATTTGTCAGTAAATCATGTAAATGACATTATATGTAAATGAATTTGACTTAACTTATTCTTTGAAATAGGATTATAATACACAGATGAGAAGGGAAACAGAAGTATAAATCAAAAACCTTTAACTTACTTGTAATTGGTGATGCACCATTTTAGTGAAATTAGCATGACTTTGAAGTAGCAAGTATTATCAGGAAAAAAATCTTATTCATAGACTTGCACATGGACAAAGCAAGGATATTTAGAATTCTTTGCAGGTCAGTTAAGCTCTTGATAGAAAATTATATTTTAAATATAGTATTTCAGAAGGTTTGTTGTGATTTCTGAAAGAAACCTCAGTAAAATGTTAAAACACTATTTTTATTCCATTTTAATTTTAATTATATGCTTTTTAAGCACCTGCTATCAGTCTATCCATCTATCATCTTTCTTTATCTGTATCAGCTAATTTTATTCACTTGACTATAAATTTTAAATAAGAACCCCCACATTTTTATGCTATGGACAGAAAATATTCTTTTTCTCTCATGATGTGATACTTTATCTTAATCTGAGTATTCAGAATACAAATTTCTTCCACTATATCTCTTATTTCATGTTTTTATTATTTATGTATCATTATGCTATATGTTCTTTTTCCCCCTTTCTTTAATATAATACTTCAAATTTTTGTTCCAACTTTATTATTTTTTTTTCTTTTGGTTCTGGGGACTGAATCCAAGGGTGCTTAACCACTGAACCATATCACCAGCCCTTTTTATTTTTTATTTTGAGACATTGTCTCACAAGGTTGTTGAGGCTGGCTTTGAATTTGCAACCTCCTGCCTCAGCCTCCTCAGAGCCTGGGATTGCAGGTGTGCACGACCATGCCCAGCTCCCAATTTATGTTAAACTTTATTTTCTACTTTTTGTAGAATTTTGTTCAACTTTAAGTGTCAGTCATACAAACTTTTAATCTGTGATCTATAGATGTCATCTATAGATGACATAGATTCTGGACCTAAAAATGTGGCTCAGAGGTACAGCTCTTGCCTAACACAAGGCACAGGATTTATCATCAGTACCACACACACACACACACACACACACACACACACACACAAA
>NW_026000108.1:47606100-47630497 GCF_001458135.2 Marmota marmota marmota | reverse complement strand
AGAGACAGATATCTCATATATAAAACACACATGTACACACACACACATAGACACACACATATATATAAAATACACACACACACACACACATACTGTTTAAAGACCCAAGACTCAAGTCTGAGATGAGGGTAAGAACTCTTAGATGAAAAGGTAGATAAAAGAAATGGAAACATTATTTTTTATCAATCCACTTCAATAAACAAATAAGGATCCATCAACTTTTTTTGAAATAAAACTTGAAATTATGTGGGTGTATTTCTTGGGAACAAAGACAATTGCTTTAGAAATATTTACTGTACAATAGCCCCATTGTAGAAAATATGGAGAAGTTAGAGGAGGTACATTTTTAAGAAGTTCATTTTGGTATTTTTCTGTTATATAACTTTTCATTTTTGATCTTTAAAGAAGGCAAGGTCATTTATGGAATCAGATTGCTTCCTTTTAATATTGATGTCCATATACTGTGTACTAATGGGAAAGATACTACTTCAAATGTCAACTTCATAACCTATAAAATTGGAATAATTATATCATCCTAGACCATGTTGAAGTGAGAATTAGATGAGTTAATTCATATAAATGGCTTTGAAGAATATCTAATTCTTAATAAAACATAAAAAATAAAAATTTATCATTACAATTATTTTTCAGGAATTAAAACGGATCAAGTTGTTAATATCATTTATAAATGGGCTGATTTCAAAGAATATTTAACTTAAAAAGCTTTATGGAATAATTAATTTCCATATGTCAATGAAAATTAGATATAAAATCTAAAGTTAGATAATCGAAGAAAATTAGTCATGAAAAATTTCCCACTTTCCTTCTATATTAAGCCAAGATAGTTTTTGTTTTATTATGCCTAATACAAATGTTTATTTCTTCAAGAAATCCTGGTTTTACTTGATATCTGCAGTGAGGGAGTTGTTAGACAACATTAAGCAATATATTTTATTCTGAGGTTCTTAAAACTAAGAAGGAAAAGAATATGCATTGTGAACTTTTGCTGTATTTTGAAGGGTAATTTTTTTACAACTTTAATATAAAAAATAACCTTCATTCTCTGAAATTTATTTTTAATAAATTATTTTCCCAAGCAAGTTTCAAAGTATCAAATTTTCACAAAAAAAGCTAAAATCTAAATGTGTTAGTTCAGTACATATAGCAATTTTTCTTAGTAAATGAAACATTCTAAATTATAAAGAAAATAGAAAAGATAAAACATCACCTTCAATCCAGAGCTAACATCTAATAATACATAAATATAACAATTTATTAGTCCTAAACATTATACACATTATACACACATATAAAGTTGTTACCATAATATACATGTATATATATAAAACCCAATTTTATAGAACATTATCAAGGTTAAAATTAGCCCATGGAGTTTTGCACAGAATGAGAAGAATCACTGAACACATATAGTGAATTAGGTATTCTAATATGACCTAGATCATTCTCTAATATCAGATTTCAAACCAAAGCTGAAATTCATAGACAATAAGCATATAAAATACCAGCATAATTTTGTCATTGAAAGGAACTCTTTCTAGTTCTATTTCATGTGTTAAATTCACCACTACCACAAAGGTGCATTTTGATAAAGTAAAAACAAAAGATATTAGAATATAATCATGTCTATTCCTTAGTGTAAAAAGTTTTACGCATATAGAAATGTTAGTATATCAAAAGTCACATGCATTAATCTATTCCATGGATTCACCTGTGCATATTTAGTATGTAATTACCTTCATCCTTTTGATTTGTAATATTTGATTAGTATTTTTGTGATAAAGAATTCAAATGAAAAAGAGTGAAAAATACCACTCATTATTCTAGGTATAAGAGGATATCACCTTAATGAGAGATAAAAAGTTATATTACTAAATAATCAAAGTTATCAGTTTATTTATATGTGATTAGTGCTCTGAAGCACATTTCATGGGATATATATTTTATATAAATTTAAAATAAGTTTCTGAATAGTTATACCTTAACTAGAATATCAATTTATTTATTTACAATAAAAATCATACTGGAATAATTTTGTTTGTAAATGAATTTTTCTTTCAAATCTCTAGGTATCTGGGGAATTAAATTAGCAATACCAACATTGTTTTATAGGCATTTTATCAGAGCAAAGATAGATAAAAATTGTATAGAATAATTCAGCTCAGGGGGAAGTTATATATATATAAACTGGTCTCATATATCTATTTTCATACTTCTAATCTTATTGTCAAGGACTGCTCTGGGCTGAATATTTGTGTCCTCCTAAAATTCACAAATTCAAGCTTATCCTCAGCTGATGGAATTTGCAGGTGGAACACTTGTTAGATAATTAGGTCAGGAGTGGAGGCTTCATGAACAGCATTAATGTCCTTATACAAGGAGATCATACAGGATCCCTTTCTGTTCTCCACAACATGAGAATATAAGAAGTTCAGAGTCAGCAACATAGAAGAGTCCTCATTAGAATTCCAGCAAGACAGCCAAAATTTTGTATTTTCAGCCTCCAGAACTATGAGAATATATTCTTTTGTTCATAAACACCTAGTCTATGGTACTTTATAATGATAGCTGGAACAGATGAAGACACTGATTACATTCACAAAGTATGAAGCTAAATCTATTTTAAATATCTAACCTTCTTCCTTCCAATACACTGATTCCAAGCACTTTAATAGATTATTTTTATTAAACATTTATTAAGCAGTGTGACTTTTTATCCAAATCAATAAAACTGGTTAAAAAAATCAGTTAAAGCTGAAAATCATACAAATAATATATTTTATGTTTAAATATTTTCTATTTTATTAATTCACCAATTTTTAATGCAAGTATAATTTAATTTTTTTGGTCTTAGATTTACTGATTGAAATTATTTTATACATATTCCATATGCTACACTGATAATATATCATCTATGCTATCATATTTTAATAATTCTTCCTTTCAAATAGAGAAAAATATTTTAAACCTCTATCAAAACTAAGGCAATCTATGATAAGATAGAGTAAGGAAGAGACAACAGGAATCCAAAGAATCATAGCTAACTGTTCAATGGAACAACTCAAATAAAGCTTTCAAGTAAGCACATATTTTGATGATAGTCCTGAAAATAGAAGACTTTTCAAGGAGGTCAAGCGTGGAACAGGCATTCCAGTAAAATGACAGAATTTCAAATATCTAGAGGTGATTTGCATAACACAGAAACTTGTGTGAGGAATTCTTAAATACTGGTAATATGGTTGGCAAAGAAATGTTTATGATGTAAACTGGTCTGGGAACTTGGTTTTATTTAGAAACAAGGAATTTGTTGGAGAATATTAAGATAGATTTTTTTCTTAACATTTTTGTCAAATACGTTGTTTAGATGGGAATATTAAGATGTAAAGTCAATGTCAAATATACGGAGATGAAGAAAGGACCCAGCTTCAAATCAATTACCTGACACTTTCCATTTGAGGGATTTGGGGCAAATTTCTTCAAATTGTCTGAGATGTTAGCAAGAATCTCACCTTGTCTTAACTTCAGATCTTGAGCAAAACTAACTCAAGACTACCTCACATTGAAATTCTTTGCAACTCAGAGTAGACTATAAACCCGCTGCTTCCTCTCCAACATTGCACCTCCCCCAGTCATTGAGCATGCCTGACCCTGGAGTTAAAATTTCCCATTCCTTTATAATTTCTTAAAATTCAAAAGCTGTGGTCGGTCATACAATGGAGTACATGTGGCTTACATTAATTTAACAAAGTGGAATGGACACAGACAATAGACTGCCGAAATTTTGCAAGTTTAAAAAGTACATTTTCCCAAATATGCTGTATAAATAGATATGAAAAATATCAGCATCAATCTTATATTTCATAGGCATCACAAAACGGCATAGCTCAAAAAAAAGAGTCATAGAACTAAAATTTATTGGAATTACAAAATACCCTACAAACTAGACAATTTTTTTTTCCTTTTCATTCTTACTTTCTTTATTAAAAACATCCTGTAAGGGTAAAAGAAATTGAAGTTAAAGCGTAAAAGTTAAAGGGTAAAAGACCGGGTGTTGTAAAGTTTCTAAGCTGCAAGGTCTGAGTTAAAATGTAAAGGATTAGGTATTGTTAGGTATCTATGCTACCTGCAAAACCTGAAATTTCTGTAGCTGTTGAGACAATGCTTGGAACTGCCCAGTAAATATTTCCCCCTGACTATTTGGTTGTTTAATAAGGGCTCTGTGTGGTTGCACGTAGGCATTGCAGGGCCTGGACCAATCAGTTTAAATGTAACCCCCTCCTTAGGAATGACCTATCACTCCAGCCTGACCTGTTCCCGCCAATGAATGAACCAATCATGTTTAGGAGTTGTTATTCAATTTTCCCGTGCCTAATGATGATTTGTTCTGATGTATACAAAACCCTCCGCCCTCCCCAAAAAGTGTACTTAAGCAGTGCTCAGCCCCTGCTCGGGGCTCTGGGCTGCTTTCCCTTCTTGAGTGGGCACGGAGCCCCAGCATGCTGGTTCAATAAATCCCCCTTCTGCCAATTGCATGAGTGGTCACTTGGTGGTCTCTTTCTCCGACATTTCACGGGATCCCCACAATCCAAACTAGGTTCATCTTTACTTATCTAATGGTCCATTTATCATCTGTCACCTATTAATATCTATTAATCATTTATCTATCATTTATTTTTTTACTATTAGTTGTTCAAAACATTACAAAGCTCTTGACATATCATATTTCATATATTTGATTCAAGTGGGTTATGAACTCCCATTTTTACCCTGTATACAGATTGCAGAATCACATCGGTTACACATCCACGTTTTTACATACTGCCATACTAGTGTCTGTTGTATATCATTATTTCTATCTCTCTCGATTTTTTGTACTCTTCCTCCTACCTATAATGAATACTAAATTCCACAGAAGTCCCTTCCATTTTGCTTAATGATGGTTTTTATGAACCATCATCTTTATGAGTACCTTTAGCTTTACTTGCCACAAAGCATCTACATTTTTTCCTCTTCATCTATTATTACACTCTTCAGCTGGTCACTGTAATGTATTACAGATAACATGTCTGTGTGATATTTCTGCTGCCATCGGAAAACTTCTTTTTCTCTTGGTAGTGTTGTTTGTTTAGTTTATTTTGTCTTTTTATGCAATGGCACTTTCACTGGGGATCACTACAACTGTCACTACAACTTCATACACTGGAGATTTTATGCAGAAAATAAGGCTACACCATGTAGCCTAAGAAGAACTTAATCTGTGTTAAAGGTATAATATTTTTACTGCAGAAATTATCATTTTGTGCTTTAATTTGCTACAGTACTACCATATCAAAAAGTTTTTTTTTGAAAAAACATTGTGGTGTTACATAAGCATTTCCTTTATTGTTCCATAAACCCCAGGTGTGCTAGATTGTAAAACTACATAGTATTTGATAGGAAGAAATATACTGATGAGACATTCCCAATGTGTGCATTCCCAGTGACCAACACCTTTGTTCTAGGAAATACACAATTGTTACTTCATCACAGGTGAAAACATGAGGAGTAATTTTTTCTAGGAAAACCTTCAGTTTCATCATAATTAGTTTTGGCAAATCTTCCCTATCAGGACACTGTACATTATCAGGTATCATAGAAGCCCAGTACAAATCACTATTAGTGGATTGATGCACTGATTATGTTAAAACTCCCATAACCCAATCATTTCACCTTTAAAGATTCTTGCATTCTGACACATGAACTTTTGCGGAACATCTCATATCTAAACCATAATAAGGGATTATAATTGACTATATTTAGGGGGACGTCTTAATGTACCAGACCCCACTTCTCTGATGATCATCTCTTTCAATTAGGGTCCCAGGTTTTTAAGTAATAATTACCTCAAGGAATTATAATTCTCTACACTTGGGGAAGGCTGGACATTTCTGCTCTTGATCCCAAATATTTGCTTGTTTAGATAAGATCCCCAAGGTTTCAGTTCATGACGTCTATATTTTTCTTTTTGCATAGGCCTAATGCCTGTCCTTCACTGTCTTTTCTTTCTACCCACCTGTTAACAGATACCTAACCTATCTAAAAGAGATCAGCACAGTGGGCCCATTTGAAAGAATTATTCCCTTAACCTCAGGTTCCCACCACTCCCACCTGGCTGTCTGCCCCCTATCAAAGTCAAGAGCTGAATCCTCCAGTAACAACTATTGTTCATAACCTAAAAATACCTTGAAAGCTTTGAGAAAGATAGGAGTGACCATTATTAGTCCTCTAACCTGAAAATTTCACCAAGCTTATAAAACTTTTGAGCATCCTGACTCATATCACTTTCCGAATGCTGGATTTGCCTCAGTCCTAATGAAGCCAGATTTAAAGTTAGGTAGTCAGTGTAGTTAGGTAAATCGGGTCTAATATCATATCGAGTGAAATCTAAAATGGAGGCCATGCTGACAATGATTCCGGGAAATGCAGGGCACCTCATGGAATGTTAATGAAGTCCCGGAAAGGCCCTAGGTCAAAGTCCACCCCAAAGAAATGTTAATGGAACCCAGGGAACAGCCCCAGCAGATTTGAAGATAGCCCATCCCAAGAAGTGATAATGAAGTCCTTCCTGCCCAGATTACTTGTTTGGCCCACCTGTGTCCCACCCCTCGGGCCTTCTAACCTATATTCCATCACCAAAACTATAAAAAGGGGAGACAACAGCACTTCCATGGATTCCACCTCTTGGGTCCCCTTCTTCCTTTAATAAACTTCTAATTTCTACTCTGACCTTGCCTCCGTGTGCTTCTTTGGTGTTATTCTTCAACATTGGGGAAGCAAGGACTGGTCACCAGCCAACAGCGGTAACACTATCTCCCAAAAGGAATGCTAAGCTGCACGTATCTACTTCTCTTTATTACAAAAACCCACTCCCACTTTCCTTCATTAGAGTGCTGCTTCCTTCAGAAACTGAACCAGTGTTTCCTGACTTGAAAATCTATTTTGCGTCCTCTGCTTTAATTTTAACCCCTCTTACGATTTCATTGTTTGCAGATATAAATAAATAAAACTTGATAAGTTGGTAGAATCATTTAAAATAAAAAGAGTTTTCTCTATAAACATAAGCCTTTACCTAAATACTCTTGGAAATTTGCTTAGCATTACTCTACAGACACTGAGATCCAGCATTAATAAGACAGAGACAAAAACATGGTTTTGGTATTATAGAACAGACAGAAAAAATAATAAAACTTCTGTGAGGAAGTGTAAACAAAATGAATGAATAAAATATTAAAATGATTTTAAATAAGTGGTGGTAGAAAGATATACAAAGAGAAAAGTATGATACAATGACAATAAAAGTGACAAATTATGAAAACCAGTAGATGCTAGCAAACTTTAAAAAAGAAGAGGGATCTAAAAACAGAAAAGCCTATGGGGCTGGGGCTGTAGTTCAGTGGTAGAGCACTTGCCTTGCATGTGGGAGGCGCTGCTCAGTACCAAATAAAAATAAATAAAGATATTGTGTCCATCTACAACTAAAAAAATAAAAAGTCAATATTTTAATATTTCTAAATAAGTATTTTTAGCAAAACCAAACCTATGGTTGTAAAAAGAAGACTACACAAAATTTTCTACCATACTATGTCTGGTAGAATACAATATATTTATACAAATTAATGACCTCATTTTACATATATTAGCTGTGTATAAGTTTCCATTACCATAATTGCAAGTGAATAAATAAAACACTATATTTTTCTTGAGCTACAGTATTTTCTTATTGCAAAGTAAAAATATAGTTTCATTAACATAAAAAAATGAGTGATTCTAGGCAAGAGTTCACAATAAAAGAAGATAGAATAAAAGACTCCAACCAAATGTCTGTAATCATTAATCTCTGACAAGCTGAAAGGACAAAAAATGATCTTGCCTCAAAATACACTTTATTTATCAGTATGCCCATCCAGTCCACAGTAGATGGGCTCAGCATGGCCACTTTAATCCTCTATTTGAATGCAGATTTCTAGATGTCGGATTTAGAATATTTTAGGTATGCTAATTTTCTCTATTTAAATATCGTTTTACATTCTGAAGTCCTAACTCAAGTGAATGGAATAGCCTCTTTACAGTGACTTTGAAAATGGTTCCTAAAATGAGCATCTGAAAGCTGAACATTAAAATTCAGACTTGAAGACTTATTGGTGTCTTTTACTTAGAAATTTTTTTTTAAACTTAAAAATAATGATTCTTTGGGGGGATAGGTTAAATAATCAAACAAACTAAAATATGATAATTTCCTCTGCAACTGTCTTTGGCAGCTTTCCAAAGACTTCCAAAGATAGACCTGTTCTTTTCCCATGATTCTTCAAGATAATAGTTGAAATTACATGTTTTTAAAAATGTGAATTTCCAATGTAATGTATTACTTGTACATTCTATCACAAATCTGCTTGAGTACATGAAACCTAGCTAGTGAGTTAAATAGTGTGAGGTAAACAAACACACGTTTTAAAAATGCCCTGCAAAAAATAAAAGGTAATCATTTAAAATTTTTGAGCATGTCACAATACACAAATCCTGAAATTGAAAGTTGTCAAGTTGTCTTAGATATTTCATCTTCCTTTTAGTATCTCCTTTCCCATTTTGAGGAGTGTCTGTCTTCATTGTACCACTTTGATATAATACCATCAATGAAATATCAATTTATTTGATTAATTAATCAATACTGTTACTGATGACCAGGTAGACAATATAAATAGTAGCTAATAATACCTTAATGTACATTTTTCAAAGGCTTTGTGTGTGTGTGTGTGTGTGTGTGTGTGTGTGTTGCTGTGGATTGAACCCAGGTCCTTGTGCATGCAAGGAAAGCACTCTACCAACTGAGCTATATCCCCAGCACCTTTTCAAAGGTATTATGAGAAACCTTCAAATATGTCAGAAAGAAATATTTCATTCTGAAAGCTCTAACACAACAGAGTAAATATATTGGCGTTTGGTTAAAATGTAATTTTCAAGAGATATTTTGAAGTCCCGATCCTTAGTATTTATGACTATGACCTTATTTGGAAATAGGGTCTCTGTGGATGTAATCAAGATAAGATGAAGAGATGAAGTCATTCTTAGCTTTCCTATGGTCACAATTCAATATGACCGGTGTCCTTACCAAAAAAAAAAAAAAAAAAGGTACACAAAAACACAGAGTAGAATGCCATAATGCCATATTGATAGGGCATGAGAGGGAGGTTTAGGAGATAATTCTATAAACTGGGCCTACTGTGCTGACCCCCACAGGCTTTATTCTTAGAAGAAAGCCTGGCTTAATTCAATAGGATATGCTACCTTCTTAAACAACCTGTTATCTGCAGGAGAAAGGCTGGCCTAAAATGCCAATGAGAAAAAGTAAGTTACCCTGAAGTAGAAGAGGGACTTTCATGACCCTTACACAGACCAGATTCCCAAACTCAGGATATGATAATTAGAAGCAAAGTTGCCCTAATCATAAAATCTATAAGAATGAATTCTAATTGGTACCTTTAGAATGGGCCAAAATGACTAGAGATTTCTTGGACCTTTAAATTACATACATAGTGGGGACAGAAAAATCTGAGGCAATCCTGCTGTCAGTCAAAAGTCAAAATATGTACCAGGCCGCTACACTCTGGATACTTTCCTGTCATCCAAAATAAAACTGGAGGGCAGGAGGGGGGTGCCATCCTTCTCCTCTCTAAGAAGACCCCACTCTCTCACTTCAGAATATTCCCTTTTCCAGTTTCCCTATCTTTTCTAATAAATGTATTTGTGCTACTCTGAGTGACAAGTCTGAAATCTTTCTGGTGTGATTAAAAGGATCATTGAAAGAGGACCACCATGACTGTCTTGGCTTTGTGCTTTGTGCATGCCCTTGTTCTGTAACAATATGAAGACAGAGGAAGAGATTACAGTGAAGCATCCATAAGACAAAGATTTTAGGCAAACACCAGAAGCTGGAAGAGAAACAGACACGGAATAGCTTCTTCCTGTGAACCCACAAAAAGAAACAACCACATGAACATTTTCATTTCAGACTTCTAGTCTGCAGAACTGACAAGAGTAATTGCTATCATATTAAGCAATCTAGTTTGTGAAAATTTGTTATAGGAGCCCCAGGAATCTAATATAATGTCCCTATTTGGTACCGTCCAAAGATAACTTTTTAATACATAATTCTGCTCAAGTAAAAATGCAAAAAAAATGGAAGAAAATATTTTATAAGTTTTCACCATAAACCCATGATAAATACTTGAGGAGATAAAAATTAAAATAAAAAAGAAACACAAACATGTATCAGACATTACATGGGAACCTATTAATGTGTATGTTTTATATTTTTGTGTATAAATTTGAAAATGTAAAAACAAGTGAAGATGCATGTTCAAATTATTGTTCATCTTTAAAGTTAATAAATGGGAATATTCTTCACAAATTAAAAGTAGGATTGTACATTCCAATTTACCATGTTATAAAGTATTGTTTTCAGGCTCAGTCTATTTTGCAATATAAGCTCTTGACAATTCAATAAATTTTATCACATTTCTATATAAAATTTTTTATTAAAATTATTTTAAAGGAACAGAATACACACTTAAGAATTCAGTTTTTTTTTTTAATTTGGGTTGTTCCAAGATGAGCTGTCATTGGAAAAATAGCAGATATGTGTTATCCAAGAGGTGGAAATTCCATATTTAGTCTTGAGTCCTCCAACAATGATATACATGTAATCTATTAAAGTTTTCTGAGCCTAGATTTTCTCATACATAAAACAAAAAATTGCCCAGCCTACTTTGTTGCCTACTACCTTGCCTTTATCTCTGGAAGAACCAGCCTGCTATTGATATATCCTGTTCAACTTTGTTTCAAGTCGGAAAGACTTTATCTTGGCTTTTTTAATCCTGTAAAAACTTGCAGCTTACTTAAACAAGGCACTATATTAGTTATTAAAACTACATTAAGATGTTATTTCATCCAATCACCAAATGATTTCTATCTGCATTAAACTCTAATTTCTATTTTTTTCCCTAGAGACCTTTTGTATTTGATGTCATCTTTTTATTGGAGTTTCTCAGATACTATGATTTCTCTTTGCATCATTTTTTACTACCAGAGCTATCTTTCATCTGGGGGCTATCTTTATTTTTAAGGGACAAATAAATCCCAGTCTTCTTTACAGATTTTCTAGGGCTCAATGGGGGTTACTACATTGTAGGATTTCCTTTCATGCTCTTAACTGCTCCCAAAACTTGTATCTTATTACTTTATAGTCCCAATGTCACAAAACAAAGTGAATCATTACACATGTTAAGACAATATAGTTCCTGTAAGAATAATAATAGATTCTTGAAAGAAGTATTGAGTTTTACAATGTAACACCAAGTTCAGGGAGCAGGAAAAAACAGTAAAAATCCTTAACTGAACACCACATATTTATTTTTCTTTTATTCATTTCTCTGTAGTTCAAATTTTAACATACGTGTTCATCAGATTAGCACTTTGTCATGTTTATAAATACTCTGGTGAATATTATTGTCTGTTCCAATTACTTCCTGATTATTATATAGAAAAGAAGTTTGTAAGCCCTGTTTTCCTTTTCTCTTATATGTCCCTCTTGGAAGAGTTTCTAGGATTTCAAGTCTCATTCTTTTGATATCCCTAATCAACCTGGTAATCTGAGCTTTAGCTTTTTTGTGAATAAAATTTAGATCTTTTAAAAGACTCAGAGAGTTTGAGACATAGAACATACCCATACCCCTTACCATCTTGCCCCGTTAGCCTCCACAAAATGACACACCAGGCCTCAAAAGCAAATTGTAAAACATTAGTCAACTGGGAATGATTTTCCAAAGCGACAGGAACAAAAGTTCATTTCTAACTAACCAAATTTTCACTGCATATTTTTAAGGACAGAATCCTGCTGAGAATTTCCAGTGTGCAATTTCATTTACTCTTAACCTTGTTCACTTGCCCTCAAGTTCAAGTTCTTGGCTCCATTCCCTCAGGCAAACTTCATTCCACTTTATTTGTGAAACTCTAAGCAGTTTCCTTTCTCTGGAAGACTATTAGCTATTCTCTTGGGAACTGAGTTCCTCTCCTAATTCAATCCTGTGTCTGGTAGTCTCACATAGTGTCCAGGGTTTCAGTCAAAACAATAAAGTTTGCTATGGTTCTCTGATACTCACATGGAGAAGATTATTTCAGCTATAAGAACAAAGACAAATGAGACATTCTAGTTTTCTTTTTAAAAATTTACACCAGTAAAGCAGCACGCATTCAAACTTTCTTAGTCATCAGCCAATATTGCAAGTTCCCCTTCTTATAACAAATAGGATGATTTCACCATCAAGCGCAGAAATCCTCACTCAAAGTGGTTTCATAGAATAAGTATACTGTTATATACCAGGAAGTCCAAAGGTATTTAACCGATTCAGGGGTTTCATGATGCCATCAAAGACATAGACCCTTATCATTCCCTTGCAGTATTATTCTCAATTTGATTTAATAATCTGTGTGCAGTGCAATTCTAGACATCATAACTAAATAAGAATGCATCCTGGGGGAAAAAAAATACCGTTTCCTAATGAGACAGGATCTTTTCCAGAATAGCCACAGCAGCCCATTTCTGCACCTAATAAAAAGCAGGGAAATTAAATTCCCCCTTGAACAATCAGGTCCCCTCTGGGGTGGATAAAAGTGAAACAGGTTTTCCTAAAGACACTGGGTCAGAAAATTGTGGATCTGCTGTGGGGGTTAAAGATGAGAAGAACAGCTCAAGCAGATTTACATTATTGCCTCAAAGATAACTTCATTTTTAGTCTCAGAAATAAATGGCAGACTTTCTAAATGCAATATAAGGAGAAGGCACTGGTGTCTATTAATTTTTTAACAGTAATTTCCAATAGAGTTAGGAGAATGAATGGAGCAAACCAGGGAAAAGAATGTACCCACCATATTCGGAGCCCCTCTCCCTGAGTGTACATGCCTCTCAGAAGCAAAAAGATATACTAGACAATTATCTTACTCTTTTATTGAAAATGACAAATTTCTCAGATAAATAGCACTTACCTTTATCCTACTAAACGAGTTTTCTCTTGTAGTATGAGGCTTATTTTGAAACTTCTCAGACTACAATAATATTTTCTGAGTGCTGTGTGGATTTGAAGGTTTCTGTTTCTTGTTCAACTTCACAAGCATACCCTCAGGGTCTTTGGATCAATGTTCCAAAGACTAAATAGGGCATCTGAGAAACTCATTCTGAACTGTCCTTTCTAGTTTTACTTCAATTCCACTGACTGAATTCAGAAGTGGAGAATCATTGTTGCCTACCATTTCACCAAAAGAATAATATTTAATTTTTGTGTCATCTTTAAACCCAAGCAATTAGCATTCTTAAACTGATCCTTGATAATTGGCATTCTTCCACATATGTATTATTAGATCCAAGTTCTAAAACTAGACTGGTTGTCTTCATATCAATTCCGGAAACTAATTGTAATATTATACCGGGGCATTCTGAAAACACTGAACATTATCAACAAGTTTTTCACAGATTATCTCTTAGCTTATTGACAATTTATTATAATCTGCTTTCCCCTCTGAAGAAATATTTATTAAGACCTATGGAGAATTGCTAAACAATTTTGGCTATATATTGAAATGCTGATGTACCTAATGTTTTTATTTCTCATTTAAGCATTGCTCCATTCCAACAGGTAACTTGGCATTATTATGATTATCTATTGTGCATCTCAAAATACGAACTTGAGTCTGCTAAGACTACCATAAAAAAATAATGGGTTGGCTTAAACACAGAAATTAATTTTCTCACAATTCTAGAGGCTGCAGGTCCAAGATCAAGGTGTCCAGCAGGGACAAGCCTCCCTCCTTGATTTATAATTGGCTTTCTCACTGTTGTTGTTGCAGGCCTTTCCTTTGAACAAGTTGATCCCTGGTGTCTCTCACACTTCATATAAGGATGATAGACATACTGTATTTGGGCCACATGCAAATAGCCTCAGCCTAACTTTAATTGCATCTTTGAAGGTGCTATGTCCAAATGCAGTCATATTCTAAGGTACTGGAAGTTAAAATTTCAACATATATATTTAGGGAGAGACACAAAGATAGCGACTTTGGGGTGACACAATTCAGTCTAAGATGTTATGCAAAACTGAAGCTTTGATTGTATATATCAGACTTTCTCTCTTTCTAGTTTTCACAACTTCAGTGGCACCACCATCCATCTCATGTGACTTACTCTCTGTGCCTTCCCTAATTTCCTCTGACTAGCTTTCCTTCTACTACCTTGATCCCAGTCTCTGTAATTTCCTCTCTGAAATATTTGTCTTTATAAATCTCTTAATTTACCAATTCCATCCACATAGGCTATATCACTATTTCTCATATTACTGAATTTTAATTTTGCATAGAATTGGCTTGAATTTCACTATATGTAGGGTTCTTTCCCCAAATCCTTAAATATATAAATTTGTTGAATCATTAATCTCTGCTCAAAAGTCCTTACATTTACAATTAGTTTTCCTGATCATTCTATCCAAAGAGTTTCTCTTCTTACTGTCCAATTTGCCTGTTTCGTTTTCTTCATGAAGCACATCACTTTGTGATAGTATTTTCTTCATTATTATTTTGTATATATTTTTTCTAACCCACCCTATAGTTATACCCCTCCAGAGCAAGGACTTTATTACTCTCATTCACAATTTGAACAGTGCCTAGAACATAAAAGGAGCAAAATACACACATATGTAATACATAAATGAAGAGCAAGTCTTCGGGTGACTCTCCTCCCTATAACATACTATATATTTATCCAAACTGTTCTGCTTCAATGAAGGCTATAGAAAAGACAATATTTCACACAAAAGTCTATAAGTGCTTCTATGTTCCCTACTTCTAAACCTCCACTTGAGGTTTATAAAAGTTAAGGTATTTGTCCTAGTTCACATAGTAGGTGGACCCAAGACTCCTATCTAGCAAGAAGCTCTGGACCCTGCACACTTAGCCACTACTCTTATAGCTTCTCCATTAGGCACAAATAAGGAACATATTTGGAAATTATCTATAGTCCTTAAAAATTCTAAAAATATATAATTTACCAAGTATTCTTGTGAAGCACTTTAAAAACTCATTTTATATTAAATGTTTAGATTTATGAAATGATGATTTTTTCCTTCAACAGAGTCAAAGCACTAAGACTAAACAAATCACATAAAATAAAGGAATACCTATATGCAAGTGAACAAAGTACATCTTTGTAAATAAGTTAGAAGAGTGCTTTTAAATGTTCTTTGTATAAATGTGTGCAGATACATGTACACATATACATATGAACATGTAACATAATTATTGGGTTTCAATAAACCTATGACTTGTTAACAGAAATGCAGCTATATTTAAATTAATGGCAATAAGCTCATCTTTATCAAACATCTTTAAACAAGGATCACAGGTTTAACTTATTGTAAATCAAATATATTATGTATTATATAAAGAAAAGAAGAATTTATACTTAAGATCAAAATCTTTCTGAAACATCATTAAATCAAAATAGAGCATTGTTTTCAGCAAATTACCTTGAGCCCTAATATAAGAAAATGATAGTAATCACCATCATGTCATGTCTTAGAACAGACTACTTGTTTGGATTTCAGTTATCAGAACTGGCAATATATATTCCTAATTTACAAATTTAATTGATTTTTTATATTTCCAAAATGCATGCAAACTACTATTTATTTTTCAACAAAATAGATCTATGAACTGAGATTTAAAGAATGTAAATCCATACAAATGTCATTGACTATAAACTTAGAAAATATAAAAATACAGGGCTGGGGATGTGGCTCAAGCGGTAATGCACTCACCTGGCATGCGCAGGGCACTGGGTTCGATTCTCAGCACCACATAAAAATAAAGATGTTGTGTCCACCGAAAAACTAAAAAATAAATATTTAAAAAATTCTCTCTCTCTCTCTAAAAAAAAAGAAAATATAAAAATACACATAATACTATTTTTTTTATCTTGCAATATTCAATTCTCTCCTAGGTAATGGATCAGAAAACAGGCGGGCCCAAGGAAAGAAAGGACACTAAAGAATCTGTGAATAAATTTTATCTTAAATTACATAAATACATAAAACTCTAAGTTCTTAGGCCACATATTAGTACCCAAATAAACAAGTACAAAATGTAATAAAACTTAACTAATAGAGTAAGGTTTATATAAATTTAAAAAAAGCAAAAAATATTTGAAACAAAGAATATGCAATGGAAAATATATTTACATATATATATATATATATATATATATATACCTCTAGATGTTAGTGAGACTCACAATATACTATTTAAGAGTTACTATTTTGGCTTTTGCTTAGTTTCCATTGTTTTATAAATATTTACATATTTTTAAATTTTTATTATTGTAACTTAAATAGCAAATAAACACTTGTTTCTCATAAAATCTACTGTCACTTTTAACAATATGTCATAAAATCAGACTTTGAATAATGCTTGGTTATTGATGTCTTAGAAATAAATCACTCGGGCTGGGGATGTGGCTCAAGCGGTAGCGCGATCGCCTGGCATGCGTTCGGCCTGGGTTCGATCCTCAGCACCACATACAAAGATGTTGTGTCCGCCGAAAACTAGAAAATAAATATTAAAATTCTCTCTCTCTCTCTCTCTCTCTCTCTCTCTCTCTCTCAAAATAAATTAAAAATATTAAAAAAAAATAAATCACTCAAGTTAGTAATTGATGTTATTTTCTATTTTCCTTACATTGCTGGGTAAAGGAATATAAAATAATAAAAACCTTTGTCTAAACTTTAATTATTAATGATACCAGTAAATTTTTGCTAAATTAGATATTTTCTGAAGTGTGGTAGAATATTTCCTCAATATTGAGTGCTATAATTACAGAAATGTGAATTAAAACTACACTGAAATTCCATCTCATTCCAGTAAAAATGGCAATTATCAATAATTACAAGTAATATTAAATGCTTGTGAGTATGTGGGAATGCAAATTGAAACAATCACTCTGGAAAGCAGTATGGAGAGTCCTCAGAACACTTGAATAGAACCACGTTTTAATCCACCCAGTTATCCCACTCCTCGATCTATATCCAAAGGACTTAAAATCAGCATACTATAGTGGCACAGCTACATCAATGTTCATAGCAGCTCAATTCACAAAGCTAAGCTCTGGAACCAATCTAGGTGCCCTTCAACAGATGAATGGATAGAGAAAATGTGGTAAATATACACAATTGAATATTATTCAGCCTTAAAAAAGAATAAAATTATAGCATTTGCCAGTAAATGGATGGAGGAGGAGACTATTATGCTAAGAGAAATAAGCCAGTCCCAGAAAACCATAGGCTAAATGTTCTTTCTCATAAGTGGATGCTAACACACAATAATGGGAGGTTGAGGTGGGATACAAGTTCATTGGATTAAAGAAGAATGAAGGCAAGGGAAAGAGGATGGGAATAGGAAAGACTGTAGAATTAATCAAACATAACTTTCCTATGTTCATATATGAATACACAACCAGTGGAACTCAACATCATGTACAACCACAAGAATGGAAATTTATACTCCATATATGTATAATATTTCAAAGTATACTCTACTGTCATTGACACCTAAAAAGAACAAATAAAAAATTTAAATAAATTCAGTGCTATAAAATGACTAAGTGTATACAGGATTTTATGTTCAATATGCATTAATATGTTCTTCACTATTTAAGTGAAGAAATCCCAGAATATAGTAAGTCAAGCCTTAATATGTAATGTTTGTCCATTTCCTCATTTCCATGGTAAATTACTCCAAAAATGGTCTTGTGAAGCTAACAAGCAAGTTGACATTGAACACAGACATAAAAGAGATGTGCACTACTACATCATCATACACACATATAATGAATACTACCTCAAGGGCATAAGCAAAAGTAAAATTCAGTAAGATATTTAGAAAGTAATGATGAGTGTTGAATACTTATTAACTATTTTTATAATGTATCTTTTAATTGTATGTCTAGATAATTTAAATTTAAACAGTGGTTGTGTTTAACAATTAGGTCACAAGATTTTTATAATTTAACAATTGGCACTCATGAGCCAGCTTCAGTATATCAATGATTGGAGGTAAAATATCTAATTTTCAAAATTAGTACACTGGAACTTTCCATTTATTAGAAATAAACATTAGCAATGTTTGTTGTCAACACATTCAGTCACTCTCCAAAGATCTTTCTCAAAACTAATAGGTATATTTTAATATGTGGGGGATAACTCAGAGACTTTAAGAAACAAAACAAAATAAATAAAAAATAGTAAAATGTATTATCCTGGAAACTTGGAAAAAGTTGATATACAAATCACTTCATTTCTCAAAGGATTTGAAACTCCTTTAAAAAATCAATTGTACACTACCAGTTCATCAAACAAATAGACATTAATATGCATAAATTGGTTTTCCAAAAAGATATTATGAAAAAATTATAAAATTTGGGTTAAACATTAAACTAAGACAAAACAACAACTTCATAGATAATGTTTTACATGAAATCAGAAAAAGAAAAAATACAGATATGTATTAGACATACAGAATATAATTACATCTTTGTCTCTCCTGTGGTAAAGGGGAATCATTAGTTTCTAGAAGAGAAAGAGAGTCTACAGAAAAAAGAATGTATATAAACTTTAAAAACATATTTATACATTATGTATCTTTGCATATATTTTATCTGTACAAGCACAGCATATGTTTTTTTTTTCTGAAAACATGTCAGATACACATACATACAAGTACATTTATAAGATTTTCTTTTAATGTTTTTTTCTGTCAAATTCAAGATGGTTTCCATCATGCATACAAATATATTCTTGATGAAAACTGAAATGGATAAGGTAAATTGTTCATCCTGCAAATTCCAAAAGAAAAAAAAATGCTAACTTATTGCAGACAAATTAGTTTATAATTGAGTATTTCAACGTGAAATATTGTAAAGTTCTCTGATTCAGAAGGAATATCCTACATTAGTGTCCTTTATAGTAGAGTTCAAACTTCATTTTGAAGTTCACATTGAATAGATTACTATAAAGGAGATGGTGTGTTCATATCTAAAACACGGTTTACTACCTGATTATGATGAGATAAATGTTGACTGAAAATAGACATAAAAGAGATGTGCAGTACTACACACATCTTTTTTTTAAAAACAGCTCAAAATCATTTCTTAAAACAATTATTACTTTCTCTCATATATGCTTTATCATTTTCTCAAACATAAATTTTATTCTCTAAACTCCTATTATACTTATTTTATCATCTTGGAAATTATGCAGTTCATTTCTTTCTTCATTTGACTTCTTTTTAAATATAAAGAATAAAGAATTATTTTGACTTATGGGGTCTTTTCCACTGTCAAGAATCTTCCATTGAATTTTGTAATTAATTTTTAAAAAATATTGACTAGTAAATTTCAAAAAAACTGTATCAAAAGTGATATTTAACCTGTTTTTAAATTCAAATCCATCTTAAATGTTTTTAAATTATGGAACATTATAAAAGTGAGAAGATTTTGTATTACTAAGGTAGTGATTTAGAACATCATTTCATAGAGATAGAAAATTTCAAAAGATTGACATACATAAAAATTGAGCATCCAAAAATATTTGCTGCCATAGAAAATCAATGGAAAAAAATCAGAATACAAAATTGCTGGAGAAAATTATGCTTCGGGTGGAATCAAACTTCATTTAGACAGAAAAGCTCATCACAATATATTCTGTGAGGTTCGACTTTCAACTCTTAAAGAAAGTAAACACATGTGCACTGTTTTTGCATCTTTGAAAAGTAAGTTTTTATTCCAAGAGTGGAAAGTAACCAGATATTTTTATAGTTCAGTAGTTAACAATATTTTTTAATTTATTACTGAATTGCAAAATTCAATGGAAGAAAGAAAGAAGCTGTGTAATTTCCAAGTAAGTAAGTATAAAAGTTGTTTAGAAAATAAAATTTTTATTTTAGAAAATGACAAATATTTATGAGAGGAAATTATATTTGAGCCTGAAGTTGAAGATCAAATTCTGATAAACTTGTAATATTAGCAAAATATATAAAATGAATCATAGGCAAATATTTTAATATTGTTATATTAAAATGCACTTAAATACTTAAAATCTCAGAGATATATAAGCCATAATTTAAAAGCATCTCAAAATATCTTTATCTGTGTCCTTGAACACCTGAAATTTGCAAGTGAATCTACCCATCAAGATCTCAAAAGGAAGCATTTAAAAAATCCCGGGTTTGCAGTATGGAGATTCCTCATAAAGCTTGGAATGAACTCCAATTTGACCCAGTTATGCCACTCCTTGGTATATACTCAAAGGACTTAAAATCAGCATGCTACAGTAATGCAGCCACATCTATGTTTATAGTAGCTCAATTCACAATAGGTAAACTATGGAACAACCTAGGTGCCCTTCAATACATGAATGTTTGTATATATACACAATGGAATATTATTGAACCTTAAAGAAGAATGAAATCATGGCATTTTCTAGTAAATAGATGGAACTGGAGAATATTACGCCAAATCATATAAGCCAATCCTAAATGCTATTTGTTTTCTCTGATGTGCAGATACCAATTCACAATAGGAGGGTGGGGGGCAGGCAGTGAACTAGGGAAGAATAGAGGTACTTTAGTGTAGACAGGGGGGAGTGAAGGGAGGGGAGGGGATATGGGGTTAGGAATGATAGTAGAATGAATGGGACATTATTACCTATGTGCATGTATGATTACACGACCTGTATAACTCTACACCATGCATAACCAGAAGAATGAAAAGTGATACTCTATCTATGTATGATATGTCAAAATGCATGCTCCTGCCATGTATAACTAATTAGAACAAATTTATTTTTTTTTAAATCCCAGTTTTTTTAATATTTATTTTTTAGGTGTAGTTGGACACAATGACTTTATTTTATTTATTTGTTTTTATGTGGTGCTGAGGATCGAACCCAGGGCCTCTCATATGCTAGGTGAGCGCTCTACCACTGAGCTACAACCCCAGCCCCCCTCCAAAGTCCCATTTTTGTGTGGAATTCATCATATATACATGACCTAACAATGGAATATAAAATATTGTATCACTACTTTTCAAAAAATGAAAAGAACCCAGAAATAAAATCAAACAATCCTATGCCATTTGATAATATTTATCCGTAACTATTCTAACAAAAACAAAATCATTATCATGTAAACTTTTTTAACAACCACTTCTAATATCATTAATTTAAAGCATATAAATTTGCATGTACTGCCATTCAACCTCACCTACTTCCAATTAAATTTTTTATGTGAGAGAAATTTAGTACACCAATTATTGTGGGCATTCATTGATTTAGTATGTTTGTAGCACCTGCTATATTCCAATGCTGTTAAAAACACAGATTAGGAAAATGAATAATATGTTGTCCTTGTCTTTTTATGTAACTCTGTCAATTATATTTATTTAAAAAATATATGATGAAATTGATTTTTGTACAACAGGCCATGGGATTGAAAAATAACAGAGAAAATTCATAGGTGAAATTAGAAAAATCCTATCTTTTGGATACATTCATTTAGTTTTAATTATAGCAATATTAATGTACTTTCAACAGTCAATACTAAGACTTCAACTTGATATAAGATATCTGAGAAAGTGAAAAGCACCAGAGTAGAACATTTTAAAAATTCAGACGAACTTTTTCAATGTAAAAATCACTGTTAATGGGATACAGAGAATGAGAGAATTAGAACAGGAAGAAAAAATATGATATTTTAAGTTAACAAAAACACCATCAAAATTCAGTTTTAAAATTATTTAGCTCTTATAAAATGAAAATGGGAAGATGAGAAAATGACATTTAAATAAACCAATAATTTATATAGATTTTCTTTCTTTTTTTTGATGGATCATGTCACCTGTTTCTTTCAAAATACAGTAAATATAAATACATACACACATACAAGACACTTACAATCATAGTAGAGTGGGTGTATGTTTATCATATTCCTGTATATTTATGAGAAAAATAAGCTAGAAAACACCTGCTAGTTAGAGGAGAGACTTGTTTATATGGTTTCAAGTAAGTCCTGTTGACAAACTATTAGCCAAAAATCATATGACTCACTTCAATTCAAGGAGGTGGAGCTCTAAGGAAAGAAGAGAACTGAGTGAGAATGAATATTAAAACATTAATTATCATTGTTTTTCATGATTCAAAAAAAAAGAGAGAGACTTGACTTTTTTCTAGTATGTAAAAGAAAGTGCCTATGAGATTCACATTCCTTTTACTAGAATATTTGTTATTTCTTTTTGTCCTGAAAAAGCAGTATATTCAGGAGAACCAAAATAGTAGGTGAGTAGAAATTATGAGGTAGAGGGATACTATACTTAGTAGAATATGAGCTGGTGGGAAAATATGGATAAAAATGTGAACAGAGAAAGAGCACCTAAAACAGCATGGCACACAAAATGTGTCCAACAAATTTTGTGGAGAGTTTCCTTTTTTTCTTTATTAATTGAGTATAGAGGGGGTTGATAACAGTGCAGATCCCAAGAAAAGATTCAATAATGTTTGTGATGACAATTTAACTGTCTGAAGCTGCCTTGATTTCTTATAAAATGGGGAGGCCTGGTTACACAATGATTTGTGATGTTGGACCCATATGACATCAATTTCTACCTTTTCAGAAATGAAATTTTTCTTCTCTTGGGGGATTCTTGTAAACAAGATGGTTGTATTAATATGCTGTGATTTTTTAAAATTTTCATGTACATTATAAATACTTTAATATTCTAAGGCAGTACCCTAAAACAACTGACTTAAGAAACTGGGAAAAGGTGAAAACATTATCTAAACTATATAAAAATATTAAATTTCCAAATAACTATCACTTCTTAAAATATTCTTTAAATAATAAAAGTCCACACTAATGTAATAATCCCCAGTATTACTTGCTGTGTTTTAGTTATGTGAAACAATGCAGGCATTTTCAGGAGTGAAATGATTGAATTATGAGAGTTTTAACTAATCAGTGGATTAATCTATTGTTATGGATTAACTGTGTGGTAATTGTAGACAAGAAGAGTGTAACTAGAGGAAGTATATCACTAGGGATATGCCTTTAAGGTTTATGTTTTGTCTTTTGATGAGAAGATTTGTCCCTCTCTCTCTCCCCCTCCCCCTCCTTCCCCCCATACTCCTCTCCCTCTTCCCTTCCTGGTTGCCATGTTCTGAGCTCCTTTTCTCTGCCACATCCTTTCACAATGAAGTTCTGACACCTCCAGCCCAGAGTTGTGGAGTTGGCCCACCTTGGACTGAATCTCTGAAACCATGAGTCAAAACACAAATTTCCTCCTATAAATTATTCTTGTCAGGTATCTTGGGTACAGTGATGAAAAAGCTGACTAAAACACTTGTCATACAGAGGTTGCTGGGTATAATTCAGTAGTGTATCCTGGAGTTCAGGTTGTCAAAGTGTGCCGAAGTCTGGCTGGGCACAAATGCCGCAGTCTGGCTGGGCACACAATCACGAGCCACCACACAGCTTGTAGATTCAAACAGCAACTCTTTATTCCCGAACTCACACCAGCCGTCTATAAACACGTTCTGGGGAAATCCACGTTCTCTGCCCAAATCCACGTTCTCTGCCCAAATCCACCTCCACTGGGCTTCTATCTCCCAAAAAATACTGTCTGAATCCCGTGAGAACTCAAGGGGAACTCAGGCAGCAGGATACGCCCTATTCCCAGCAGGAATAATCTTAAACCTTAAACCTGGAACCTAAACCGGGAACACCCTAATCCGCCTTGGTCCTTGAGCAAGGTCACCTACATTCAATGTCACTGCAACATGGGGTACGCTGGCAAGGAAATTGTCATACCTACTTGGCTAATGGCTCCCAGCATCTCCCCCCTTCTGATTAATTAAACAACAAGCAATGTGGCTTAAGGACCGTGCCTGGTAGGTTGTCCAATTCAACATATGGTTCTTACCCGTCATTGGAAAACTGACCTTTAGGCGTCAGCCTCCTGTCTTAGGTTGATACCACTGCAATTGGATCATACCCGTCACTGACTACAGGTCCAGCATAAGCCATTGGCCCCCAAATTTAAGACCATCACTAGCAGAAGGGAGGAGGATACAGAAATGCCACGACACCAAGCCAATTGACGGCTCCTTGGGAAAAATTGCATCACTGGTGACACCATCAGCAAAGATATGCCAGCACTACCACAATTAACATGGGGTGCGCTGGCAAGGAAATAAAAATT
>NW_026000108.1:47580299-47602769 GCF_001458135.2 Marmota marmota marmota | reverse complement strand
AACACATTGTTTTTTGAATTGGTCACCCATTCTTTCGCTCTTCCTCAGGGGCAAGCAATTTCACTTACCTGCAAGCTTCAGAAGTTCCCCGTACAAGCCGCCAAATGCCGAAGTCTGGCTGGGCACAAATGCCGCAGTCTGGCTGGGCACACAATCACGAGCCACCACACAGCTTGTAGATTCAACAGCAACTCTTTATTCCCGAACTCACACCAGCCGTCTACAAACACGTTCTGGGGAAATCCACGTTCTCTGCCCAAATCCACGTTCTCTGCCCAAATCCACCTCCACTGGGCTTCTATCTCCCAAAAAATACTGTCTGAATCCCGTGAGAACTCAAGGGGAACTCAGGCAGCAGGATACGCCCTATTCCCAGCAGGAATAATCTTAAACCTTAAACCTGGAACCTAAACCGGGAACGCCCTAATCCGCCTTGGTCCTTGAGCAAGGTCACCTACATTCAATGTCACTGCAACATGGGGTACGCTGGCAAGGAAATTGTCATACCTACTTGGCTAATGGCTCCCAGCAAAAGTGAATCCAAATAATAAGTAAAAATATAATACAGATCTATGCCATTATCATCTGACGTTCATTAAAGTTGGTCTACAGGCAGGGGCCACAGGCATTAAATGACTTTTGGGTTTTTTTTGTTTGTTTGGTTTGGTTTTTTAAGAAGACAGTGAAGGAGACATGATGCTCTAAAAGTAAACTGGGAAAAGGAAAAACATCTCCAATGCTTTCACATTGGATTTTAATGTTATCTAGGAGAATGGGGGAGATATGGTGAGAGGAGAAGTTAAACTTTTTTAAAAAGTTGAGGGATTTTTTTGGGAGGTGGGGGTAGGGGGTGAGTATATTCTGGAGAACAATTTCTTGTTAAGATTTGAGAAGGGAAAAAATATGGATACAATATGGAGAAAACACAAAATCAATCAACGGGAAAGAAAAAAACAGAGAAGAATTAGATCCGTGAAAGTTTGGCAAGTGGAACTGATCATATCCTAATTGGTTACTGTACAACTATGGGTATCCCAAACTATTTACCACAACTGTGTGCCCCTGATACCACTTACCATAACTGTGTGCCCCTCCTCTTACCCTTATTTGCCTAGCTACTTCTCCCCTCCCTTCTTCTCTTCCTTCTTCTTCTTCTTTTTTTTTTTTTTTTTAACAGCAGGTACCAATGACTTTCTTTGGAAGGTTGTGCTGTGGATATAGAAATCCATTTGCCACTGTGAACCTGTGGAAGTATCTGGAAGTTACACCTCTTAGGACAGCCCTTAACCCATGTCAGATTAGGCCCCAGTTCCTTTGGTTCCAGTTGGATTTGTTTCTGAAACATAATTTACACACTGCTAACCCATACGGTGAGTCTGAGACTGGAATTTTATAGTATAATCACATTTTTGTTCTCATTCTTCTCCTTCCCTTGAGAACACATTCCTTACATCTTGGCCCTTTTCTCCTAGGAAGAACTTCTCAATGAATTAGGCACACAGAATTAATTGCTGATCTCATGTTTGGCTTTTTGAGAGTATGGCTAAGATCAAGAATCAAAAGTGTTCTGCTTGTGGTGGTTGTCATTTTCTTTTACTCTTAATTGAACTTGGATAACTGACTTAAAGGATTGCTTTATATGAGGGTCGTAAAAACAGAAAAGGTTTATATCATGTCTCACAGTGAATTAAAAACTGAAGAACTATGTCCAAGAAAAGTATAATAATGAAGAAATGTTTGAAAATAATACATTTTTATAAATTATGAAATTGATTACAAATTTAGTGCTTTATTTAGGAATTATTTTTAAGTTTGTTAATATAAAGAAGAGTAATGGGACACAGCAGAATTTGAGAATGTACTCCTACCTCCCAAAACCGAGATTAAAGAAATGTTGAAAACACAAGTACTCAGTAATGCAACATAGAAGGATTTAGAAATAATTTATATTCCTCTTTCATTTCATTTTGTTTTGTTTTGAGACTTTGTCTCACTCTGTTGCCCAGGCTGGTCTCAAACTCTTGAGCTCAAGCTATCTCCCTGACATAGCCTCCTGAATATCTGGGACTATAGTCAAACACCACTGAGTCTTACTTCAGTGATGGATATCCAGTTTAGCAACTAGGGTGTTAGGTAACCTTCTAAGGTGGCTCCAATATTTCCATTCACAAACCTGTGGAAGCTCCTCTCCACTGAACTGCTTATTCCTAATGGACCACCTCAAAATTGAGTGGATGTCATGATTAGATAAAAGAAATTTTACCTTATTTTGCTAGCAAATTTTCTACCTCTCTGGATTTTCTGCCAACAAACAGCAAGAAACTAAGGTCCTCAATCCAACAAATGGAAATAAGTGGATTCTGCTAGCAATCAAATGATCTTGGAGGTGAATCTTTTCCTAGTTGAACTTTCAGAAAAGACACTCTGATTGATGCCTGATGGCAGATTCTGGAGAAATCAGGAGCAGAGGCCTAAACAAGTAGTACTTGGATTCCTGACATAAAAAACTGTGAAATAATAAATTTGTATTTTTTTTAAAGAGAGAGAGAGAGAGAGAGGTTTTTCTTTTAATATTTATTTTTTAGTTTTTGGCAGACACAACATCTTTGTTGGTATGTGGTGCTGAGGATCGAACCCGGGCTGCACACATGCCAGGCGAGCATGCTACCACTTGAGCCACATCCCCAGCCCCAATAAATTTGTATTTTTAAGAAGTTATTTTTTTGCCATAGTTTGTTGTGCAATCAGTAATGAATACACCTAATATGTTTTATGCTATGCAAAAGTTACATAGAAAAACTTACAGCCTTTGCCTTCACAGTGTTTTCTATCTACTGAATTAAATCCTTAAACAAATACTACATAGAAAGAAAACAAATATTATAAAACAAAGTAGTCAATAGAAGATTTTTGCCACCAAAGAGTAACAGAGATTGTTAAGGTCAAGAGAGAGAGAGAGAGAGAGAGAGAGATTGAGAGAGAGAAAGAATGAATTTGATACTGGCTTTTTAAACTTCTTTTACTTTTTATTTTTTAGTATTGAAGACTAGAAAACACATAGCAAATCAAGTGAAAGTCATATCATCTTAGAGTAATATTCATTGAGAAAGTCAAGGGTGGATATGTTACATTAAAAAAAATGAAGAGTGACTGAGTGAGTATAGAAGAAGCTAGGATGTAAAATATATTGTCAGGTCAAAGAAGACATCAAATGTCATTATTATCATCATCACCACTGATACTATTGTGGAATTTATTCTATGTGTAGTAGTGTTTACCAATGTTTTGAAAATGGCAATGACATAGATTTGCTTTTCTGTTGATTGAAATTGGCAGGTGAGAAAATGTCAACTTCCTGTGTCATCGAAATGTGAAAGGGAGTTATCACCATAGAAAAGGAGGGTATTTCTAGAGGAAGGAATAATGAAGCACCAGAGATGAACTTGACAATTGCATGGCTTTGTTCAGAGCTGACAGTAAGTGTTAAGCAAAACTTCAGCACAAATTGGATTTCAGAGTCATACAAGTCTTCAAAAGGCTGTATATATGCATGGTTCTAGATGCTTCCTTGTTTTAATTATGATTCAACAGCTCAGAAGTATCAGTTTTCCACTTATAAAATCCCTGCAATCTAAAACACTGAAGCAACACTAAAGAGAAAGACTACTTAACAAATTAAAAAAAAACACTTAAAAAACACTTCCAAAAGGTAAATACTTATAATTCAACTTACATGAGTTATAGAAAATAAAACAATTATAGAAATAAAAAATTTCTAAATTATCATATTTGAAAAAAATTTTCAAATTTGTTGAAGATAACAGGTCAACAGTTTATGTCACTTTCCAAATCATTTTAACAAAGTATGTTATTTTCTGATACTAATACAGATGGTCCAAGTATCTCTACAACTTTGGCTAAAATCAACATAATAACATAATAACATTGAGAAAGTCTTCTCAGACTGAAATCTTCTGCATTCACAACACATGTTTCATAGCATTCACAATTTGAGAAAAATATATATTCAAATATTTTAAATATATTCAAATATTTTTTATTTATTATATCAATTATATACTTAGTGTGATTTTTTTATTGGAAATAAGTGTTCTCTGCATATTATACTGGGTCTTATAATGAAATGATTGTCCGTGAGTGCTTTTGTTTCCTTATTACTTCACTACTTAGCTTGTAAGGGTAAAAGAAATTGAAGTTAAAGTGTAAAAGTTAAAGGGTAAAAAACCGGGTGTTGTAAAGTTTCTAAGCTGCAAGGTCTGAGTTAAAATGTAAAGGATTAGGTATTGTTACGTTTCTATGTTACCTGCAAAACCTGAAATCCCTGTAGCTGTTAGGACAATACTGGAATTGCCCAGTAAACATTTCCCCTGGCTGTTTGGTTGTTTAATAACTGAAGGGCTCTGTGTAACTGGTCACGTAGTCCTTTAGGCCCTAAAACCAATCAGTTTGAATGTGTACCCCGTTTAGAAATGACCTATCACTCCAGCCTGACCTGTTCCCGCCAATGAATGAACTAATCATGTTTAGGAGTTGTTGTTCAATTTTCCCGCGCCTCATGATGATTTGTTCTGATGTATACAAAGCCCTCCGCCCTCCCCAAAAAGTGTACTTAAGCAGTGCTCAGCCCCTGCTCGGGGCTCTGGGCTGCTTTCCCTTCTTGAGTGGGCACGGAGCCCCAGCATGCTGGTTCAATAAATCCCCTTCTGCCAATTGCATGAGTGGTCACTTGGTGGTCTCTTTCTCCGACGTTTCGCGGGACCCTTACAAGCTAACTATTAGAGCATTACATCTATCATATTGGGCAAGAGGGATATTCATTAACTGCTTTGAAAAATTATGCTTACTTTGAAATTCATATTTTCTCTATAAGTGCAATCAAAATAAATTACCCTACTTAGGCTATAAAGTGAATTTCAGACCAATTCTGGAGGATTATATCTTTAGGATTTTATCAATGACTTTAAAATCAAAGAGCATTGAATTTAGATGTTATAGTCTATGTCCTTATTTGATAGCAATTAACACTTCCCACATCCCCCAGTGTACTCTAAATACCAGAGAACTGAACTTTAATAACACTTCAGTTTAACATGACTCTTCATGATCATTAAAGAAAAATGACTAAATTAAGTCGGAAACACAGAAGCATTCCTGTAAACTAGATTATACATAATATACTTGGTCCTTGTATTTTATTCAACAGATTGAAATAAAGAAAATTTTAAAAAGGAATACTTTAGTATTAAACAAACAATGTTATTTTAGCTACTGAATATGAGTCAATGAATATAATACCATATAAATTATTGTCCTTTAATGAGATAAATAGTTAGAAAAACTAAGAAAATAAACTATCATAGAAAATATTTAAAATAATTAAGAAAAAATAAAAGAAATTACTTGTGAAAAAAAATTGCTATTGCTAGTAGAAAAAAATTGAACTTCACCATGAAAAGAAGTCTTATTTAGCCAGGCAATTAAAGCATCTAAATGTTGGGATTGATTCAAAGGGAAATCTATTCTGCTTACTCATTTGATGCAGTACTTGTTTATCTACTCTACAAAAAGCCTACCAAAGATTCAACAAGTGTTTGTATATCTACAATAATAGGGACTCAGTACTTTAAGAAAGCCTTCTTTATAACTGAAAATCTCTTAGAAACTTCTTCACAAAATTCTTCCATGTATACTCCCCAAAATTTGGACAGCTATAAACCTGGAATTACACATAATAAACCTAAGCTAGTACAACATTGGAAACCATCAAGAATATAGAGAGGTGTCATATATCATTTACTGTCAATATTTCCAAGTAGAATTACACTACAGAATTCAACAGTAAAATGTATTTCTAACTATGTTCATCTCCAGGTGCAGCAAAATAGAAGGGTTTTCTGTAAACAATAGCCATTAAGTACTATCAAAAGTATTTATAAAACTATCATCTTTTCTGTTATTATCTATAATATTTTTAATGTAGACTTATAGCCTTACCTAGCTAAGCAAAGAACAGTGTTCTAAAGAGTCTGCTCCAGAATTGAAGATAAGCCTTTGAAATGGATAAAACTACTAGTGCTTCAATGAGATAGTTTCTTTCTCTATTTGAGTACAATTTTCTTGTGATCCTTGCCATGGTATTTGGGGTTAAACTTTTTAGCTGTATTATTTTACTTTTTCTTAGTTTCTAGTTAGTGTTGTGGTGCTTTGTTCTCTGAAATATTTTCTTAACCTGGATATAAACTAATTCATTAAGTAGTTTTTAGTTTTTACAACAGAAAGGTTATTATGTAAGGAAATTCAAAATAAAAATTTCATGTCATTAAAATGCTTTATTAATAAGTATTGAAGTCATCTCTTTTTTTTTTGCATGTGGATGTTTATTAAAAATTGTCAAAACTGGGAAACAACCGAGATGTTTTTCAGTAGATGAATGAATAGTACATCTCACAATTGAATACTATTCAGAGCTAAAAGATATTAGCTATCCCATCATAAAAAGACACAGAGAAAATGTAAATGCATATTACTAAGTGAAAGAAATCAATCTGAAAATACTGTGTGAATCCAGCCTATGACATTTTTTCTCTATTGAATTTAATCTTTTTAATCAATTTTTTTTTGTTTTAATTAGTTATATATGACAGAAGAATGTATTTATGCACTTTGATATATCATACATAGATGGGATATAATTTCTTATTTTTCTGAGTGTTGAAGTTATCTTTTTATCTGTACCACCAGTGGCAAACACATACACAGATGCACACACACACAAAAACACACACACAGAAAACATAGTAATTTTCTTATTTTTTCCAAGTAGTTAAACTCTCCAGATCCATGTTAGGATGAACCATGTAGATGTTTAGGAATTTTTTTCATATGGACAACTGTTCAATTCTCTGAATAAAACTAATTCTATCTAGTACAGAGAGATGCTGAGATATTAAAAAAATTCTATTAAGTTTGGACATAAATAATATAAAAATGCTATACACAAAAAATAGGCCTCAAAGAAAAATGGACCACAAGTTTTAAGGAGTGGAAATATGTAATTTATATATATAATAATTTTGTGAATAAATTATCAAAATATGAAGTGTTATTCTAAACAAACATAAAAGTACCATATAAGATTATAGTTAAACTATGTAGAAGTATATATAGTATTTATTTAAGGAACTTATGCTATAGTTGCATATAAATTACACACTGAACTATCTCAACTCTATAGCATATCAGGAAATTTACATTGAAATCTGATGAACCATAGCAATCAGATTATAATATAAGAAGAATAAATGATTGTATTACAACTGTCTCACTTTTGTTACTTCTGTTATTATACATTAAGTTGATAGATAATAACAAATTCTATATAAAACTAAAACTACTTCTCATTTCTCTATCATTGTTATAGTTTAATTAAATCACAAAATGATATACAGGTGCCCTGGCATTGACCAGTATCCAGAAGTGGAGAAGAAAGAAATGGTGTATCTCTGCTATTTCTATAAAAATACACAGAATCTATGTTTTATTTGTCTTTCTGTATAATTCATCCTTTTCCACCAATCCTAGGTGTCCTATTTTAGCTTGATAATAAATTGGTAAAAAGAAGAAATCAGCTGAGCACAGAGGCTCATGCCTGTAATCCCAGTGGCTCAGAAGGCTGAGGATCGCTAGTTCAAAGCTAGCCTCAGCAATGGCAAGGGACTAAGCAATTCAGTTAGACTCTAACTGAAATGAACTAAATGAAATTCAAAAAAGGGCTAGGGGTGTGGCTCAGTGATTAAGTGCCCCTGGGTTTATTCCTCAGTACAAAAAAAGAAAAAAGAAAAAAAGAAATGACTCTTTTTGTTGCCACTTCATCACTTTAGAAAGAGCTCTGGTTGAGTCTATCAACATAATATAAATTAATCCGAAAAAAGATAAAGGAATTAAATATTTTATTCACATTTTAATTTGGAGTATTCTAGTTTGCAAAGCCTAGAAGTAAGTATATGATGTACAGAACATAGTATTCCAAGTTTGATTTTCATTGAAACGTTTAGAAGTGTGTGATTCAAACTAGTTAGTCATCTCCTCCATCCAGTTCCAAGAGTCATATAACTCTACCACTCCCTGGTCTCAAATACTTTTAAATGCATACATTTACACTTATACAAATGTATATGTAATATATGTATGTGTGTATAATTGAAACGTTTACATTGGTATTTATGTAATTTTACTTTTTTATTTATGTAATTTTTAAAAAATTAAAAATAATGTTTTCACAGGAATGGGAATGTAGCTCAGTGGTATATAGCTTGCCTAGCACACAGAAGACCCTGAGTTCCATTCTCATTGTAGAAAAAAGAAGAAGAAGAAAAAGAAAAGAATAGCTTTTTTACATTTATATCAAACAAATACTTATTTAAATTATACATAATGTCCAGGATTCTTTTAGGCATATATTAGGGATATAAAACATTTAAAGATATAATATTCTCATGGAGTTTTATGCGGGGGAGAGGGGTAAAATAAATAACAAAGCAAAATGAGATATTAAACAATAAATACTTCAGTCTTAAAATATGATGCGCCAAAAGCTAAACTGTTAAAAAATAATTTTAAAAAGGGAAAATACAGTAAAAGGAAATGGAATTTGGAGTTTAATCTCTACTCTTTTTTTTTTAATTTTTGTTTTTATTTTGCTATTCAGTTTTGCATAAATTACCTAACATAATCAGGTCTCCGTATCTGTATTTCTATTTTTTTTTTGCTTTTTTAAAATCTTATATATGACAGTGGCATGAATCACAATTCTTATTACATGTATAGAGCACAATTTTTCATATCTCTGGTTGTATACAAAGTATATTCACACAAGTTTCTGTCTTCATATATGTACTGTGGATAATAATGATTACCACGTTCCACCATCATTTTTAACCCCATGCACCCTCCTTTCCTCTCCAACCCCTCTGCCCTATCTAGAGTTTGTCTGTTCCTCCCATGCATCCTCTCCCTATCCCATTATGAATCAGCCTCCTTATTAAAAAAAACTCAGCATTTGGTTATTTGGGATTGGCTAACTTCACTTACCATTATCTTCTCTAACTTCATCCATTTACTGGAAAATATCATGATTTTGTTTTCTTTTATTGCTGAATAATATTCCATTTTTTATATATGCTACATTTTCCATATCTGTGTTTCAAATGTGGTAGTAAGTTACCAGGTCATTTATTTATTTTGAAGATCACATGAATTGTTGTATATAAAGTCTCTGACAAAGTGCTAAGTATATAATAATGCTCAAAATTAGGCTACATTCTTAATGTTTCTAGTGTTAAATATACTTAATTTTGAACACTTTTAGTTTAATCAAGAAGAGAATAATATTAACCACAAATACTGATATCACTAAAAAAATCAACAATAGCAACAAGCAGTTATTGACCATATGTGATTCAAAGCAGTGTTCTATATTCTCTAGAGGATTAAACATATTTTTGATAGAATTTATCAAAAAACAATTCTTAGCATAAAGCATTTTTAATTGTTGCCATTTTGTGAAATTTACTTTCAACAGCAAAATAATAAAAATGTGGATATTATAATATAAATTTCTGTTTTACCCTGCTTGCTGCTAAATATATCTCCTCTAGCATGAACACATCTTTCACCCTAGTCTTGTATGTGTATTAGAGTTTGGATATAAAATGCTACCTGAAAAACTCAAGTGTTAGGCAATGAAGGAAAGTTTAGAGGTGAAATTATTTGATCATGAGAACTATAAATTCATCAGTTGATTAATCCACTAGATTAATAATTTGAATGGACTTCTGGGTGGTAACTGTAGACAGGTGGGGTATGGCTGAAGGAAGTAGGACACCAGGAGCATGCCATTGGTAATTATATCTTGTCCCTGGCTCCTCCCACTATCTCCCCCACCTTTCTCTCTGCTTCCCATCGGCTATGGGCTGAGTGAGTGGCTTTCTACCAGTATGTCTTTCCACAGTGATATTCTGCCTCATCAGGCCCTGAACTAACCATGGACTGAGGCCTAAGAAATCATGAGCCTAAAATAAACTTTGTCTCCTTTAAGTTGTTCTTTTCAGGTACTTTGGTCACACAAGCAAAAGTTGACTCAACTAAAAGTTGAGAATGCTGATTTATACACATAGAAATCTACTAGGCTTGTCCTTCCCTCCCCCCAAAACTATTCCACCTAGGTATTTTCCATTAGAGTTAGAGGGAGCTCAACTTTTCTGGTTTCTCAGGCTCAAATAAATGGCATCAATCATCTTTGCCTCCCCTCTTTTTCTTACTCTTTATGTCCAATCTATGAACAAATCTTATTTCGGTATTATCCACTTACATCTATATAACGGGTTCTCACTATTGCCAATATTATAACCCTTTTGGAAGCTGCCTTTATCTGTCTCATGGGTTATTCTGACTGCTGTCGTCCCCTATCTATCTTAACAGAGCAGTTGGAACAGTTCTTTTAAAAGAGCAGTTGGAACAGTTCTTTTAAAACTCAAATCAGATTAAGGCCCTCTTCAAATAACCACTCCTTTGGCAAATCATTTTTCCTCAAATTAAAAAACTATCCAGTTAGATCCCATTACCTTTGTGACATCATTTTCTCCTACTCTGTTCAAGCTGATTCAGCCAAACTGATTTCCCTACATCTCTTATAACCTAATCATTTCACCTCCTGCTCTCATAGGAGTTTTGCAGGGGACACCTCACATCCAAAGGTACCATAACAGTACCTTTCATTCTCACATGATGAATTATTTGCCTATTAATTATATCTAAGATTTCTTTCTGTCTCTACTAGTATTTTACCTCCTTAAGACCACATTATTTATCAGTTGATTTATTGTATCATCTTACTAAAAGCAATGGCCAGAATTAGCGAGTGCTGAATGGGTGCACCAAGTATGCTGGTAAAAATTCTGATCTCTGCCTATGACACAGAGAAACTAGTAATGAAGTAAATAATCATCAATGTGAGATAGCATGCCAGTCAGCAGTAACTCTTTGGAAAGAATAATCTGTTCAAGGAAATATACCTGTGAACAAAGGCACACATCCACCAAACTCGTGAATCTGGATGTTGATATGTGCAACCTGGGAAGATAAACAAAGCTTATTATTCACCTTTTACTCATCTTTAGAGTTTTTCTTTATATTTTTATAATTCTATTTTTATGAAGAAATTTATATTTAACTATGGTTTAATATCTAGAAAAAATCAAAGTGATATATTATAATTTTTTTTAAATATTTATTTTTTAGTTGTACACAATACCTTTATTTTGTTTATTTGTTTTTATGAGATGCTGAGGATGGAACCCAGGGCCTCGCACGTGCTAGGCGAGCGCTCTACCACTGAGCCACAACCCCAGCTCATGAAATATTATTTTATAAATACGGATTATTTACAAAGATGTGAAGCTGTTTAAGGTCATGAAGAAAAGTACTCCTAAACAGGTCATTTTAAGAATAATCACCACCAAATTTTTATCCTTTTTATCTAATAGTTACACGCAAAATTCTCTTTTATATGAAACATAATAAGGTCATAGGTAAACTTACTATTTATGGAAACTTAAAATGATTATGTTGTTTTAGAAACACATTTTTCACAAAATAATTTTAATACTTTGTGCCTGGGCTAGCAGCATTTTGCACTGTGACGTCCCTATACATACATAAAAATTTTATCCAAGTACAAACATTAAAAGCAGTGTAGCATAAGCAATTGCTTATACAAAGGTAAATAGACACTGTAATGTTTTCTTCTTGAATCATTTTTGCTGAGTAGTAAATTGCATTACATGTTACTCATCTGCAGAATACACTTTGAACTGTGAAGTATGACAACTCCCTATGAGAGGAATCTAACATATAAACTTGAATGTTTTGAGTTAGTTTTTGCTTTTTCCTCTTCTTCATCTGCTCTGGGTTTGAATGTCTTATCAACTTTTCTTGAAGTGAGATGGATTTCAAATTTACTACAGTTTTTGATACAGAACAAATTACCAAGTAAGTATTTATAAAAATTAACATTATAAAAAATGTAATCTCTCAAACATGTCAATTCACTTTTGGGAGAATCTCCTTGTCATCACATAGTAGAAGACTTTCATTTGGAGTATCTGGGTTGACATTTTACTTTAAGAGATATATCTCATTCTTATGAGACCCTTCACCCTTACACAGACAAAAATCAACATTTTTACATAAAACGTTATATTTTATGTAACATTTTTCAATAAATTATAAAAGTCACTTCTATTGGTATATTTATATGAGCATCACTACTCCCAGAAAAACAGGATTATTCTAAAAAACGCCTTCAAACCATGATAGCTAAGTGGTCACATCAGGTATACAGGAAGCCTAAAAGCACACCAGGGTCAGGTTCATTATGTATTGGCAGAAATGGTCTTCTGACTCTCAATGGCAACATAGTCTCTGGATACTGTGTTATGACAAGGTACTGCCAGAACTCTGGGTTTTGAAATGTTCCCCTTGAAACATTCCTGGATGATTCCATTTGTTAAATGTTCATGGTGGTGGAAGTGATTAAAGGAGACCAGACAAGTTGAGTGGACCAAAATCTAAGCACCTCAACAATTCTTCAATGGGCAGCATACCTTAAAAGTCTTTCATGGGTAAGAAAATATTTAAGAAACACAAGTAGCCTAGAATTCTGAATTCACTTCCTTGTTTTACATTCTGATGCTACTAATTCATAGAAATTACAAGCCTAGGCACATTCAAACAATGATGCAAATTTGTTCGCTAATGGGTGTTTGTCTGCATGTGGAACAGAGAAAGAACACAAGCTTGAAACTGAGACCTAGAAAAAGACTAAAAAAAAGGGAGTAAAATGATAAATAATCTCTATTTCAAAAGTAGAATGAAATGATTGTAGACTATTACTAATAGCTCATTTATGTAATATCTACTACTAAATGTTTTTTTTTTTAACATTTCATAAGAAAACGAAAACTTGGACCTACTCTTTGTTGAGCATGTGATTTAATCTGTATAAAGTATTATTTAAAGCCAGTAATTTAACAAATAGAAGCACAGGAAACATCTTACAAATTCTAAAGTGTACAAATCCTTTCCCTTAGATGAAAGTGCATCAAATATATCAGATGCTGTCTCTTGAAATGTGACTCTGTCTATTCAAGCATTAAGACCAATTTGATAATGTAATTATGTAGGAAATCTACTTGCTTTATCAGACTTTCAACATGTCAGGATAAGAATAACTGAATAAACAGATGGTGCATATTATTAAGTTTTCTCAATACCCAAGACATCTATACTTTTTATTAATCTTACTTGATCCTCAAACTATATTAGGAATGATATTTTCCAGTTTCAGTACTGAATGGTTTATAGAGATTTTAAAAAAGAACTAAGTAGAACTGAAGAAATACAGAATCTATCATGTTTTCCTTTTTGTAAAGTAATCAAATAGATAAAATGACATTATGGTAAGGAGAGCAGAATGCTACTAAATATATCTACAGAACTAGCTCTAAATATATATATTTTAAAGTTAAATTAACAGCTTCATTTTTCTTTCTCCATCTTTCAGATTTCAATTCAACCAGATAGAGAAGGGGGAGAAAAAGAGACATACTAAGAGATTATTTTATTACATATATTATTTATACTTTCACAACAGGAAGGTAGAACTCTGTTTTACCAAGATTTATTAACTGCCATCTGTCGTTTTCTTGTTCGAATGTATTCTATTATATTTATACAGCCCTCTTGAATATTTTTCACTTCTCTGCTTGCACACTTCTTAAAAACATTGAACTTATGTTTACTCTCTATATATATATCTCCATTTCATCATGGCTTTTCTGTAAACATCTGCATTTAACAAGAAAACATGTAAGAATTATAAAGGCCTGTTCTTATGGATTCTTTTATAATTTCTATATAACCCCGTGCCAGATTTGTTGGATATGTGTTATTTTGTTTTACAATTATAGTTAACAATGTGGAATCTCAGTTTACAACCATTTTCCTATTCACATCTATTAATAAATGATTCATGCATGTGGTGTTACTATTGGAGTGATTCAGTAATATTAAGAAAAAGAGGGTAAGAAATTTTTGATTTCATATTCACTGTAGTCATATAATATTTCTGTCACAATTTTTTAGTAGTGAATCTAAGTCTAAAGAAAGTAACTGTGTTCTCTAAAGAAGGACACCAAACATTTGATCTCTAATAACTAGACTAATTTAAAAGATATTTAAAAATATGAAGCTAAAGCTGAGATAAAGTAAATTATATAGTGTTTTCTGAGAGTTATCAAAATGTAAAAATTATTGATGCATTATAGCATTCATAACTTACAGTTCACTCAAATAGTAAACCAACCAATATGTCAAATTCCTCAAAAACCTGTACACATGTGCATTATGCTAAATAAACAAATATAACAAAAAATGAGAAGGGAATTGTTTTCTCAGACATTTGGTTTAAAAGCAGAGTTTATTGTTTTCAGATTTCACACACTGTACATAATTTGAAAGTCTAGTAGTACCAATCAAAATTAGAAATATACCTTCAGGACTATGTTACTAAAGTGATGGAAACCCAATTTAAAGCATCTTAGGCAGTAACAGGAACTTACCTAAAGAACAGTGATTTAACTCATGTATCACAAGTAAGGATTGAGTCTAGAAAGTCACTGTAATTGTTTTTTTAAATAGAACTAAATGAACAATTTAATCTCTTAAAAAGTGAAGTTTAGACTCTGACAGTGGTCATATTTCTCACAAAATTGAGGAAGCAGGTTTAGGAGAATTCCCTCAGCTTCTTTGACCCAACATTCTCCTTTGTGCTCCTAATTATTCTCTGGGCCACTTTTCTAAGACACCCAGTGACCTCATTCCCTCAACGTAAATATCAAAAGTTGAATGTTATTAACTTTAATAATTTTTTATTTCATTATCCATACTTTGCTAGGATAAACTGTTATTCACATGGCTTCAATTATTGGCAACACTCAAATGAGTCATATATTTCTTTCTCCCTTCCCATGCTATTTCCCAAACCTCCATACTCTATTACAGAAGCTCTCTTACCTCAAGAAGTTTTAACTTATAATTTTTCAACTTTGTGATGGTGTGAAAGTGATATGCATTCAGAATAAAACATAACTTTGAATTTTGAGTCTTTTCATTTCCCAGACTAATGATTCTCAGCTTGGTTTGCTTTCCCAATGCTGGACAGCTCCTGGTCAATCACAGGAGGGACAAGTGTTACTGTACAGTGTATGGTATGCAATGAATTACATTTTGTTATCCTCAACACTTTATTATAAAATAGCCTTTGTGTTAGATGATGTTGCCCAATTGAAGGCTAATGCAACTGTGTTAAGCCTGTTTAGGATAGACTAGGTTACATGTATTAAATGCATCTTTTTCTTAATAGTATTTTTGTCATTAAAGAGGGATTTATATGAATATAATCCCATGTCATGGAGCATTATACTTAATTGACACTGTGAACAGTTCATATCAAAGCCAATTCAATAGCAATATATTATGTTTAGATAGCACTGGTGACAGTGCTATCCTGGCTGGGTCAGATTGCTATTGTCATTGGCACCAAGCACCAGTCCATCACAGGAACTCACCACAGTTCAAAGGCTGCTCACTTTCCTTGGTATTTCATTACTGTCGGTATCCATTCACTGGAGTACAAGTTACATTTAAGCAATGAACATGTTTAACTTTATCCTTTTATCTGCAGCTCCTAGAAAATTGTCAAACAATGTTTTGTTAATATCTATTGAATTAAAAACTAAAAGTATGATGAATGTCCACATTCAACTGTAAGAAAAATGGCAAATAAGAATTTTTTCACTGAAGTAAAGTATGTTTCTTTAAGAGAAAATTAACCACTAGTGGTGGTAGCTAATACATTCAAATGCACTGGATAAGTTAGAAATAATCTTCTTTAAAATAATAGTCAGATTTTCAAGAGTCAAAATATTCTCCTTCTTACCAAGAACAGTGTACTTACTTTACTTGTCAGAATATTTCCATGTTTTCCTGTAATTTTGTCAATTTTATTGAGCTCTAATTTACATACAGTAAGGTATACAGTAAGGTATTTCTATTGTAGATACATATATTTAAACCTCGAAGAAACTCAAAATAATCTTATAAGCATCATAATAATCAAAATACATATTTATTTTCCTGGAAGTTCCCTCATTATCCTTTATAGTCAGTCCCCACCTACCTCCTTCTTCCCAGCACACACACGAAACAACCACAAATCTGATTTCTATCACAATAGTATTAGTGCTTCTTCTTAACATACTATATGGAATCATTTTAAAACTATCTTCCTCTATGTTATGTGTCTTGAGTTTTGTTCATGTTATACCAGATGTCATTTTATTAATTTTTAGTGCTGAGTAGTAGTCCACTGTGTGCCTTTGTTTCAGCCTATAAGTAATAAATTTGACATGAACAATCTTACACAAGCATTTGTGAACATGCACAGTCATTGTTCTTCAGTGAATAATGCTTTCAGTTGTGTATAGCAGCAGTTGTGTAACACCTGAGAGCTTTTATTATTTACACATTTATAGGCTGTGAAATAGTGTTTGGATTGGTTCCTTTTTTTTTTTTTTGCATTTCCTTCATGACTGATGTTGAATATTATATTATATGCTTGATCTTTAAGTGCATCTCCTTCGATGAAATTCTGTTCAGTTATTTGGTCATATTTTATTTAGTGTTAATTTTTTTATTGGTTTATAGAATTGTTTATATATGCTAGGTACAATCTCTCCATCAGACATGTATTATGAATCATTGTACTCATTTCACTCACTTCATTTTCTTGATGATGTGTCTTATAAAAGAGAATTATTTTAATGAATTTCTATTTATCAGTTTTCTGTTATGGTGAGTGCTTTGTTCTATCTAAGGAACTTTAAGGACTTTATCTTAAAGTAAGAAAGACTTTCTCATTTGTTTTCTACTGGATGTTTGACAGGTTTAGCTTTTATGCTTAGATACATTGCACATAAATTATACATCTCAAAGTAATTTTGTTGAAAGCTGTGAGGTAAAGGTCAAGGTTTATTTGTTTCTTGGTTGGTTGGTTTTATAAGTGGCTATGCAGTTGTTCCTGCAATGTTTTAATGTTTTTCATAAATATATAATTTCAGCTGGGCATGGTGGTGCATTCCTGTAAACCCAGAAAATTGGGAGGTTGAGGCAGGAGGATCCCAAATTAGAAGCCAGCCTCAGCAATTTAATGAAGTCCTAGGTAATTTATCGAAACCCCATCTCAAAATAAAAAGTTAAAAAGGGCTGGAGATGGTGGCTCAGTGTTTAAGTGACTCTGGGCTCAATACCCGGTACTAAAAATAAATAAATAAATTAGTAAATAAATAAATAAAATCATACTCTCAGTATGCAATCACTTAGGTACCTTTGTTTCAAATCAGTTGAAAATAACACATACATACAAATACAAAAATAGCTCAGCACTGGCATGGCTAACACTTTTAAACTTCTCAGCTTCTTCAGCCAGGGCCCTATGAGCCTGCCATTTCCAACAGCCTCCATCATACTTCACCATGGAGGCTTCCAGCTCTGGCATCTCTGGGGAAGAAACATTATGGGGAAAAAAAGGAAGAAAAGAGGAACAAATAAATATTTTTTTTTCAAATTAAGTGGGTAGAAGGCAAAGAAAAATTCCTTGTTGATCTTTTATTTGCTTCTTCCATCAATTGCTGAGGCAGTAGTGTTTAAATCACCTCTTACTTGAATTTGCTCTTACTACTTTAGTTTTGTTGATTGATGTTTCACATACATTGGTATTTTAATGAAAGGGACAAACATTAAAACTGTCAGAAGTTTATTTTTACTACAATAAAATGTCAATTTTTACCTCTGATAAATCAGTCCTTGTATTGAAGTCTATTCCAATTGATAACAATAGATAATCCTCAGCTTTCTAATATTCTTCACATGACATATCTGTTTTCTATCCATCCATTTACATTCAACATACCGTATTTTAATGCATTTTTCATTACATTTACCTTTAATTTCTTTCCCTCTATTAGATTGTAGCCTTTGCTCTTTATATTGTTTTATTTTACTCAGTTAATTATGTCTAATTAGACTGAATAATTTCATACTACATATATTGCACAACCACATAATTCAATTTCCAGTCTTTCCTTTTTTTTTAATGTAGTCAGGCATTTTATTTCTATAAAACTTGTAAACACAATGATACAATTGTATGGTTTTTGATGATAGATACTTCTTTATTGCAAAAATTAATGAACAAAAAGTAAAGTTTGCCCTGTGTTTTCTTTAAAAATTTTTATTTTTTATTATGGAAATTTTCAGAAAATAATGAAATAATTATGCCATTAATATTAGTATACCAATTCAAAATCATTTTTATTTTTCTTAATATTTTTGAACCTTTTGAGATTAATGAAATTCATTGTTTCCATTTCTTCTAAAGAAATGCACATATACATATACATAAATTACCTAAAAGCTCTTTAAAATGGACAATTTGGACCCTACTTAATCACACTTTATGCTAACATCCCAAGCAATTTGACTCAAATCTCTTCAAAATCTATATTATGTGAACATAAAACACATTATTAAAGACACTTCCAGTAAAAAAAATAAAATAAAATAAATAAGAATAAGTTAAAAATTATTTTGTGTGCTGTAGTCTTTCTGCCAATTCTCTCACTAATGAAAAACTGTTCCTTTGCTTGTATTCATATTGATATCACTGTATAGTCATTCATTTCTAAGAACACTTTTCAGGGTCTTAAATGATTATATCTAATTTCCTTTCCATGACATACACTTTCAAATACTTGAAACATTTGTTATTTCTCTTTGAAATAGAAGTCGGTTCATTTTTCTTGCTGGTTATGCACACAAACATAATAGAATTTACCCTTTGTTCTATTTATTTTCCAGATTATATTTAGATTCTAATAAATGAAATTCCCAAAACCAATTTCAATAATATAATCACATGATGTTATAATTACCCTCTTGTGTTCTGGAAGTAATAATTACTTCTGTTTGGTTGGGAGCATCTCCTCTATGAAGATGAATAGCAAAAAATGCATCTAGACATTACATTGAGGTAAGCTCCTAGAGGAGCTTTCATGTTTTCCAAGTTATTTATATTTTATTTTGTGTCTAATAAGAAGCTAATTATGTTTTGAACAGGATTTCCTTATGATTAAAGCCATACTTTGTAATAATTACTTTGTCAGTAGTATTCAATTTGGATTAGAAAGTTTAGATAAGGCACTTTAAAAATGCTGAATGAAAAAAGCTGAAAGAAATTCAATGAAGAGGCTCACATAACTGTATTAATGAAAAAAAAAAAGAAAAACAATATGGTTCTGAACTACACTAGTGATGATGATAATATAAATAACATAGAAATGGTGAATGTATCAAACTGGGACATGTACTAGAACTAGTTCATTTTGACATTCAATATATCCAGTTGATCATTTCTTATAAATACTTTGGTTCAAACACAGCATTATCAAAAATTAAATTATAAACATTTGAAATTAAATAAATTATTTAAAATAAAGGTAATGATTGATCAAAAGTCATCAATTCCTAATTGTTTTACTACATTTCACCATTTTCTATGCTTTTCAAGTTTTTAATATCTACTGTATCTGTCCAAATTTCATATAACAGTTCCACATAACAGTATCTGTCCAATTTCATATAATAGTTCTACATAACAGTTTGGTACTTACTGTATATCTCTTTACACTACTGATGGCTTGAAATCAGCTATGATGGGTGTATTCACACCACAGATTTTGGCAAGTGATGTAAACAGGGATTTTTCTGAGTTTCATTTGCCTTCCAGTCTACTTACTCATTGTTAAGCAACACCACTTCTATCAATAGGATTCTACTGATCCATTCTAATACAACTGATTAATAGCTTAGCTTCTTAATCAAAACGAATTTTTCACAGATTTCTCAACCTCATTCAATATTAAAGCTAAGCTCTTTTTTATTTAATCAATGAAGAAAAAAGATCACTTTTACACAAACTGTCAGGAATTTCTCAATTGAAGTATAAGCATAGAAAAGTCAGGAATATAAAGTAAGAGTATGCAGCAATAATAATTTGGATTATAGAATGCCACACTGAAAGCATCAAGAATTTAGGAATGAAGCAAAGATATATTAATTGCTCTATATTCATTTTTAAAGATTTACAGTAAATAAATGAAAAGCATGCACAAATATGAGTCACCAATTACTGAAATGTAATATTGAAGTCAATATGTCACATTCTAGGAACTCACAGATATTTTTGTTTGGATGTTAGTTGGTTTAGCTTTGAATTTTCTCCCAAAGATTCTCTATTTAGATTCTGTAAGACAAATTTCAAGCCAAACCTTTACTTTTATAGTCAATTTTAAAATCCAAAATTCTTTCAGGTAATTGCACCATGTTTATCGATCAGCATTTTCCTTCAATTTGCATTATATTAATAATTAAGTCAATTTGCATGATTAAACCATCAAATATAACTATTAAATACTTTAAATTACATAGAATTATAAGAAAAAATAAAAATTCTTCAAACCAGTTTTTCCATCTCCAAGAAATCTAACAGGCCTATGTGCTGTATATTTTACTTATAATCTATCTGTCTACATGTATATATGTATGTATGTATGTGTGTATGCATCTATATATGCATCTATCATCTGTCTCCTTAAGCAGACACTTTGAATTGAGTAGAGTGGCAAAGCAACTATTTATATCCTTTTTTTTTTCTTTTAGGCGAATTGTACACTTGGAGGATGGGGACATATATAGAAAAAAAATATTTTTCTGGATCATCATTTTCTGGATGCAGAAGTGTCAAGGGAAAGAAATATGGTATAATTCTGGTCATTTCTATAATCAGTATCTTTTTAATTAAAATCTAGTCGATTCAGGTATTGTTGCCTTTTTCTTTTCTTCTTGCTTTATACATGAACTTGTAATACGGAGTCCATCTTGAACAAAAGCAATAATGAACAAGATGATAAGAAGTAAATGTCATAGCAAAATCCTACTTAAGCAAAATCATGAAGCACTATGACAACTTATAAAACATTTAAATGATGATGTTTACTGGCCCAGAAATGACCACAGTATATTGAAACATTTTAAATAATGTAAAAATATCCACAAATATGGTACTCTTTTGCAAATGTATGGAGAGAAAAGAGGAAAGTGTGAGAAGTCTAGGTATTCCTTAGCAGTGGCCTAAACAAAGTTAGGATAGTTGAAGCAGTCTACTCTGGGTACAGCCAATATGGGATTGCTGTCCTTAATTTAAAAACTATAATAAAATCAACTAAAAGCTGATAAGTGATTTATTGTTAGTATGTGCCAGCTTGGTTTTCTCTTTGTAGAATATCATTGAAGACAAGAATACTTAATAAATAAGAAAATAATAAGGAGAAATATTATTTTATAATTAATTCACCAATGTTTTCTCTGATTTGTCTAACTACTCAAAATGTAATGGTTTACAGCAATTTGTTATTATTCATTTCAAATTTCATGTGTCAGGAAAAAAAGATGGCCGCTGCGTACGGGGGTTGCTGAAGTGCTGAGTGTGGTGCTCAGAGCAGCGGCTTTAATCTAGATTTCGCACAGTCTGTTAGAGCTCCTTTCACCGTTAATCTGTAGCAGACCACTTTGCCAAGCAGCAGGAAGAACAAAGAAATCGAAAAAGAGACGCTTGGCTGCTCAGAGCCGCGGGCGCTTTGCTCCCATCTGCTTCCTCTTTCGCTTTGCTCCGGGCAGAGAAGCTGAATGTGTAATCAGCAGTGGATTGTAAGTACCCTAGGCAAAGAAAGCTCAGTGCGCCCTGCCCTTTTTTTTTTTTGAATATTTTTTATACAGGGAGAGTTTGTGGATTGGGATTGTTGGCTGGGCTGTGGTTTCTGTGCCGAAAATCCACTCTGCGGGAGCCGCCATTTGCTTTCTGCTTGCTGTATGGATGGCTCTGTATACATTGTCCGGCAGCAGCATCTAGAGGTTGGAGCTGGGCTGCGTGCCGAGCCCTGTCCTCCGAAGGCTGGACTGCAGCCTCGAGCGCCTCGGTGGCCTGTTCGCCGCTGCACCTTCAGGCAGAGCCTGCTCTGGGGTCGTTCTGCACCCCCCTGCCAGGGGACCCGTGCTCCGGAGGAGGGGGACGGAGAGCCGCGGCGGCAGCCGCTTGGGCCCCAGGGGTCGGGCACCGGGCTGAGGAGCTGCGGAGGCCAGGGCGGCTCTGCTACGGTAGCAGACGAGCGCGGCACCCGTGAGCGCAGCCCAGAGGCGGAGGCGACGGCGGCAGGG